>NC_045961.1:84364645-84733564 GCF_010909765.2 Amblyraja radiata | reverse complement strand
CATTCCGAATCCGACATTTCTGCCCTGGGCCTCCTCCATGGCCAGAGTGAGTCCCACTGTAAATTGGAGGAGCAGCACCTCATATTTCGCTGGGTAGTTTACCATCCCATCGTATGAACATTGACTTCTACAATTCAGGTAGTCCTTGCTTTCTCCTCTTTCCCCTCCCCTTCCCAGCTCTCCCAACAGCCCACTTCATGTCTCCGCCTCTACCTTTCTTCTTCCCGCCCCCCCACCACCCTACATCAGTCTGAAGAAGGGTCTCGACCCGAAACGTTACCTATTCCTTCGCTCCCTAGATGCTGCCTCACCTGCTGAGGTTCGCCAGCATTTTTATCTACCTTCAAATACAGCACCTTTGGCATACAGAAACCAATTCAGAGTCCTTGCAAAGTTTGTGCTCTTTTGACTGTAGAATGACTTGAAGTACACACATAAACTAGTTAGCAACTGGGTAGCACAGTATAATGCTGTACTCACTGCTTTTTGCATGTGGCTACAAGATGTATAAATTACGTACAAATGTTGTAAATGTTTCACAGCGCAGCCTTTCAGAGAGGGTGTTCCATGAACAAAACACATTGTTTCCAAATTTGTACTGAGAACAAAACCTAGTATTTGACCTGTATAAAACCAAGTTCATAGGGAAGAGGCTTGTTATACCATGTGTGCATCAAATGCCTTATTTTCCCTTGGGCCTCTGGAGGCTTGGCAAGGACCCATGGAAACCTACTTAGCTCCAGAATGTGTTTCTTTGTTTTGATGGTCACAATCTTATTTCATTCATCGCTGCAGATGAAAATAACAAACGTAGGGTTCCAAGAGCAAACCCTGAGGCAAGTTGCATGGTTCAGAAATGTCCTAATAGATTGTTAGGATCTGGATCTTTCCACAAGCTCTCTTGAGGAAAGATGATTTTCAATACCCACTAGGAACATCGAGTTGGGTCCAACTTTACAGTTACAATGACAGTCATGCCATTGACTTCAGTTCTGTCAGAGAGTTTGGTATGGCTGCTCACTGCACGCACTAGAGTGCAGTTTGTAACATCAGAACATGCAAGCACAACCGAGAGTTTGGTAGTATGCATCTGTAATCTGCAGTAATGTCTGCGAACTGTCAACCAAATGTACTGTTGGAAAGAAGAAACTGCAGATGTTGGTTTACAAAAAAAAGGCGACATGCTGGATCAAGCAGCATCTCTGGAGAACATGGGTGGATGATGTTTCGGGTCGGGACCCCTTCTTCACACTGATGTACAAATGAAAAGCGATGAACTAGTTAAAAATCAGAAACTGATGGCTTTAGAAATAAGCTATTTCCCCCACTGTGTCCATGGCAGATACAAACTGAAGCTAATGTTAACATTATCCCCATGTTCTGGGTCCACATACACTTTGAAGATATGGGTTCTGAATGTCACACGTACTTTTTTACAGATGGTGAGGATTTTGGAGATAAATTCCAATCTCTAACACCAGGCTTCCAAGAATCCCACTGACAATCTCTCCTCAGACCTCTCTTCCCCAGCTCCAGCAAAATTCTTGCAAGTCCCATCTTCAGATCCTAAACTGTAGTCTTTCCAGGTGAGGCAGAGGTTCACCTGCACATTCCTCCAACCTCATCTACTGCATCCGCTGTTGTAGGTGTAACCTTCTCCACGTCGGCGACACCAAGCGTAGGCTCACCCGACCGCTTTCGCCCTGCGCTCAGTCTGTACTAACCAACCTGATCGTCCCGGTTGCCCAGCACTTCTACCCCCACCCACCCATTCTGAATCTGACATTTCTGTCCTGGGCCTCCTCCATTGCCAGAGTTAGGCCCAGCATAAATTGGAGGAACAAAAACCTCATATTTTGCTTGGGTAGTTTACACCCCAGCGGTATGAACATCGACTTCTCTAATTTCAGGTAGTTTTCTCCCTCCTTCCCCTCCCCCCTTCCCAGCTCTCCACATAGCCTACTGTTTCCGCCTCTTCCTTTCTTTCCCCCCCCCCCCGACATCAGTCTGAAGAAGGGTCTCAACCCGAAACGTCGCCTACTCCTTTTCTCCATAGATGCTGCCTCACCCGCTGAGTTTCTCCAGCATTTTTTGTCTACTTAAACTGTACCATAACTAGTTGTTACCTAGGTTTGGTACAATTCCTCTCTGCTCTTGTACTCTGGCCTCTCCCAATTAAGGCAAGTATCCCGTATGTCTTCGTAGCCATTACACCCACCTTTCCTGCTATTTCCAAGTATCTGTGGACGTGCACATTGGCAGGTTTCCCTTGTTCCTTTCCGTTTCTTAGCATTTTGCCTATTTGTTCGCCTGGTTCCCCTCTCCAAAACGCACCACCACATATTTCTTCAGATTGATTTCCATTTGCCACTTCTGTACCAACCTAAACAATTACATTTATCTCATGCGCAGCCTTGGACTTTCTACTTTACTTCCATAGAGCCAGTTCGGAATCATCAGCAACATTCCTAATCATGGCCTCTGCAATGAAGTGCGCAACAGCAAGTGGCTGATAAGGGATCCTTATAGAAATTCTCTGTACACAGCTCGCCAGTCATTTAAAATTCAATTCTCCATTACCATGTGCTCTTTCAATGAACCAATTTTTAATTCAATCAATATAATGCACCGTTAACTGCTCTGAAAAGAGTGTTACCGTTGTGCTTTACAGGACACGTGGGCTCAGTTGCCAGGAACTTCCCAACAGCGAGAGTATAATGTGGTCATAGTGCAAGGCACCCAAAACTAAAACAGCTTTTAGAAAGATTGTGCCCAACTTTGTTTCTATACTTTATTTTTAGATAACTGTCATTGTGAGGCTGAAGAATAGAAATTAAATAGGAACAAAAACTATTTTGCAGTTAAAGAAACAAAATAAATTTATGAATGACAAATGATATCCATGCATGCTAACCATCTTCTATCAATGTTCCATCTATGACACAAAATGTCATGCACAAAAAATTCAAGGGGTTTACCAAGATCTTTTTTTACATTAACAGTCAAGTTAACCACCGTTCTCCTGCAATCCCCCACCTCCACATACTCATATGTCAAACACATAATCAAATGACTAATAAGGAAGTACAATCAGAAGCAGGAAAAGTTAAATGATATGATTTGTTTAGTATTTTTTAAATATGATTGCATCAAATTAGATATTATTACATCAAATGATTACAGATGACACATGGGAGCATAATTATAGATATACAAGATGGATAGGAAAACATTAGGAATTCAGTACATCAAGTAGCATGCGTGGAGGGGGATGAACAATCACCGCTTTGGGTTGAGAGCCTTCCTCTGGACAGTTGAGAGTCCATTAAAGAAAGATTCAACTTAAAAATAATTCAGATCTTCCTCTTGGTCAAACTCTGAGTCACCTCCCCATTTCCCTCCACAGATTCACCACTCTTTTCTTTAAAAAAAAAAAAATTCTTTTTTTAATTTGAAGTAAGTACAATAATATGATACCATAGATACCTAGTATATATTGACATGTTACAATTCATGTACAGCTTCTTATTATTTTTATTTTAACAATAAAAAAGAGACAGAAAAAGAATAGGAAAGAATTAGAGAAGTGTGTGATATCAGAAAGTGAGAAAAGGAAGAGAAAAGAAAGAAAATGAAGAGAAAAGAAGCAGAGGTAGAAGGCAGAAGAATAAAGGAGAGATAGCTATTTGTTATTCTTGACCACCATTCACCCAGTCCTGAAACGGATCATTTCTACGTTTGTGTTGCACCATATGCTTCTAAGAAGTCGACAAATGGAGACCAAATCCTTAGGAATTGGTCTACTTTGTCTGTTGGGATGAATCACCACTCTCTTCAAGAAAGATGTTGAGAACGGTAGATCTTTTTACCTTTTACCTACGGTGTGACCAAAACTTGGGGCCATCGAGAGGGCTAGTCAATTATTATGAACCTAAAGCAAACTCAGGCAAAACAACTTGAATCAGATTGTACTCACTCCCACAGAGAGCAGTTACGGTGAATGAGACCATATTTAACGGTAAGCCTGATAAAAACGTGAAAGCAAAAGAGGAACAAGATGCAAGGCTCATGAGTAATATAAATGTAAGCATGGCCCAGTGGGAGTAAAATAGTCTTTCTGTGATGTAAAATTCTCGGTAAATCAATAGGTCATCAGAAGTAAGTTGCTCATTAGTTTGCATATTCCTCACAATACTTAAAAGATTTTGTCAAATACTCTGTGGTTAGACTTCAAGACAGGGAAATAATAACCAAGGTACTTTCAAAGCATTATTAAAATAACTTTGTAATCAGGAAAATGTAATCCTTTTCAGAATTATGTTCGTTTTAAAGTGGCTGCATCAATTTTAGTCATGCAAAAGTGTGCAACTGAGAGAAGAAAAATAATCCATCTGCAAGGTTGATCAAACTTAGCAAAATTGCTAGCTCATCTTGTGGTAATTACTGGGTCGTAAATGTGTAATTTCAACAAAGTTTACAAGAATTCATCGTAGATTTTCACTAATTAAGAAATGAAATTTTACCCACCTCTCTGGTGAACAGAAGGTTTATTTTCACCTCCTGTCAATGAAATATTTAAGCCAATTGACAAGATGAACATAGACCACTGTCCATTAGGAGCAATCAAGATTATTTACCTGTGGAAGTATAAGTTCTTTGGAGATTCAGAGGCCCTTTATTTTGACACAGCATTAAACATTTTGGGATGTTACGGAAAAACAACACCAGTGACTGTCCACTGCATCTTGCAGTTTTCACATTGCAATTCCTGCCAGAGGGCTGAAACTGTATCTTCTCCAAAAAGGAGATTTGGGACCTGTGAACAACACAAAGCAACATGTCTCCTCAATTATACTTCACAGCAGGCCATGATGTAGGAGACCACAAAGCAATAGCTCTGAGTGGAGTTGGTTTAGAAGAGACAAATCTTGAAAGTACAAACAAGCAAATTTAGGGACAGCTTCTTCCCTGCTGTTATTGGACTACTGAAAGGAAGTTTAGTGTGCAGTCCTGTTTTTCTAATCTGTGTTTTCTCCGTATTTGGATTGTGCACTATGTTTAGTTTTTTCTCTTTGCGTGTCTGTTGTGCTAGTGGATGGCTTTGTTGTACGGAATGATTTGACTGGGTCGCACGCAAACATATTTTTCATTGTATCTCAGTACACAAGCCTATAATAAGCCTACACTAATTCTGCAATGTGTGTGAACATGGAAGGCATTATACTGGATTGGAAGACGTACAAGTGAATTGCCGCTTCACCTGGAAAGACTGCTTTGGTCATTAGATGGAGGGAAAGGGAGTGGTGAAAAGACAGATGTTGCATTACATGTGGTTGCAAGGGAAAATTGCAAAGGTTTGGGAATGGAAGAATGGGCCAGGAAATCATAAGAATTCCACTGATCCTTACCTTTCACCCCACCAGCCTATGCACTCAACAGATCATTTTCTGCAATTTTGGCCATCTTCAAAGAGACTTCACCACCAGACACATCTTTCCATCTCCTTCATTTTAATGCAGTTTAACATGATTTTTCCGTCTGTATCAATCATCTATCTGTAATATTAGCTCAGCTTGTTTCTTTTCCTTCCTATTTTCCTCTCTTGGAGCAGAGGATATACTGACCTGCTGGACTTCACACATTCTGAAGTTTGAGAGCTATCTCGCTGAACAGCAACAGTTCTGAGGCATGCTGATCAATGCAAATAATTCTTCCCAGACAAGTTATTTCACTAAGTCCATCCGAACATGTCCATGTACTTGCCAGCATTCTGAATAAAATTGCCTCATAATTGCTGAATTCATCATTTTCCATGCACTTCTCTCACAGCAAAGAAAGTATTTTCCATTCTACACTTTATAATTGCAAGGATCGCTGTGCACTGCTCTCTGCGTTAATTGCAGTCTGTTCCACCCAGCATTGCTACCTCCCTGTGGCTCAGCACTTCAACACCCCCTCCCATTCCGTATCCGACCTCTCTGTCCTGGGCCTCCTCCACGGCCAGAGTGAGCAACACCGGAAATTGGAGGAACAGCACCTCATATTCCGCTTGGGGAGTCTGCATCCTGGTGGCATGAATATTGATTTCTCACAATTCTGTTAACCCTTGCTGTCTCCTCCCCTTCCTACCTCAGCCCTCGGGCTCTTCCTCCTCCTTTTTCCTTACTTCTCCCCGCCTCCCCCCACCCCCTAGCAGTCTGAAGAAGGGGTTCAGCCCGAAACGTTGCCCATCTCCTTCGCTCCATGGATGCTGCTGCACCTGCTGAGTTTCTCCAGCATTTTTGTGTACCTACATGAATCATTGCCTGTTTACAGAGGAAATGCTATCCACTTCACCCCTGTGATAATAGAACCACTGCCTACATCACACCATTGCTGATTTAGGAATCCCATCATGCATTTGCATAGGGTTTGTTGTCTATGTGGTTCCTGCCAATCCAGGAATTGCTGTCCATTTTAACCCCACCAATACAGGAATTGTGGATCTCACCACAGAATTGCTGTCTACTCAACTCTCACTGTCCACTTCACCCCACATTGATACAGAAATCGCTGTCCATTTCACTCATGCTAATACTGGAATTGCTCTCCATTCCGTTTGATGATACAGGAATAATTCTGCATTGCAAATGTGCTTTGTCAACATCATCTTCCCAACTTTCAACAGCCAGAAGATCAAGGGAGCATATGACAGTATAATGTCCAAGAAATGTATAATCATTACAGCAGAAAGATGCCATTCTGACCGCTGAATCCATGTAGAATTTAGTCACAGGTCTCGCTTAGTCTCATTTCTAGATCTTTCTCTGGAATGCTGCAATATTATTTTTTGTTCAAGCATTAATCAACTTTCTTTTCAAAACCCAAGATTGAATATTCTCAGTGATTTCCGTGACATAACTGTTCACTGCATGGGAAAGTTTATTCATCTGTGTTAACTCAGTAATTTTAAATCTGTAGTGCTCAACTCTCCTGCATAAGGAAACAAGTGTATTTTTATTTACCTTGTTCAGACCTTTCACGACCCTGAACATGGCTATCGAATCACCTCTTAACCTTCTTTGCTGCAAGAACTACCTGGTCTCTCCAATTTCTCCAAATAAGTTCGTCCCGGGATTGTTCTCATGAATATTAGCTGCACATTAAGACTTTTACCGCCCTTTATAGTATGACTGGGTATTGAGTATAAACTTCAGGGTATTGAATATTGAAGTTGGGATTTTATGTTACACTTGTACAACACACTAGTAAGGCTGTGTTTGGAGTATTTGTTCAGTTATGGTTTATAGTAAGGGTGTCATTAAGCTGGAAAGATTGCAGAGAAGCAGGCACGGAAATCGCTATCAAAATATGGAGGGGACCGGGGGACAGGGGGGGACACAATTTCTTGGCGGCCGCGCGCGAATGCGCACACTCACACACGCGCGCGAGGCTTCGGAGGCTCAATCCAGCGCTAAATGCAGCTCAACTCTGCCTGTCTCGCTGGGTTAACCTACAGCCCTGCCTGGGCTGGCGGGACACCAGCCTGGAGTCGTGGAGTTAGCGCTGCTTCTCTGCGCTGGCTGTAAACCTGGGCCATATTTCCCGCAAACCCAGGTAGGGCTGTAGGTTAACCTGGCAGGACAGGCAGAGTTGAGCTGGGTTTTGCACTGCGTCTCTGCGCTGGCTGTGGGCCTGGGGGTACAGCTCCCGTCTGACTCCCGACGTCTCTGGCCACCAGTGGGGAGGAGGGCACTCGGGTGGGGACGGGACAGCGCCGGAGACTCAGCCGGGATCGATCCTGGCTGTGGATGAGGTGTAGGTCTGTGCCGAGAGTGTTTTGGTACGTCTCCCTCCTCCAATCACCGCGTTCTATCCTCAGTCCCACCCCCTCCCCCCTACTCCTCCCTCCTCCAATGATCGCGCTGAATCATCATGTCCCACCCCCATTGCCTGCTGACCGACATCTCTCTCGTCCAATCATCGCGCTCTATCCTCAGTCCCACCTCCACTGTCTCGCGGAAAGTGGAGATTTCACCGGATTTTAAAATCCGGATTTCAAAAACTTGGGGGGATCGTCCCCCACCTCTCAAAACAGAGGGGGACGTGTCCCCCCTGGCCCCCCCTGGGATTTCCACCCCTGCAGAGAAGACACACAAGGACGTTGCCAGGACTTGAGGGGCTGAGCTGTAGGGAGATTGGGTAGGCTAGGACTTCATTCTTTGGATCGCAGGAAGCTGGAGTGACCTATAGAAGTGTATAAAATCAGGCGCAGAAGAGCTGGTGGGCCACGCGGTCTTCTGGTCAATAGGGTGTTTTATAACAATTCAATTTAACAATCTTGCATTTAATTCTGTGCCAAGTTCCAGGATCCAATAAGGCTTTTTAACTGCATATGTCCTGCCATCATAAAACAGAGAATCCTGGAAATGTTGCAATATTCAGATGCAGTCTGACCTGCTGAGTTTCTAAAAGCATTCTCTTTTTAGGCTTTCCAGAAAATGCAATGTTTCCCATGGCACAGTTTTCCTGTCTCCCTCCTCTACTATTGTTCATCTTCTATTTACATCTCCCCCAGGCAGATCAGCTGCAGTGAACAAATGTTCATTACCCCAAGTTTGCCAGCAGCACCACCATTTATATCATTCAGTATCTTTTCGTGTCATCGTCCCCCTCCACCCCCACCCCCCGTCACAGATGGGACATGAGACTGTATTTTTTGCCATGGATGCTGTCTTATCTTTTCCCCATTCTCACAACTCTTTACTTCTAATTCATCCTTTAACCGGCATCTTAAAAAGTAACCTCTTTGACCTAATACTTTCTTTAGACAAGGCATACAATTTCATATGAAAATGCTTCAGCACAACACCATGGGCTGCTTCCCCACATTGAAGATGCTGCACAGTTCTAAGTTGCTGCCATTTGCTTATGAACACATCCTGCCATTTCTTTCTTTTGCTGTGAATAAATTGGAATGAAAGGAATGTATCTATTGGCACGCAAACTTTGAAAGCTGGGAAGAATTTACAAGGTTAATTTCTCATAACTGCACTTACCTGAAATATCGTACTGTTTACAAGCCAACTAAAGCCTTCTTCAACCATGCATTGCTGCAGAGGTATTAAAATAAGCATGAGTTTTGAAGAGTACTCATTTATTAACATGCACATACGTTAACCATGAACCTTTACTGCCACCTACTGAAATATCCAGCATCATTCAACCTGGAGCAAAACGCAGCATGGTGCATCATTTCATATTGAGAAATCTACAATCACAATTCACTGCACAAGGGTACTTTGGACTCTCATGCCCACGGAAGTTCTCTCAGACTGATGCAATGGCCTCCCTGAAAAGTGATGCCAATTTATTTCATTCCAAAATCTCCTCTCTAATTCTGAACAAGCGTCCTGATCCTTAGGTTTGCAGATGACACTAAAGGGAGTGGTATTGTAGATGGTTGTCACAGGTTACAACAGGATCTTGATCAGTTTGGCAAGTGGGCACAGGAATGGTTAATGGAGTTTAATGCAGATAAATGTGAGGTGTGGCATTTTGGGAAGTCTAACGAGGGCAGGACCTTCACAGTGAATGGCAGGGCTCTGGGGTGCAGAGGAATCTAGGCGTGCACCCAAAGGATGATAGGTATATGGAATGAGCTGCCAGAGGAGGCAGCTGAGACCGATACGATCACAACGTTTTAAAAACATTTGGACGGGTACATGGGTAGAATAAGTTTAGAAGGGTGTGGCCAAAGTGTAGATGGGGCATGTCTGTCAGCATGGGCAAGTTGGACCGAAGGGCCTGTTTCTGTGCTGCAGAACTCCATTAGTCAGGGTTTTCAATATAGAAGTTGGGATGTTATGTTACAGCTGTACAAGGCACTGGTGAGGCCACAGTTGGAGTATTATGTTTTGGTCACCCTGCTAAAGGAGAGACATGTTGTTAAGCTAGAAAGAGTACTGAGAAGATTTACGCTGCCAGGACTTGAGCTACAGGGAGAGGGTGCGCAGGCTGGGGCTATATTCCTTGGAGCATAAGTGGATGAGAGGTGATATAGAGTGTACAAGATCATGAGGGGAATAGGGTAGAGGCACAGTCTTCTACCCTGTGTAGGAGAATCATACGATATGATACGATACAACAGAACTTTATTATCCCAGGAGGGAAATTGATCATAAAGACACAAAATACATGAAACATGAAATTAATGTGACGAGTGGAAAGGCTTGGGGGATGTGCAAAGATTGAGGAGGTTGCGGTGGGGGGTCGGGTACTTTTTGGCGCTGCCGTTCCGGCGCCGCTGTTTCGGCGCCTCCGTTTATAATATCTGTACTCATCAGAACCCTAACCCTAACCCTAACCTCTGTAAATACCTCCAGATAAATAAAAGTGTTCCATGCGCCATCTTGAGGGAGAGCCCCTCCCCCTCTCCCTCAAGATGGCGGATGTGCAGGAGTGGGCGCCGTCTGTGTACGGCAGCCTGCCCGCAGTCCGTCTCTACACCTTTTTTTAATTTTATTTTATTTTAAGTCCTGTTAAAAAATGTTAGTGGAGGTCTTCTATGTGGGGGGTGGGGGTGGGGAAGGGGGAAACTTTATTTCTAAGTCACCTACCTGGTCGGAGAGGCAGCATCCCTCCAAGCTGCTTCTTCGCCCCGTCCTCGCGGCCTACCATCGAGAATGGAGCGGCGTTTCCTGTCGGGACCGGGCGGGACCGGGCGGGACTACAGCTTCGGCGGCGGTGGCGCAGCGCTGGGATACCAACACGGAGCGGGCGATGCCTTACCGGGTCGCCGTGCGGTAAGCTCCAGAGCGCTGTGGCCGTCGATCCCAACATCGCGGAGCTGGGGCTGCGGGCGTCCGGCCGCGGGCGGCACTGGATTTGGTGCGCCGCAGAGCCAGGGATCGAGTTCACCAGGGTCGGAGCTCCAACCGGTGCGGCCTGAGGACTACGAGTGCCGCGGTCTCCGGGGAGGAGGCAGCCGCTCCAGACTTTTCCAAGCCGCTGAGGAATGTTTCACCCAACACCGAAGTTGCATCTTCACGGCAAGAGGGCCCTGAAAATCATCGGACTGGCTGCAAGGCCACAAATGGGCCCCGACCTCGGGTGTTTCACAGAGGAAGAGGACTTAACTTTCTGGTGCCTTTCCCCACATTGGAAATTTTTGATTCTGCTGTGGGGGGACGTTTGTGTTGAACTCTATAATGTGTTGTGTCCATTTTATTCATTTTTTAAAACTTTTTCTATGGTTTGTATGGAAACTTATTATTTAATTTATGTAAAGCACTTTGGTGTCAATGCGAGTTGACTTAAAACGTGTTATATAAATAAAACTTACTTACTTACTTACTATGCGTCACAATACTCCGGGATAGTGAATTCCAGAGATTCATCACCCTCTGCAAGAAGTTCCTATGCCAAGGATGTTGCAAGTGAGATCAGCCTTATGTTAAAGAAGGAACTGCAGATGCTGGAAAATCAAAGGTACACAAAAATGCTGGAGAAACTCAGCGGGTGCAGCAGCATCTATGGAGCGAAGGAATTTTGGCCCGAAACGTTGCCTATTTCCTTCGCTCCATAGATGCTGCTGTACCTGCTGAGTTTCTCCAGCACTTTTGTGTACCAGCTTTATGTTAACAAGTCTGGAAATTGGTTTCCACTGGCCCACCGCTGTAGCACCCTAACCCAAACCCATACCCTAACCCTAACTCTAACACCCCGAAACAGAAGCACCGAAACGGCAGCGCCGAATGCTACCATTCCGGCTGTGGGAGGGGGGGAGGGGAGTCAGTCTCAGTCTCAGTCTAACCCAAGACAGAAGGGAGAGGAATTGTAAAGTTTGATAGCCACATGGAAGAAGGATCTCCTGTGGCGTTCTGTCCTGCATTTTGGTGGAACCAGTCTGTTGTTGAAGGTACTCCTCAGGATGACCAGTGTGTCATGGAGGGGGTGAGCTGTATTGTTCAGGATGCTCCGCAGTTTGAGGAGCATCCTCCCCTCCAAGACCATCTCCCATGAATCCAACTCTGCCCCATGGCAGAGCCAGCCTTCCTGATGAGGTTGTTGATCTTATTGGTGTCTGCAGCCTTTGCCCTGCTGCCCTAGCAAACAGCAGCAAAGAAGATGGCACTGGCTACCACCGATTGGTAGAACATCTGCAGCATCTTAATGAAGACATTGAAGGAGTGGAGCCTTCTCAAAAAGTACAATTGGCTCTATCCCTTCTTGTACAGGGCCTCAGTGTTCCTGGACCAGTCCCGTTTACTGTCCAGGTACACTCCGAGGTATTTGAACTCCCTAGTAAACTGCACATCCTCACGATTGATGGAGACAGACATGTTCCTCTCCTCCTAAAATACACCACCAACTGCTTCGACTTGGTGGTGTTGAGCTGCAGGTGATTCAGCCCACACCACTCAACGAAGTTGTTGACTAGGCCTCGGTATTCAGCTTCCCTCCTCTCACTGATGCAGCCCACAATTGCAGAGTCATCCGAAAACATCTGCAGTTGGCAGGAGACAGAGATATATCCAAAGTTTGAGGTGTAGATGGTAAATAGGCAGGGAGAGAGGATCATCCTCTGTTGGGCCCATGTGTTGCTCACCACCATGTCCGCGACACAGTTCTGTAGCCTGACATATTGTGGTATTTCCGGTCAGGTAGTTGGTGATGCAGGACACCAATGGAGCATCCACCCACATCTTCGTCAGTTTGCACCTTAGCAGTGCAGGCCGGATCGTGTTAAAAGCACTGGAGAAGTAAAAAAACATGACTCTCACAATGCTTCTCGGCTTATCCAGGTGAGCGTAGGAACGGTGGAGCAGGTGGATGATGGCGTCCTCGACCCCCATCTTTGTTTGGTAAGCGAACTGCATGCACCAGAGGGCATTGGTTTAAGGTGAGAGGGGAAGGATTTAATAGGAAGGTGAGTATATGGAATGAGCTGCAGGAGAAGGTAGATCAGGCAGAAAGATTCAAAAGACATTTGGCCAGGTACATCAACAGGAAAGGTTTAGAGGGATATGGATCAAATTGGCATGGACAAGTCGGGCCAAAGGGCCTGTTTCCGTTCCCTGTGACCCAAAAAGTAATCTTACATTCCCTTGACAGACCAGTGGGGTGGTGTAGATGTTCCTTTAACATAGTGACCTCACCATTACTAACCACTCCCTATATCCCAAGTATAAATGTAACTTCCCCACCCCTTGATCCCTCTCTAGCTCGTGTGACGGACCACGTACAGCTAGTGCAGTATTGAATGTGAGTTAATAATAATAAAAGCAGTAAAGACAACTGTGCGTTATTGTAGCTCTTTACATGGTGTCACAATCGTGGCTCTACGTCTCCTATTCTCCTGCTATCCTGTTTCTTTTTATTTGACCCAGTAACCTACCCTTCTCTACCTCTCGTGCTATGGCTACCTCGTGCCGCAAACCTGATCCTCTTGTCTTCGACTCGGACATTGCCCACCGTTGGGATGTCTTTAGACGCGACTTTCAGCACTACGTGACGATTGCCCATCCCGCAGCCACCGCCGAGATGCGGGCGTCCCTACTCCTCAACATAGCCGGCCCCGCTGCCCTGGAACGATCCGAGTCGTTTGTCTATGCTGCAGGTGAAGATGAGCGAGACCCGGTATGTCTTATGGCTAAATTCACCGCAATGTGCGACATCCCCACTAACTGTATTCTGGCACGGTATAAGATGTTCAATCGGCGCCAGATCGTTGACGAGTCCGTCGATAACTACATCGCCGCGTTGAGACACATGGCCAGACGTTGTCGCCTGGACGCTCTCACACCAGACCAAGTGACCAGGGATATTCTTGTATATGGCCTTTTAGACTATAAGCTCAGGGCTGAACTTCTGCGGAAGCCCGACCTGTCTTTAGATGAGGCTCTACACGCCGCCCGCATGGCTGAGGCGGTTGCCTCGGCTTCGCCGCCGGCCGGTCATGACATTAACTTTGCCAGTGCTACTGCCCGCCGGCGTAACACTGGCCCGCCACGGCAACAGGTCTCTCCTGCACCCGGCGTCGCCAGCCCACGGCGTTGCCCGAACTGTAACTTTTCCTCCCATCAGTTTAATGTGTGCCCAGCGTTGGGAAAGACATGCAACTTTTGCAGAAAATTAAACCATTTCTCTGCAGCCTGCCGCTCCAAGGGCAAGCCAGTACCCGCACCACGGAGAATGTTAAACAACATTGCACAGGCTGATAGCGAGTTCGATTCCCAACTCCAGCCCGAAGAATTACCTTTGTCTGATACTAGTTCCCAAGGGGAGGCGGGCATCTTCTCGATCTTAGATGCACATGCCCTGATAGCAGACCCTTCGGTCAGGGTTACTGTTAATGGTTCGACCTTCACTGCGAAACTAGACACGGGGGCAGTTACAAATGTAATGTCAACAAGCCTTTTCAAAAAGATTAGGACCGATGAGAAAGTCACTGTTGACAACTCCCGCCTACATGCTTACGGGGGAGGGCTTCTCGTTCCCGTGGGAAAGGCAACCCTGCACTGCAAGATCCTGCAGGCCTCTCGGCCCCTCACTTTTTATCTGCTAGACTCTGACAGCGTTACCTTGCTGGGTGCCCGGGCGTGTCAGGACCTCGGCCTGGTCTCCTTCCGCCGTGACATCCACCTGGTGCGGACCCTCATGGACCCCCTGCTGGAATACCCCGACCGTTTCGACGACAAGCTGGGCAAGCTGCCCAGCTGCTACAAGATTGTCGTCGACCCCGATGTTGAACCTGTGATCCGCCCGCCACACCGCGTCTCCTTCGCCATGAAGGACAAGGTGGAATCAACGCTGCGCGACATGGTCACCTGGGGCATCCTCAAAGAGGTGAGCGATCCCACCCGGTGGGTCTCCACCATGGTCGTTGCCACCAAAAAGGACAAAAGTGAAATTCGCATTTGTATCAACGCCAAGGACCTGAACCTGGCGATCAAACGACCGCACTACCCTATGCGAACTGTAGAGGACGTCGCCGCACAGGTCGGTCCGGCCACTGTCTTTTCTGTCCTCGACGCCAAGAGCTCGTTCTGGCAGATACCGCTTGACGAGCGATCCTCCTACTTGACCACCTTCAGCACGCCTTTTGGACGTTTCCGTTTCCTCCGCATGCCATTCGGGATCAACTCCGCCAGCGAGGTGTTCCAGCGGACCATGGAGCAGCTGTTTGCCGGTCTGCCGTGTGCCATAATCGTGGACGACATCCTGGTCTACGGGAAGGACGTAGCCGAGCATGATCTCCACCTTCGCCTGGTCCTCGACCGGGCTCGCGATATAAACCTCAAGCTCAACCCCAAGAAGTGCCGTTTCCGTGTCCCGGAGGTCACGTACGTGGGGCACGTTTTCACCGCCTCCGGTCTGAAGCCCGACCCTCAGAAAACGGCTGCCGTCTCCAGTATGTCTTCGCCCACCGACGTGCCAAGCCTGCAGCGCTTCCTAGGCATGGTCAATTACCTGGGGAAGTTCATCCCCGACCTCAGCGAAATGAGCGCGCCTTTGAGGGAACTGACCAAGAAGGACGTCGCCTGGGTTTGGTTCCCGCACCATCAGTCGGCTTTCGAAGCCCTGAAGTCCCAGTTGGTCCGAGCACCTACTCTAAAATTTTTCGACCTGAAGCGCCCCATCGTCCTGACTTGCGATGCCTCGAAGTTCGGCCTCGATGCCGCCTGCCTGCAGCTCTACGACAAGCTGCAGCTACCCGTCTCCTACGCTTCCCGCACCATGACCTCCGCTGAGCAGCGCTATGCTCAGATCGAGAAGGAGCTCCTTGCCGTGGTGTTTGCCTGCTCGAAGTTCAAGGATTACATCCTGGGCAACAACTTCCTTATCGAGACTGACCACCAGCCGCTGGTCACCATCCTAAACAAGCCGATTCACGCCGCCTCATCCCGCCTCCAGCGTATGATGCTGCAGCTTCAACGTTTCACCTTTCAGATAGTGTACCGAAAAGGCAAGGACATGTTTGTGGCCGATACGCTGTCTCGTGCACCCCTGGTATCCACTGCCCGACACCCATACGAGTCCTCCGACCTGATGGTGCTTAACCTTAACATTGTGCCTTCTCAGCAGATGCAATCCCTGGTCAAGCACACTGCCCTGGATCCTGCCCTGCAGCAGCTTGCCGACGTCATCAGGCAGGGCTGGCCAGACCGTCGTTCATCTCTACCTGCCGGTGCTGATCCGTACTTCCTGGTCCGCGATGAGCTTGTCCTGCACGACGGCGTGGTGGTGAAGGGACACAAGGTGGTCGTGCCCGCTGCGCTGCACGCTCACTATTTCGAATCCGCCCACCGCGGTCATCCTGGGGCCGAGGCCACTCTGTCACACGCCCAGAGTCAATTCTACTGGCCCGGGATGGCCGATTACATCCGGGACAGGGTCTCCGCCTGCGCTACCTGCAATAGCCTTGCTCCCCGTCCGCAACGCCAGCCACTTCTGCAACAGCCTGCCCCTGAACTTCCATGGATGGCCCTCGCCACTGACATTTTCGAGTGGCGTGGCAAGCACTTTCTGGTCCTTGTTGATTCCTATTCCAGCTGGTTCGAAGTTGATCAGCTGCACTCCCTCTCCTCTTCGGCCGTCATCGGGAAGCTGCGCCGCCACTTCGCCACCTTCGGCTCCCCGGCTACCCTCCAATCTGACAACGGCAGCCAGTTCACCAGTGCCGAGTTCCGGGGATTCGCTGCCAGCTGGAACTTTCGCCATTTCACCAGCAGTCCTGAATACCCGCAGAGTAACGGCCTGGTGGAGCGCGCTGTCCGCAGTGCCAAGGACTTGCTGGAACATTGTAGATTGTCCGAATCCGATTTTTACTTAGCTCTTCTTAATATCCGCAACATCTCCCGCGACCCTGCCCTGGGCTCGCCGGCCAAACGGCTGATGTCTCGCACTACTAGACCCCCGCTCCCTGTGACCCAGCGGTCCCTCGTGCCTTCTCCCCTCAAACCTGCTGCTGTCCAGGAGCGCATTGCTCACAAGCACGAAGTGCAGAAGCGCTCCCACGACCAGTCATGCCGCCCCCTTCCGCGTCTGTTCCCCGGCCAAGTCGTCCGGATGCAGTCCCCCTCCGGTCCCTCTAAGCTTGCCACCGTTGTCGGTGATGCTGGATCGCCGCGCTCCTACCTTGTCGACCACGACGGCACAATTTACAGGCGGACCCGCCAACATCTCCGTCCCGTCAACGAGCCTCCTCCGCCTCCTGCCGTCCCCTTCTCCCCTCCCCTGCCCGAAACTCTGCCTGCCGTCCCGCGTATGCCTCGGTCCCTGCCTTCCCAGCTCTCTCAGCCTCACTCGCCGCCTGCTTCCCCTAGCTCGCCTGCCCGTCCACCCGACTCTGCCGCTATTTCCCCGCCTCAGCCTCCGCCGGCTCTTTCTCCTCCCTGTTCCCCGGCTCCTTCCACCGCCTCGGCTGCTGCTTTTCCTGCAGAGGGGGGAGATGACGAGGTGCGGACCCGGTCCGGTCGACTGGTTAAGCCGCCTGTCCGTTATGGTGATTTTGCCTAGCTGTATGCTCCTCTGCTTGTTTAACTGTTTGCCTGCCTGCTCGTAGCGCATGAGACGTGGTCGCTATGTCACTACTGTATTGTTTGTTTCCAAGGGAAAGGATGTAGATGTTCCTTTAACATAGTGACCTCACCATTACTAACCACTCCCTATATCCCAAGTATAAATGTAACCTCCCCACCCCTTGATCCCTCTCTAGCTCGTGTGATGGACCACGTACAGCTAGTGCAGTATTGAATGTGAGTTAATAATAATAAAAGCAGTAAAGACAACTGTGCGTTATTGTAGCTCTTTACAGGTGGGAGATTGCAATCTTCATGTGGTCCACTGTGTTTCGACGAATGCAATCAACCTGGCGTGCACAAACAGAAGATCAAACAGAACAAGTTGTCTTCCAACTTTAGGCTGTGCATGCCATACCCAAGAAGAAGACAGAGCAGTGGGCTGTCTGACCCACTGAGTTCCTCCAGCAATCTGTGTTTTGCTCAAGATTCCAGCATCTGCAGTTGCTTGTGTCTATGGTTCTCTTATTTTGGAAAGTACATTACTATCACATCCGTGTCCCTTACTTCTCCTGGTAGCATCTTCCAGGCACCTACCATTCTCTGTGTAACAAAAATATTGCCTCATGAATCTCCTTTAAACTTGCCCCCTCTCACCTTAAAACTATGTCCTCTCATATTTGACATTCACACCCTCAGAAAAAGACAACCCTATCTATGCCTCCCATAATTTTATATACTTCTATCAGGTCATCTCTCAACCAGAGAAAATAAACCAAGTTTGTTTAACCTACGCTTATAGCCAGCACATTCCAATCTAGGCAACACCCTGGCAAACCTCTTCTGCACCCCAAGTTCCACATCCTTCCTATAGTGTGGTGAGCAGAAATGCACACAGTACCCAAAATGTGGCCTAACCAAACCTTTCTACAGCTGCAACATAATTCCTGATTTTATACAAAATGCCCCAAGCAATTCAGGTAAATATGTCGCACGTCTTCTTTACGCCTTGTCTACTTGTGCTGCCACTTTTAGAGCGCAGATCCCTCCATACATCACTGCTAAGGATCCTGTCATTTACTGTATACTTTCCTCTTACATTTGGCTTCCCAAAGTGCAACACCTCACACTTGTCTAGATTAAACTCTATTTGCCATTTCCTTGTCCATATTTGCCCATAATTGGTCAAAGGCCCGCTGAATCCTTTGACCCCTCCTCACTATCCAAAACTCCACCAATTTTGTATGTCATCTGCAAACCTCTCAATCAAACCACCACATTTTTGCCTAAATCATTTAAACGTATCACAAACCAGAGAACCCAGCACTAACCCATGCAGAACACCACTGATTATAGACCTCCAGTCAGACAAACAACCCACCACCAATATTGTCTGTCTTCTGTGGCTAAACCAATTTTGAATCCAATCTATTGACTCCATGGAACCCATGTACTTAACTCTTCTGCATCTGCTTAGCATGAGGGAACCCGTTGAAAGCTTTACAAAAATCCACAAATATGATATCACTGCCCTACCATCATCCATCATCTTTGTCACCGCCCCAAAATCTCAATCAAGTTTGTAAGACATGACTTCCTCCGTACATTTATGAACAACTGCAGCAGGGGTCAAGATGCCGTATAAAAAGCCTACTTTCCTCCTTCTAGCAAAGTTGCAGGGAAGGAAGGGAGTAGTGAGAGGAGAAATTCCTTTTTGGTTGAACACACTAAACAGTTGAAAGAATATTGGCCAGCAGCTTGTATTCACCTCTCGAAATTCAATTGCACTGAATCTCAGTCTCACCTCAGACATGCTTAACGCCATTGATCAAACACAAATTAATTACTCCAGAGCCTTTAATGTACAATTTCAGAATAACAAACCTTTTTGAATCAATAGAATGTTTCACAGTTATACGGTATGGAAGCAGGCCCATCTGCCCACTATTTCTGTGCTGCCCATTTGGCACTCATTTGAACCAATTTAGTTTTATCTCCCCAATGGTTTTGCGGGTTTTTCTTGTGCCTTATTCCATGACGATAGACAAAAAAATCCTTGATTTCCTATTTTCTTATCCCTCGACTATTTCTATTAATTCCTCTATTATTTATTTATGTCCCCATTATAAACTCTCCATTAGCCATACAGGTCTTTGGATGCACTCTCTGGATGTACCTCAAAGATATGTCCATTGAGGAAAATGATGATTAATAAGGTGAACAGAACACACAGGTGCTTTATACAGAGCATTCCAAGAAAGTTTTCTTACTTCAACCCCAAAATTGTCTTTCTATACAAACGTATCACCATTTTGACAATAGAATATATAATAGTTCGTCAAGAACTGGTTGAAGCAAATTGCATGTACACTTAGGGTTAAATGAATAAACATCTGATGGAGAAACAAACCAAAGGATGTTTAATAGGACGCGAAGAAGGCGGCTGGAGAAGGCTTGTGTAGAACATAAACACCAGCATGCAAAGGAGGAATTCAGCAACTGTTTTGATACTATATATTTTATGTAACAACCTATACCCATATATCTTGAGAGCTGGACAATCTATGCTGCAGGAGGATGTGGCAATATTGAAGATGCTTGAAGAACAAAATTGTCTGTGGTTTTAAGAGTTTTCTCACCACTTTCCCTCACTCAAAAACATAACCCGAGGTTTTTTTTTAAAGAAAACTATGATGAAATATCAGCTCCTTCCAATTTGAACTCAGTCGAGCATTTGTAGATCCTCTGTTTCATTTGGCCTGAATGAACTATAATAATATCTGGAAATATTTTTTTAAAAAGACACTTCAGCTGAATTTTTTAAAAACACAATGTTTATCCACTTTTGCATTTAAATGATTGCAAAAGGCTGTGGTTTCTTCTGCAGCACCTCCGAAAGTCTCGAACTTTAACACTGAAAAAAGCAAGGCCCATATGTGCAAGGGTACTTCAGCAACTTTGAGTTTCCACACGAGTCATACGCACCATCCTCCAGACTAAATTTACCATTGCTTCATCTTCACCAGATCAAAATCATGGAACTTGCCACCAAGTGGCATTGCAGAAACACCTTCACAACATTGGTTGAAGTAGATCAGAATGACAATTCAAATCATAATTTCTGAGCAATAAATAATGGCCATACAGCAATTCCCACATCCCATAAATGGCTTTATGTCAATAAGCATTGTCAAATAATTAATTATATGCTTTGTTAGATTTACATTCTACTTTTGAATCCGTTCAAATCATTGTGTTTCATATAGGCAGTTTCTTTGAATTTTGACTTTAATTGAATGATAGTATTCATACGATTCTTTGGAAAATAGATCAATGCTGATGGTTTTATTGCCTACCTCGCAAAAACACCCTCCCCAACAATTTTCAACTCCATTCTTGGGAACCACAAAATCCACCATAAAAACTTTCCTTGGTCAACCTCATTTATAGTTCCCCATTAAACTGTTTTGTGCATGAATGAACCAAACCTTGCACTTATATGTTAGAAAGCAATTCTCAAATTTAACACCTAACCACATACGTTCATAAGTTATAGGAGCAGAATGAGGCCATTTGGCCTACTCCGCCATTCAATCATGGCCGATCAATCTTTCCTTCTCAACCCCATTCTCCTGCCTTCTCGCCATAACCTTTGACACCCTTAATAATCAAGAAGCTGCCAATCGCTGCTTTAAAAATACCAAGTGACTTGGCCTCCACAGCCGTCTATGGTAATGAATTCCACAGATTCACCACCCTCTGACTGAAGTAAATCCTCCTCATCTCCTTTCTAAAGGTATGTCCTTTTATTCTGACTCTATGGACTCTGGTTCTAGACTTACCCACAAGTGGAAACATCCTCTGCACATCCACTCTATCGAGGTCTTTCACTAGTTGGTATGTTTCAATGAGATCCCCCTCATCCTTCTAAACTCCATCGAGTACAGGCTGAGTGCCATCAAATGCTCAATGTTTCCCAATTATGCCTGGGATCATTCTGATAAACGTCCTCTGGACCCTCTGTAATGCCAGCAGATCCTTCCTCAGATACAGGGCCCAAAACTGCACAAATCCTCCAAATGCAGGCATCACATCCCTGCTTTTAATTCTAGTCCTCTCAAAATAAATGATAGCATTGCATTTGCCTTCCTTACTGCTGATTCAAATTGTAAATTAACCGTTTGGGAATCCTGCACCAACACTCCCAAGAACCTTTGCACTGCAAATTTCTGAACATTCTCCCCATTTAGAAGGCAGTCTATGCCTTTATTCCTACGACCAAAGTGCATAACTGCACACTTTGCTACGATGTATTCCATCTGCCACTTTTTTGCCCACTCTCCCACCTGTCCAAGTCATGCTGCAGAATCCCTGCCTCCTTTACACTATCGGCCCCTCCACCTATCATTGTAACATCCGCAAACATGGCCACAAAGCCATCAATTCCCTCATCCAAATCAATGATATACAACGTGAAGAGTAGCAGCCCCAACACCAACCACTAGTCACTGGCAGTGAACCAGAAAAAGCCCCCTTTTTATCCCCACTCTTTGCTTTCTGCCATTCAGCCAAGCTTCCGTCCTGCTATTTACTTCCTCAAAGAATTCCAACAGATTTGTCAGGCAAGATCACAATACCATGCTGACATGTGCCTCTAATTACTGCTAGACCTCGTCCTTAGTAATGGACTCTTAAAAATATTACCAACCACTGAAGAAAGGTTAACCGGCCTGGAGTTTCCTCTCTTTTGCTTCGCTCCCTTCTTAAACAGTGGGGTAACATTTGCAATTTTTCAGTCTCAGGGGCCACTCCTGATTCTAGTGATTCTTGAAAGATCACCGCTAATGCCTCCACAATCTCTAAAGCGACGTCTTTCAGCACTCTGATGTGTAGTCCATCTGGTGCAGGTGGCTTATTCTCCTTCAGACCTTTCAGCTTCCCAAGTATCCTTTCCTTAGTAACAGTAACTTCACTAACTAATGCCTCCTGACTTTTTTGTATTTCGAGAACGTTGCCGGTGGCTTCCACTGTGAAGACATGTGCAAAAAATGTATTCAATTCATCTGTCATATCTTTATTTCCCATTACTACTTATAAGGAGGTAACAGCGCAAGTGTTGATAACATTGGCCAGAGACAGGGAGAGAAAAGATTGGGAGGATATTGATTGATGAAGCGGAACTCCACACCAAATAGATGATCACGACAGCTAAAATCTATCTAGTCCCAGGCAGAGGCAGAACAATGGCAACAGCAATAGAATTAACTACGCAGAACTTCTCCAATGCCAGCAAGCTTTCATCCCAACTACCAATGCAAAAAATACTAAATTTGACCTGAAAGCTGGTGAATGAGCTAAAAAATTAAATCAATCTTGATTACTTTTCAATGGCTGTGTTAAAAGTGTCCACAAAACAAGGGCTGAATCATCCTGAATTTCAGGGCCAAACTGAAATAGCCTATTAGACTGCTTTTACTAACTCTTATTCTCCATTTCACTTGTTTGCTGTCCAAATCTGGAAATTCCTGCATTAAACTCCTTCTTAGTGGAAATGTGAGGTTATCCACTTTGGTGGCAAGAACAGGAAGGCAGATTATTGTCAGAATGGTGTCAGATGAGGAAAAGGGGAGGTGCAACAAGGCCTGGGTGTGCTTGTGCATCAGTCACTGAAAGTAAGCATGCTGGTACAACAGGCAGTGAAGAAACCCAATAGCATGTTGGCCTTCATTGCTAGAGTATTTGAGTTAGATAGAATTTAGATAGAATTTATTGCCACACAACCAGGGTCGGTGGAATTTGGGTTGTCAGCAGCGATACAATAATAAAGAACACACAACCACAATAAAAATGTAACACAAACATCCACCACAGCATTCATCACTGTGGTGGAAGGCACAAAATTTAGCCAGTCCTCCTCCATTTCCCCCCCGTGGACAGGACCAGAGTCCAGAGTCAGTCCAGGATCGGCTCTTCCTCACCGGAGACCGCGGCTTTAAGTTGTTGTAGGCCGCAGGCCAGCGGTCGAGATTTAAAGTCTCCGCCGCAGCCAGAAGCACCGTAGACTGCAGGGCCGGCGGTCGAAGCTCCCCTCCAGGGGTGATGGTAAGTCCATGCCGGACCCGCGGTAGAAGTTGGCCGCGAGCCGGCAGTGATGGCTTCTTCTTCCCCCAGGTTCCCCACGAGGGATCCCGGGCTGTAGACGCCGCACCAGCTGGAGCTCTGCAGACCGCGACTTCAGGCTGCGACTTCAGGCTGCCGGCTGCCCCGGGCCAGCGAAACGGAGAGCTCCCCTCCGGCGAGCCCCAGCGAGGGCTCACCCGCTCCACAACGGGAGTCCACGCTGCGCCCGCCGCTGAAGCCCCGGGCGCGTCTCCGGGAAAGGCCGCGCCGATCCTTGATGTTAGGCCACGGGGGAGGCGACCTGGAAAAAGTCGCCTCTCCATAGAGGAGGCGACCGAAGCGGTTTCCCCCTTGCCCCCCCACACCAACCCCCACACAAAGGAACATTAAACACATACTTTAAAACATACTAAAAAAAAATTTTTAAGTTGAAAAAACTGACGCGCCAGTTTAGGAGCAAGGAGGTCCTACTGCAGTTGTACAGGGTCCTGGTGAGACCGCACCTGGAGCATTGTGTGCAATTTTGGTCTCCTAATTTGAGGAAGAACATTATTGCTATTGAGGGAGTGCAGCGTAGGTTCACCAGGTTATTTCTTGGGATGGCGGGACTGACATATGATGAAAGAATGGGTCGACTGGGTTTGTATTCACTGGAATTTAGGATGAGAGGATATCTTATAGAAACATATAAAATTCTTAAGGATTGGATAGGCTAGATGCAGGAAAAGTCCAGAACCATGGGTCACAGTTTAAGAATAATGGGTAGGCCATTTAGGACTGAGTTGACGAAAACATTTTTGAACCAAAGAGTTGTGAATCTGTGGAATTCTCTGCCATGGAAGGCAGTGGAGGCCATGGAAGGCAGTGGAGGCCATGGAAGGCAGTGGAGGCCAATTCACTGGATGTTTTCAAGAGAGTTAGATTTAGCATTTAGGACTAAAGGAATCAAGGGATATGGGGGAAAAGCAGGAACGGGGTACTAATTTTAGATGATCAGCCATGATCATATTGAATGGCAGTGCTGGCTCGAAGGGCCAATTGGCCTACTCCTGCACCTATGTTTCTATGTTTTGAAAATCCTCTTCCAGAATATTGCAAATAATTTGTGCACTAATCAGCTGCTAGAGTAACAAAAATAGTCTTAACGTATACTCATTCATACATTAAAGGTAATTATTTTGATCCTCAAGAATGCAATTAATTTTGGGTGGAAAAGCCTTTGAAAATACTCATATAAATTAAAACACTAAAATTAATAACGTCTTCTTGTTTTGCACAGTAATGAGCCTGGATGGTTTCTAACAATATGCAACAATCTGGTCCACTTAGCATTTGAAAATATATATACTTTGCTACATTATGATGCTGCATTAAAAATATATTCACATGTTCATGCCACGCCACAAATGCCAACCTTTAATGTTGCTTAACCAAAGAAAAAGAACAAAAGTGACTAAGGGTCTGAATATACACGTTTTATTAGCAGGCACTTAACATTTTATGCAATTAATAAGAGTCAAGAGTCTTTAATTATCATATTTACCAGGACCGGAACAATGAACCACAATAGTATAAACAGTTCAGTGCTGAGGTAGGGTTGTGGTTAGACATGCGCAGTGTGTTTCAAGACCCTGACGGGAAGATGCTATTCTTGACACACAAGAAATTGCAGATGCTGGAATCTTGAACAAAACACAAAGTGCTGGGGGAACTCAGCTGGTCAGGCTCTGTGGAGGGAATGGGCAAACTCCATTTCAAGTCAGAACATGTCTTCAGATTGATTAGAATAACAGGGAGAAAGCGGAAATGTGGAGGTAATTTTGTTACCTTCTTCCTATGGTATCAGTGAGAAGCGAGCATAACAAGGTTGGTGTGGGTCTTTGATGATATTAGCTGCCTTCTTGAAGCAGTACTTCCTGTAGATACCATCTGCAACTACCTTTGTTCTTGGGTGTTCGTGTTACCGGCAGATACTTTCTGGCTACAGTGGCATCTACAGGAAGCGGTGTTTCATGAAGGCAGTTAGTGTCACACACACAAAACTCATCATACTCTCAACCTGCTGAAACTAAGGGGAAAAAGGTATAGGTCTGACAACCATTACCTTCAGGCCATGATGCAACCAGTCACTGCACCCTACACCTGTAGAAGTTCACATACCAAATCTCCTCAAACCCCTGAGGAAGTAGAGTGCATTTGTGATTGCATCAATGGGCTCGGTGCACGGCAGATCTTCAGAGATGTGCACGCCTAGGAACATGAAACGGTTGACTCTCTCCACTGGCGCCCTGCCGATGAAGGCAGGTACATCATTCCTCAGCTTTCCCTTCCACAGGTCAACAATCAGCACTTCAGTCTTATTAACATTGAGAATAAGATTGTTGTTACTGGCACCACTCAACCAGAATTACATTACATGGTGGACACAGCATCAAAACAGATCATTTAATCTAAGCTGATTTTCATGCATCAATCAATCTGGCTTCCACCCATTATCTCACTGTATCAACAAGTCCTTCATAAACTTTCTCCCTGATGGGTTTATACAATAAACACATTTACACAATACATCTCAACCAGTCCCTGTGGGAACAGCTTCCATATTCCCAGTGCTAACTGGTCAAAGTAATTTCCCCTGAATTCTTCATTGAATTTGCAAGTGACCACCTTATGTTGATGGTCCTCAGTCATGTTCTTTTCTACATGTGAAATTTTCCCTCTACATGAATGGTTACAAATCCTTTCCAATCTAAAAAAAAACATTTACCAGGTAAATAATCAATTTAATAATTTGAAACATTGCTTCAACTTTTTATAACATCTTTAAAACATCCGCTGCTTTTATCGCACAGAAAAACACAGGCCACATAAGGAAATATTAGAGATACAAAGACTGCCGATGTTGGAACCTGGAGCAGAATGCAAACAGCTGGAGGAACTCAGCAGGTCGAGCAGCATCTTTGGAGGGGGGAGGAAATTGTTGATATTTTGGATAGAGACCTTGCTCAGGAAATATTACACCAGGCAACCCCAAAGCATGGTCAAGATATATTCAGGCAGTACTCTAGGCTTTCCTCATGATCTTAAACCCAATCATAAACTAGGAGTGAAAGCAAATCTGTTCAATTATAAAAATAATTATTTGTTTTCATGTAAAGATTTACAACCAAAGTTCCTGTGAATTACCAATATTATGCGGAAATTCATCTGGTAATCTAAGTTCATAGCTCACTATATGTAATGCTATAAGTAGATAGGGTGGTAAATGAGGTTTACCAGAATGCCTCCTGGATTGAAGTGTTTCAGCTACAGGGAGAGGTTGGATAGACTTGGGTTGTTTCCTCTGGAAAGACAGAGGTTGAGGGGAGACTTAATAGAAGTATATAAAATTATGAGAGGCAGTCAGAACCTTTTTTCCCCAGGGAGAAAATGTCCAACACTAGAGGGCAGAGCTATAAGGTGAGAAGGGAAAGTTCAATGAAGATATGCAGGGTACGTTTTTTTTTACACAGTGAGTAGTGGGGGCATGGAATGCATTGTTCGGAGCGGTGGTGGAGGCAGAGGTGCTTAAGAGGTTTTAGAAAGGCACGTGGGAGTGCAGGGAATGGAGGGATATAGATCATTTACAGGCAGAGGAGATAAGTTTAACTTGGCATCATGTTCAGCACAAACATTATGGACTGAAGGGCCCATTCCTGTGCTGAACTGTTCTATGTTCTATCCCTGGCACACAATTACTGCAATATTGCCTACAAAAGACACTGCTGAATCTTGTCTAGGCTATTCTGATGGCATCTCCCAAACTCATATCACTACCACTGAGGCAGCAAGTGTAAGCCAACAAGTGTAAGGCAACATCACCACCTGCAGTTTCCCCAAAAAATTGCTTTGCCACCCAAATGTGGAAATATATAGCCATTCCTTCAGTTCAGTCTAGTTTATTGCACGTGTACCAAGGTACAGTGAAAAGCTTTTTATTGTGTGCTATCCAGTCAGCAAGTCAAGTCAAGTCAAGTCAAGTCAAGTCATGTTTATTCGTCACATGCACATACGAGATGTGCAGTGAAATGAAAAGTGGCAATGCTCGCGGACTTTGTTTAAAAAGACAAACAAACAAACAACCAAACAAACTACAAACAGAATGTTTGACAATGTTTGACAGAGGAATGTTTGACAGAGGAAACAAAAAAAGACAACACATGATTACAATCGAGCCATTAACAGTGCATAGATACATATTGAGGGAATAACATTTAGTGCAAGGTAAAGCCAGCAAAATCTGATCAAGAATAGTCCGAAGGTCATCAAAGAGGTAGTTAGTAGTTCAGTCCTGCTCTCTGGTTGTGGTAGGATGATTCAGTTGCCTGATAACAGCTGGGAAGAAAGTACCCCTGAATATGTAGGTGTGCGTTTTCACACTTCTATACCTTTTGCCTGATGGGAGAGGGGAGAAGAGGGAGTGGCCTGAGTGCGACCCGTCCCCGATTATGCTGCTGGCTTTGCCGAGGCAGCGTGAGGTATAAATGGAGTCAATAGAAGGGAGGTTGGTTTGTGTGATGGTCTGGGCTGCGTCCACAATTTCTTGCGGTCTTGGATGGAGCTGTTCCCAAACCAAGCTGTGATGCATCCTGATAAAATGCTTTCTATTGCGCATCTGTAGAAACTGGTGAGAGTTGTAGGGGACATGCTGAACTTCCTAAGCCGTCTAAAGAAGTAGAGGCATTAGTGTGCTTTCTTAGTCGTTGCTTCAATATGGGTGGTCGAGGAGAAGTTGTTGGCGACATTGGCTCCAAGGAAATTGAAGTTTTCAACCATCTCTATGTCGGCACCGTCAATGCAAACTGGGGTATGTGTACCACTTCGCTTCCTGAAGTCAAATCAATAACTTTGAGAGAAAGGTTGTTATCTCGACAACAGGACACAAGGTTCTTGATCTTCTTCCTATACTCCGTTTCATCATTATATGCTTTCCGGCCCACAATGGAGGTGTCGTCAGTGAATTTGAAAATTGAATTCGATTTGTACATGACTGCAGTCTTGGGTGTACAAAGAGTAAAAATGGGGGCTGAGAATGCCTCCTTGTGGAGACCCTGTGTTGAGGATTAACGTAGATGATTTGTCCCCTATCCTCACTGATTGGGGTCTGTTGGTCAGAAAGTTGAAGATCCAGTTGCAGAGATGGGCGCTGACACCGTTCCGTGAGTTTGATGACAAGCTTGGATGGTATAATGGCATTAAAGACAGAGCTGTAGTTTATGAATAGGAGTCTGACGTCTCTCTTATCCAGGTGTTCTAAGGATGAGTGTAGGGCTAAGGCGATGGCATCAACGTGGACCTGGTGCGGCGGTAGACGGACTGCAGTGGATCAAGGCCGCTATGTAGATTGGAGTTAATGCGTTCCATAACTACCCTTCCGGAAGTGGCGGCGCTGTTGACAGCTGCGGCTTGCCTGCAGTCCGTCTGTTTTTACTTTTGTTGTTGTTTTTTTTTGTCTTGATTTGGTTAAATTTTAGTTTATTAGGTTGTGTATATGTGTGGGGGGGGGGGGGGGGGGGGGGGGGGGGTGAAACATGTTTTTTTGTCTCTTCCTTCGGGGGAATGCAACTTTTTCTTGTCGTATCCCCCTTCTCTGCCTCCGTCTGCGCTGAGGCCTAATGGCGGAGCTGGCGGTCTCCAACTGCGACCGACCTCGAGGCTCCGGAGGCAGAGCCAGCCAGGACTTACCAACGCAAGGCTGGCCGAATTCGGAGCTGTGGCGGCGTTCCTGTGGTGATGGTCCGGCTTCGGGACTGAGGCGGCGTTACGATGGCGGTGACCTGAATTCGGGGCTCGGCCGCCGACCCAGTGGACGACATCGTCGGGAGCTCGCAGGTCACAGGTTGGTGACCTATTGTTCCGGAGCTCCCGCAAATACAGCTGCGTCCGCTGGACTGGAGGGCGGCATCTTCGGCAGCTTCTACCACCCCAGGCCACGGAGCTTGAACCAGCCCGTTCGCGGAGCTTGGTTGAGCCGTGAGACTTACTCACCATCATCCGGCGGGGTCACAACAACGGAAGCCTGGATCGCCTCAGCACAGAGGGAGAACAAGGAGGGAAGAGACAGAGAATTTAAGACTTTTGCCTCCATCACAGTGAGGAGGGCCTGGTGAACTCACTGTGGTGGATGTTAATTTGTGTTTATTGTATGTTTTGTTATTCATTATTATATGGATGACTGCAGGCAACAACATTTCGTTCAGACCGAAAGGTCTGAATGACAATAAAGGAATCCAATCCAATCCAATCCAATCCAAAACATTTCATAATGGTGGATGTCAAGGCCACTGGACAGTAGTCCATCAACAATGCTGGTCTAAGTTCGGTAGAGGCATTGTGGAAATGTCTTCATCAGATGGACAATAGTGGTTCGCACTTTCTCGAGTACAGTTAGAAGTGAGCAATAAACACTGGAGCAAAAAAATATCACCACTTGATCAATAAAATACAAGTGGATTTACAATTGATTTGTTTCCTTTCAGCCTTTCATGATATGTTAATTTGTTAGGACTGGATCATTTTACCTCAAACATAAAACTGGATTGAATAATGAATTTAAAGGTCAGCTTTACATCCTGTGCTTTTACCACATCCGCATATCAGTAGGAATGAGTAGGTTAACCTATGATGAGCGTTTGTCGGCACTGAGCTTGTACTCGCTGGAGTTTAGAAGAATGAGGGGGGACCTCATTGAAACATACAGAATAGTGAAAGGCTTGGATAGAGTGGATGTTTCCATGAGTGGGAGAGTCTAGGACTAGAGGTCATCGCCTCAGAATTAAATGGCATTCTATTAGGGAGCAGAAGAGGAGAATGTTTTTTAATCAGAGGGTGTGAATCTGTGGAATTCTGTGCCACAGAAGGCTGTGAAGGCCAAGTCAGTGGATATTTTTAAGGCAGAAATAGATAGATTCTTGATTAGTGCAGGTGTCAGAGGTTATGGGGAGAAGGCAGGAGAATAGGGTTAGGAGGGAGAGATTGATCGGCCATGATTGAATGGTGGAGTAAGACTTGATGGGCCAAATGGCCTAATTCTACTCCGATCACTTATGACATGACCTAGGGTGAACATTGAGGGGAATGAGAGAATATGTTCATTTTTCATTTTGTCTCGGGTGAAAGTACACTTGTCTTTCAGTCAGATGGTTCAAGGTTCAGTCTAAAAACAGGGACACAAATATCCTTGTTTAGCATTGTTGGAATATAGTACTGACACCAAGCTGCACTATCAAAGGGACAGCACCAAGGACACATTGCAATGTTGGAGCAGTCCTGAGGGAGCACTGAACTGGGGAAGAGTCAATACTGAAGAAATGCCTACAGTGTAAAATGGAGGGTGTGGGGGAGGGGGGGTATGTGGAGGAGGGGGGTGTAGGGCAGGGGGGGTGTGGGAGGTAGGTGTGTGGGCTCATCGGTTCCCGGCCCCGGCTCCTACCACACTCCTGGCTCCAGGACCCGGCTCCGGACTCACTCAGCTGCTCCCGTCCCCAGCGCCTGTCGCGCTCACAGGCCCCACCCGCGAACACAGCCAGCCCCCGCCCGCGAACACAGCCCACACTCCGCTGCTTCAGCTTTTTTCTCGGCGGCTTCAGGACGGGCGGCTTGTGGACGTGCTCACGGATTCAGCCCCACCTCCGGGGCTTTATTCTCCAGCGGGTGCCGGAAGGGGCGTTACCTTCATGGTGAATGACAGGCGAGAAGACCAATCTGCTGATCTGGTGATTTTTTTCAACCTTCATAACTTTTGTAATCTTCCACCGATCAGAACAAAACTTGGTGGCTTGGAGCAGAGAACGGTGAGTAAGGTGGCGAGTAATCCTAGCGATATAGGGTACCGTTTTTGCGCAAATTTAAAAACAACGCAGACGGGAGGATGGGATGGATGGATAGATAGCAAATCTTTCTTTTGTGGAGGGCCACAATTGAATAAAAGAATACAAACTCTTACATCTTACACTTCAAAAACATTTGTTTCAAACATATTGATAGATATTGGCTCTGCCCAAAACCTAACAAATCAAGGCCAAAGTACCTGCATCAGAAAGAGCAGCCAGTCTTGAATGTCTACATCACTTTTGACCGCCTCAGGACATCTCAAAGCACAGCAGAGCACCCCCACAAACAGAACATGTCAATGACTCGACCATCTGGTTTCAATAATGTCTAGTGAAGGATAAATATTGTCCAAAACAGCAAGAATAAACTATCCTTGTTCTTATACGAAAATGTGCATTGGGATCTTTTCCATGTACCTGAGGGAGCAGATGGAGCTTCTGACTGTGCACTGTGCTGGATGTGCCAGCTTATAATGTTTGTGTTCATGCCTTTTGATGGAGACTTGAATCACCAATCTACCAGCTGGCCTACGAGGGACTCTGAGACCTCAATAGCTGCAGAAGTTTCATAAAATTTACCCTGCCTGTGCACACAAATTCTAAAGCCCTGTGCAATCTAGATTCCACTTTCAGTCGGTTCCAACCCGAAATGTCACCCATCCTTTTTCTCCAAAGATGCTGCCTGACCTGCTGTGTTACTCTAGCACTTTGTGTCTACCTTCAGTATGAACCAGCATCTGTAGTTCCTGCCTGCACTTGAGAGTTAACGTTTATTTGTATCTGGAAATTTAAATGTAATATGTTCCTATTATGCACATTTCCTGTTGACTAGACATGGTTTTAAACCACCTATAAACAACTGTATATGGACCTGCAATTAAAACTATTATTTTTAAACTGGGTTCTTTGTAATTTCCTGTTACTCATCATAGAGGGAGATTGCAAGAAGTATATTTTTCTGATAAATCCATTGCAAAGTAGATGAATATTTGAGTTATTATAATTTCATTGATTCATTCTGGGTTGGTCATTATCACCTGAGCTCTCTGGAACCAGGTTCCCCCAAAGACTTTTCACTTTAATCCTATAAACATTCAATACAAAAATTAAAAAGAAAGGATTTACAAGTGAAAGGCTTCCAACAGCAGACAGAAGAAGGAAGACAGAGTTTCTGCAATCAATCTCGAAAGTTGTTCACAGTTCCCAACAGCACTGGTGGTAAGTTTAACCAGTGGAGCTATCACTTCCGCCCCTACAAATCTGCAAACAGCTCAATGCTATTTTAGAACACTATTGAAACAGCCACAAGCAAAAGAGGAACACATTTCCTTTACGCTCTGGAACTTGTTCAATCTGACATTTACAATTTGCTGGCTTCTTAAGGTAAGAATATGTCGAAAATATTGTTACATTGATAAATCCTATGTTTAAACTTAACCTTAACATCTTGGAGAACAGAAAATGGCACGTAGCAAAGTCAGTGATTTTAACAATGGATCTTCCGAGTTAGGCTGAGGACCTCAAGACTTAAGGTTAATCTTGAATTACAGGATGATATTGTTGTTGTACAATAAAGTCCTGATTTTAATCAAACTTTCAAGTTTTACACAATGCAGATATCTTGCTCACCTTTGAGTCAAAAAACCCTGGGTATAAGTCCAACTTTAAACACCACAATCCAGGCAATATTCCAACACAGCACAGAAGGAATAGGGGCACTGTTGGACATGCCATCGTTTCAGATGAGATGTTAAAACAAGGCACCATCTACTCCCAGATGGACACAAAAGGTTCCAAGGCACTATTTTGAAATGTAGGATGCAAGGGGGAGACCCGAGTGATTCTTTTGGAAGTTTATTGTGTGCAAATTAACACCCATAGTTTCTCCATTACAACAGTAACACCAGTTTAAAAGCATTTAAGCAGCTGTAACGTTCAGCTGGACATCTGAAAAGGAATACAGGGTGCGTTGAAAGTAATGTAAATATCTTTAGTCTTTCTTTGCAGATATACCAATTTGTACAAACCATCTCGGTAGAACTGTTAAATGTGCAGGCTGGTCTCTGCTCTCAACTTTCATTTTAACAATTGCTCCAGTGACTTCAATCTCACTTAAAGTCAACATATGCACAAGGGTTTGATTAGCGTACCGAGTCGTATGATCCTATGACAAACAATGCATCACTCAGATTCGATTTAACCATAAAACATTTACAGAATTAGAATTGGATATTAACTATTAAAGAAAAATCCTCTATAGCCAAGCTAACACAATTGCTACAAAGTAGCAAACTAGAAGTCAGTGAGTTTGCAAACTCATTGAATAAATGCAAGCAAAGCTGCAGAGAATTCAAAACTCTAGCTAAGCCTATCTTGTTTACTTATGATCGTGTTTCCCATTCATACAAACATGACATTTTATTTGCACGAGGAAACAATATCCTCTGATCCAGCTGATTAGGACCAGATTTATGATCATATCTACATGTTTTTGCCTTCTTCTATTCATTCGTGTTCATCTAAAGCTAAATGTAAAATTTGCCGAATCGGCATAGTAAACTTGATTGCGAAATCTGCAGGGATTATTTCAGCAGTGCTGACTTTTTGTTGGAAAATTTTGCAAACAGTCACACCATTAGAATTTGTTGATATGCGATTTGAAGCCTAGAATGGAAACAAACTGAAGCTCCCGTCCATGTGTTCACGCATACGTGACCGCATACAGAACTTTAAATCAGGCTGAATTTTCACATCTCTGTCCACAGTACAAGTCTCATCTGTGAAAAGAATCACATGCAGTGAAACCACAAACTCCCAAGCTGGAATGGAGAGGGTGAAATAATTATCCTGTTATCCTGTCAATTACACCTGGATGACCGCTTTGCAGTAAGTAATGATTCATTTTTGATTACGATTTCACGACAGTGCCAATCCCTCACTTTATAGGAGAGGTCCTGCAATTTGGTGGAGAATTAGCCCACTGCTGATTGGAGACTTCTACAGTTTTGGTCAGAACAACAGTTCTATTATTGTAGACACTTTCAAAATGGAGTCTGTAAATTGATCCTATTTGCTACAAGATATGCACCAAGACCATGCTGCATTACATACCATTTACAAAATGGACTGCAGCATCTCGTCGGGGCTTATTCAACAGTATCTCACAAACCCACAACATTGAGTACTTGGTAGGACAAACGCAAGTTACATACCATACCCTCTTTAAAATGTACTGCTGTGCCTTCACTGCCACTGTTTAGAAATCTGGAACTACCAAACACAAGCAAAAATATTCTGGGAGCATATCACCACACACAGATATCAAGAGCTCAAGAAGGCAGCTCACCATTACCACCTCAAAGGCAAATAGGGATGATTAATAACTGCTGGAATGACCAGATTCAGGAACAGCTTTTTCCCTGTTGACTATTGAACAATGCTACCATAACCCAGGATGAAATCTCAATCTTCCAACCTACCTCATTGTGAACTCTGGACTTTTTCTCTGTAACTGCAATGCTATAAAGCTGTAAAACTCAATTCTGTACTCTGGTATTTTTCTCTTTGCACTACCTGTTGCACGTGTATAGCTTATTGTAATATATATAGTATGATTTGATTTGACTGGATAGCATGTAAACAAAAGCTTATCAATGTACTTCAGTACATATGACAAAAATATACCATATCAATACCAATGCCAGTCAATGAACTTTTGAAAAAAAAAAAAAATCACAAAGCCTCTTTATGAAAAGTTAATTTTATTGTTCAAATATTTTTGATGCAGGTTTATGAAAATCTTCAAACAGGATTTTAAAAATGCAATCACAAAACAGCAGCATGTTTGAGCATCAGCCTCTCGAGTTCAGAATTGGTGCAATTACCTTCTACGTTATCATTTTCACAATTGGACTGGTTGTAAATGCCACTGCAATTTGGGTCTTCAGCTGCACCACTAAGAAAGGCACATCTGTGAACATATACATGACAAATGTCGCTCTGTTGGACCTCATGTTTATAATGCTGCTGCCTTTCCACCTGATTTATTATGGGAAGAATTACTGGCCCTTTGGTGATATCTTCTGCCGCATCAATGCCACCGTCACTATATTTTACCCGAGCATTGCTCTGTGGCTTTTGGCTTTCATCAGCGTTGATCGCTACACGGCAGTGGTGCAACCCAAACACAGCAAGGAACTTCGTAACACTGGCAAAGCTATTGCCAGCTGTGTAGGAATCTGGGTAATGACAATTGTGTCTGTTCTTCCCTTCATGTTTTCCAAGAACGACCCAGACAGGGCTTCTAATTTTACAACCTGTTTCAAAATGCTCGACATCATTCACTTGAAGGAAGTCAACAGTCTGAACTTCATCCGAGTGATATTGTTTTTTCTTCTGCCTCTCTTCATTATGATAGGATGCTACTGCATTATCATCAACAGCCTTATAAAAGGAAAAACTTCCAAACTGAAGCCAAAAACGAAGGAAAAATCTATTAAAATAATCGTGACCCTCATCGTTCAGGTGCTTCTCTGTTTTGTTCCATATCACATATGTTCCATTTTCTTACTATTACAATCTGGACGTAGTAATTTCAACGCCTGGGCTGCCTTTACAACCTTCTTGATGAACCTCAGCACATGTCTCGACATGATCCTGTACTACATAGTGTCAAAGCACTTTCAGGCCAGAGTCATCAGCGTCATCTACTATAGGAACTACCTGAGGAGTGTACGAAGGAAAAGCTTCAGACATGGGAGTTTCCATTCACTGAGCAACGTCAACATTAGCAACATGTAAATTATGAAATAAGGACCAAGTAATTGAGTTTTATCTTGTTTCAGTTCCTCCGAGTACTTTACAAACTGAAAGTACCTTTGAAGAAAGAGGCCTTTCATTTTGTGTGTAAATGCAGTAAATGAAATGTCATTGCACCAGAATGGTCAGTTGATTTGTTTATAATGTTGCTAATGGAAGGATGAATGATGATCAGAAAACCATGCGAATATAATTCTATGATGAAACTGCTCTAAAATTGATTCTTAATAAATGCTTATCCTTGAATATTTAGTAATGAAATCACACCTCTTTGTAATTTAACAACTTTGTCATTCCTATTACTAGATCATCACATCAAAAGATGTAGAAGCCGAATATATGAAAGGATTTTGGGTATGTAGTGTAAACTGTCCAAAGTAGTAATAGATGTGGGTACAATTACGATGTTTAGAAAACATTTGGACAGATATGCTATTAGGAAAGATTTAGAGAGATGTGGGTCAAATTCACACGGAGAATGGTGAATCTCTGGAATTCTCTGCCACAGAAGGTAGTTGAGGCCAGTTCATTGGCTATATTTAAGAGGGAGTTAGATGTGGCCCTTGTGGCAAAAGGTATCAGGGGGTATGGAGAGAAGGCAGGTACAGGATACTGAGTTGGATGATCAGCCATGATCATATTGAATGGCGGTGCAGGCTCGAAGGACCGAATGGTCTACTCCTGCACCTATTTTCTATGTTTCTATGTTTCAAATGTAGGCAAATGGAATTAATTCAGATAGACAGCTTGGTCAGCATGGATAGTAGGGCCAAAGTGCCTGATTCCATTCTGTATAACTATAACTATTCTGTACTGTTCCCATCTTAACCACATAACCATATAACAATTACAGCACGGAAACAGGCCATCTCGACCCTTCTAGTCCGTGCCGAACACATAATCTCCCCTAGTCCCATATACCTGCGCTCAGACCATAACCCTCCATTCATTTCCCATCCATATAACTATCCAATTTATTTTTAAATGATAAAAACAAACCTGCCTCCACCACCTTCACTGGAAGCTCATTCCACACAGCTACCACTCTCTGAGTAAAGAAGTTCCCCCTCATGTTACCCCTAAACTTCAGTCCCTTAATTCTCAAGTCATGTCCCCATGTTTGAATCTTCCCTACTCTCAGTGGGAAAAGCTTTTCCACGTCAACTCTGTCTATCCCTCTCATCATTTTAAAAACCTCTATCAAGTCCCCCCTTAACCTTCTGCGCTCCAAAGAATAAAGCCCTAACTTGTTCAACCTTTCTCTGTAACTTAGTTGCTGAAACCCAGGCAACATTCTAGTAAATCTCCTCTGTACTCTCTCTATTTTGTTGACATCCTTCCTATAATTATTTTTATCTTGAGTAAATAGGATATATGTCTTGTTAGAGTAAGGCATTGTATAGAATCTAGGATTCTCCACCACAAATATTCAATTATTAAGTACATTCTGGACCGAGATCCATAGACTTTTAGACACTGGGAAAATTGGAGAGCACAGGAATGTGGACTAAATACAGCATCAGCCATAATCTTATTGAACAGCACAGCAAACTCAATTGGCCATTTGACTTCCAATAATGTTTAACTTTGAAACAACAATGTAAAGAAAACAGCAATTTAAACCAATTGACAAGTTCTAGGGATAATTAATTTACTAACACCACATGAACTGGTTTTCCCCATTATTCTGCTCATAACAACCTCCATCAGATGGATAGTCAATCTGAAACATTAATTTTGTTTCACTTTCCTTAGATGTTCTCTGACCTACTGATTGGCAGCACTTTCTATTTGTTAAACACGAGTCCCCTTTCAAATATTCAAGGTTGACTTCCGAGTGCCGAGTTACCACTAATAAATAGATTCAAGCATTTTTCCTGCTTACATCAGGTTAACTGATCAATAGCTCTCAGTTTTCTCTCCTTTTTTCTGATATAGCGGGTTTACATTTGTACCATTTAATGTGTGCACACGGTTTGAGAATCTATGGAAAGATGACAAACATCCATCCACTATCCCAACATCCACCTCTCTCAAAACCTTGGTCTACGGGTTATCAGGTTTTGTAGCTAAATGGATTTTCAGTCCCACTGTTTTTTTTCCAATACTTTTTTCAATTTCTCATTCACTCAGGATCTGGTGTTCTCCAGATTAGGAAACCACGATAACTTTTTTCTAATCTTCTGCTTTAACATATCTTTACAAGTTTTTTTACAGTCTGTTTTTATGTTTCACACAAGATAATTCTTGTATTCTGCTTTCCTTGCCATGTCAATATTTTGGTTCTCTTCTGCCGAATTCTGAAATGTTCCAAAGCCTCAGGCTTATTGTTTTTTTAAAACAATGCTGTGTGTAAGGCATTTCCTTTGATCCAATATATTTTTAACTTCTCTTGCAAACAAACCACTGCTAGGCAGTTTCCTATTGGGCTTTGCAGTACATTTGTTGTAAATTGTACAATACAATACAATACAATACAATTTATTGTCATTTGAGCCTCAGTGAGGCTCAAACGAAATTCCGTTTCCACAGCCATACAAACAAAGACAATTCCTAGACATACACACAATTTAATTCACACAAACATCCATCACAGTGAACCTACTGTGATGGAAGGCAAAGTCTTTTCTCTCCCCTGTTCTCCATGTCTCTCCCGATATCCAAGCCCCAGGCGGGCGATGATAAGTCCCACGGCCATTTTAGGCCGTGCCGGGCGATTTACGGCCCCGCACCCGGTCCAAATGTCACAAAGTTGGAGCCCCCGGCGGGCGCTGGAATGTCCCACGGCCATGAAGCCGTGCTGGGCGATGTACGACCCCGCTCCGGGTCGTTCCAACCCCGCGACACGGGCTGGAGAAGTCGCGTTGCGGGAGCTCCGGGAAGCGGTCTCTCTCTCCACCCGGACCCGCGAGCTCCCGATGTCCCAGTCCACCGGACCTGCGGCTGCGTTGCTGGAGCCTCCGAGCCCCAGGAGTCGAGTCGCAGCAGCGAGTCACCACCGCTCCCCACGCACCGAGGCCGGCCAGCCCCACGATGGTGAGTAGTCCGCAGCTCCGCATTCTCCCGAGCCCCCGGGTCGTTCAGGCTGGAGGCCGCTCCACGGTGCTAGGCCCCAACGACAACGGAGACCCGACAGGGAAAAGGTCGGGTCTCCCGGACAGGGAAGAGATTTTAAACAGTTTCCCCCTACCCCGCCCCCCACATATACACATTTAAAACCAATATTAAAAAAACACCAACACTACATTTAACTAGACAAAAAATTAAAAAAAGACAGACAGGCTGTAGGGGCCGCTGCAACGGGTGAGTCGCGCCGCTAAGAATGTGTATTCATTCTTTAAATAGCCATTGCATGCTCACTACCAGACAAATTAGCAATATGATCATTCTTTCCGAAAGGCCCTTAATTACCAAATTATTAAATTAAACAATGCTGCTTCTCAGCTCTAGCAACCCAACTTTGATCCTGATTTCTAATGCTGTCAGTGTGGAGTTTGCACGTACTCCCTCCGATTCTTTGTTTCCACTAGATGCTCCAGTGTCTTCCCACATCCCAAAGATTTTAAGGTTTGTAGCTTAGTGGAATTTTTCTAAGTACAAATCAGTTGCCTCATTTACTGCATTATAGTGATTAGACTTTATTGACATTGACGTTATGAAAAAAATGCTTACAATACAAGACATCCTTTTTTTCACATCTTATAAAAAACATAACATCCCCAAAAATGCAATACTTCCTCATACTTTTAGTCAATAGATAATATATAATAGATAAAAGTCGAAAGGTTCATTTGTCTAGAACAAAATAAAACAAGAAATGAATATTAACTTACAAACCAGACGGCAAGATGATCACAGACATGTCAAGTGTATATTGCAGGGCTTCCACTAGCAGCAAGTCCGTAAATGCAGACAGCACCCAGGAACCCAGAAGGAAGGACTATAGAAAATAAATAACTTTCCATGTAACCAAACCCTATTTAAGGTTGTTTAAGTTTAATACATATAATTAATTACAGAATTACAGCCTCTAATGTGTTAGCCTATCCTCTTCCAAACTCATTATCTACGAATCTATGGGGCGGCACAGTCATGCAGTTAGTAAAGCCACTGCTTCCCAGCTCCAGTTACCCAGGTTCACTCTTGAAGGTGGGGCTGTGTGTGAGAAGTTTGCATGCTCCCTCTGTAACTACATGGTTTTCCTCCAGTTACTCTGCTTTTTTCCCACATGCCAAAGACATAATAACTGCCCACTGTCAATTGCCCCTATTGAGCAGGATCTTCTTCTTCTTGCATATGGCGTACACAGCCTAAAGTTGTAGGACAACTTATTATGCAGGTGAGCGATGAAATCCTGGGGGATGAGTGGTGATGTGCAAAGAATAAAATGAAATTAGCGTAGGCTGGGTGTTTAATAGATGGCTGATGGTCAGTGCCATACTATGTGATTCTATGGTTCTACTTCAACAAGTTACGAGTTCTTCAAAGAACGTCCCAAACATACATAAGGTGGCAGTTGCAAGGGAACTATTCCCTGCGAGCTTTTTTTTCTGGAATTAGAAAGGTCAGGCTCGAAGTCAGTCATAGAGCATGGAAGATTGTCTGACTAGCAGAAGGCAAAGAGTGGGATTAAAGAGAGCCTTTTCTGGTTGGTTGAACATCATCTATCTATTCCCTCCAGAGATGCTGCCTGACCCGCTGAGTTACTCTGGCACTGTGTTTGGCTCAATATGCATTTTCAGTTATACTGTAGATACAAATATAACAGTGTAAAATTAAATATACTAAACATTTTTGGCTGCCATAACTTATTTCTAAATTTCTAAAATTGTAGATAAGAAGGCAACTACAGAATATCTTCATATACCACATAGGCAGTTCCTCTCATCTCGGGTGTATTTCCAAACTCTGATCTGTCTGAATTGTCCATACCTCCCAAATATATAATTGAAACATAGAAATTAGGTGCAGGGGTAGGCCATTCGGCCCTTCGAGCCTGCACCGCCATTCAATATGATCACGGCTGATCATCCAACTCAGTATCCTGTACCTGCCTTCTCTCCATACCCCCTGATCCCTTTAGCCACAAGGGCCACATCTAACTCCCTCTTAAATATAGCCAATGAACTGGCCTCAACTACCTTCTGTGGCAGAGAATTCCAGAGATTCACCACTCTCTGTGTGAAAAATGTTTTTCTCATCTCGGTCCTAAAAGATTTCCCCCTTATCCTTAAACTGTGACCCCTTGTTCTGGACTTCCCCAACATCGGGAACAATCTTCCTGCATCTAGCCTGTCCAACCCCTTAAGAATTTTGTAAGTTTCTATAAGATCCCCCCTCAGTCTTCTAAATTCTAGCGAGTACAAGCCGAGTCTATCCAGTCTTTCTTCATATGAAAGTCCTGACATCCCAGGAATCAGTCTGGTGAACCTTCTCTGTACTCCCTCTATGGCAAGAATGCCTTTTCTCAGATTACATCTCATCTCATACATCACACTAGATGTTCCACTGGCCCATAACTCTGACTGGCCTGATCTTTGTATTTTCAGCATTTTTTCACACATTTTATTCAATATGTAGTTCTTAACACTGTTGAAAGAGGTGTGAGAAATTAAAACCTAAATATTTGGCACTTACTATTTTAAAGAAGTTAATACGGAGACATGGGTACAACAGTAAAAGAAGCTAACACTTAAGCTCAGACATATTTTTAGCTTCCACATGTATTATCCATCCTTACACGTTGATAAATATTTAACGGTGAGCCACTTCCTTGAGCCACTGCAGTCTGTGTGGTGAAGGTATTCTCATTGTTGCTCGGGACAGTGTGTTTGGATTTGGATCCTGACAGAATGAAGGAATGGTTTTACATTTAAAGTCATGATGATGTTAAACTTGGGGGGAAACAATCTTGCAGGAGATACTTTCACTTTCTCAATCTAGGCTGGCATTAAAAAGTAGCACAGAGAAGGTGCCACACTGTGAGAGGTGAATCTATTGATGAGATATTAAATTGGTGACTTGTTTTCTTTCTCAAGTACATGCAAAGATATCATACTTCAATGAGAAGCAGTGGAGAAATAAGCTTGGAGAAACAAGGAACTGCAGATAATGAATCTTGAGTAAAACACTAAGTGCTGGCGTATCGGAGTGTGTCAGGCAGCATCTGTGGTGGGTTTAAGAAGGAACTGCAGATGCTGGAAAATCGAAGGTACACAAAAAAGCTGGAGAAACTGAGTTTCTGAGTTTGCACCCGCTGAGTTTCTCCAGCTTTTTTGAGCATCTGTGGTGGGGATGGATAGGTGCAGTTTCAGGTCAGGACAGCTCTCCAATCTGAAGAAGAGTCTTTAGTCAGAACATCATCTATCCATTCCCTCCAGGGATGCTGCCTGGCCTGCTGTGTTACTCCAGCACTGTGTTTGGCTCAATAAGCTTTTTCAGTTGATACTGTAGATAAAAATATAATAGGTATAAAATGAAACATACCGCATATTTCCGGCTACCATATCTTCTTTCAAAAATTCTAAAATTGTAGATAAGAAGGCAACTACAGAATACGTCCTTGAGGTCGAGGTAAACGATCCGAGCAGCAATCAATCTCCATATCTGAAAGAGATCATAAATCAGAGATTGAAAATTACATTTCAAGGATATTTCATGTAAAAGCAATCACTCCACAAAAGCCCCTGCAGAGAAGGGGAAACAGGGAGGAAAATGAAGAGAAAGGGACAGAACAGGAGGGATGCAGGAAAGAGGAAGGATTAAAAAGGAAGGAGTTAGAGGGAAGAAGAAATGGATGCTAGGACAAAAGAGAAGGAAAGGCTGGGAAGAATGGGAAGGCTGATGGAGGGAGAGGAGAGTACCAGAGGGAAGGGATGAAATCATAATTCGCAATGCTCCAGCCATCGTATGCATGGTTTGACAAGACCAGCTGGTCTATTACTACCTGCCAAATGTCCAACTTTATCTTGTTTTATAATTTGTTCATCCAGATCAAATTAATTTCTTTTTCACCTGTTAATATTTTCTGAATTTTATCGTCAATGTATAATTTTCTCATCATTGTATTTTTTGTTTTTTTAATTACATTTTTTGTGTAAACTATTATAATTGTCTCAAGTCAAGTTTATTGTCATATATGCACAAAAACCGTGAGATGCAGACGAATGAAAATCACAGACTCAGTCAGCATACAAAAATATGTTATACTTTAATTAAACAGAAATTTAACAATAATTTCTGGAAAAACAGTGAAAAGGATAAGTCTGAGCAAAACACAAGACATTAGTGCAAAAATGCAATTAGAAGGGAAAAAAAGCCAGTCCATGGCAGTGCAAGAGATATTCCACAGTGTTCCATTGCCCTGGTATGGGTAGGTCCATGAACCTAATAGTTGTCGGAAAGTATTTGTTGCTGAACCTGATGGTGTGTGGCTTCCGGCTTCAGGACAGACAACCATAAGCGATGCTCTTGGTAAAAAATAAGTGCTCTTAATTTCAGGTATCCCCCCATCAAGATGCAGCATTCTCTGTGAAAATGCTCTCTACATTTCAATAGATTTGCAGCTTCCAATCCCATTGTTGACCCCCCCAGAAACAGAATGCTGTCCTCTTCAGAAATTGAACGTAGACACAAATGAAATCCGCTCAAGCACCACATCTTTTGTCCATGGCCTTAAATTGGAATGGAGGCATTTCTACATAAAGTGTTCACTACATGTACCTCTACCATATAACCATATAACAATTACAGCACGGAAACAGGCCATCTCGACCCTTCTAGTCCGTGCCGAACACGTATTCTCCCCTAGTCCCATATACCTGCGCTCAGACCATAACCCTCCATTCCTTTCCCGTCCATATAACTATCCAATTTATTTTTAAATGATAAAAATGAACCTGCCTCCACCACCTTCACTGGAAGCTCATTCCACACAGCCACCACTCTCTGAGTAAAGATGTTCCCCCTCATGTTACCCCTAAACTTCTGTCCCTTAATTCTCAAGTCATGTCCCCTTGTTTGAATCTTCCCTACTCTCAGTGGGAAAAGCTTATCCACGTCAACTCTGTCTATCCCTCTCATCATTTTAAAGACCTCTATCAAGTCCCCCCATAACCTTCTGCGCTCCAAAGAATAAAGCCCTAACTTGTTCAACCTTTCTCTGTGACTTAGTTGCTGAAAGCCAGGCAACATTCTAGTAAATCTCCTCTGTACTCTCTCTATTTTGTTGACATCCTTCCTATAATTAGGCGACCAAAATTGTACACCATACTCCAGAATTGGCCTCACCAATGCCTTGTACAATTTTAACATTACATCCCAACTTCTATACTCAATGCTCTGATTTATAAAGGACAGCACACCAAAAGCTTTCTTTACCACCCTATCTACATGAGATTCCACTTTCAGGGAACTGTGCACAGTTATTCCAAGATCCCTCTGTTCACCTGCATTCTTCAATTCCCTACCATTTACCTTGTACGTCCTATTTTGATTTGTCCTGCCAAGATGTAGCACCTCACACTTATCAGGATTAAACTCCATCTGCCATCTTTCAGCCCACTCTTCCAACTGGCATAAATCTCTCTGTAGACTTTGAAAATCTACTTCATTATCCACAACCCCACCTATCTTAGTATCATCTGCATAGTTACTAATCCAATTTACCACACCATCATCCAGATCATTGATGTACATGACAAACAACAGTGGACCCAACACAGATCCCTGTGGCACCCCACTAGACACTGGCCTCCAACCTGACAAACAACCATCCACCATTACTCTCTGGCATCTCCCATTCAGCCACTGTTGAATCCATCTTGCTACTCCACCATTAATACCCAACCATTGAACCTTCTTAACCAACCTTCCGTGAGGAACCTTGTCAAAGGCCTTACTGAAGTCCATATATACAACATCCACTGCTTTACCCTCATCAATTTCCCGAGTAACCTCTTCAAAAAATTCAAGAAGATTAGTCAAACATGATCTTCCAGGCACAAATCCATGTTGACTGTTCCTAATCAGACCCTGTTTATCCAGATGCTTATATATATTATCTCTAAGTATCCTTTCCATTAATTTGCCCACCACTGATGTCAAACTAACAGGTCTATAATTGCTAGGTTTACTCTTAGACCCCTTTTTAAACAATGGAAGGAACAATAGAGTTGGGAGTTCCTCCGATTGATGTATATGATACGATAAAACTTTATTTATCCCAGGAGGGAAATTGGTATAACTTCTTAATGAAGCCAGCTTTTGTCTGACAAACTTATGTCAGGAAAGCACTGTGCTTATATGTGGCTAACATTGGCAGTAAACAAATTTGATGGATGAGTTCAGCAATTTATTTTCCATTTGCAATCAGCTGATTGTTTGCATTTGTTATATTGTCAGCTGATCCTGAGGATAGGAAGGAAGTAGTGGTGAGGAACAGTGTATAAGGGGGGAAAAAAGATTTTGATGTATTATTTGCATTTTTTCATGATGGTCAGATGCAAATTTAGAAAAAAGGGAAAATCGGATAGGAGTATGAAGAAGGGTTTTGACCCGAAACGTTGCCTATTTCCTTCGCTCCCTAGATGCTGTATCACCCGCTGAGTTTCTTCAGCATTTTTGTCTACCTTCAATTTTCCAGCATCTGCAGTTCCTTCTTAAACAAATTGGATGGATTGCTTGTTGTTTACAAGAATTTCTCCCTGCTGTCTAATGAATCAAACAAAATTCTGGAATGACTCAGTAGGTCAGGCAGTATCTCTGGAGAAAAGGAATAGGAGACATTTCGGGTCAGAACCCTTCTTCAGACACTGGAGAAAAGGAATCAGGTCAGAACCCTTCAACCAGACCGTTTTATGATTACCTTTCTCAACATGCGACGTTGGGTCATTTTGCTCTTGGGCAGTGAGATATTTAAACTGAACCAAACATGAATTCCCAAGAGACTGCTGATGGTGGAGTCTGGGGCAAAAGACCTACTACTTGAGGAATTCAGCAGGTAAAGCCAGTGCTCCATGATAATTTGTTTTAACCAGCCACGAGTTACGTACTTAGTTACAAGGAGGCTGTCACTGCAACCCCGCTGCTACATCAGGTTTAAAGTGGAATTTATTGCATTAATCAAATGCAACTGAGAATAACTGCTTCCAGTAGGAAATACAAAACTATCAATACGACACAGAGGAACAGGATCCATGTTTTTTGATAATGAAATTAGTTTATTTTTAGTTCTAAAGCTATCTGTTAAAGCATCTTCAACACAACATAAATGTACATTGCTTCTCTGCAGCAACTATCAGCTTGGCAAACTTAAATGATAGCATTACTCGTACGGTATCACACAGTTTAATGATTACTTTTCTCAACATGAGATTCCATCTTGACTTCATCTCTTTTGATCAAAGTAACCCCAGAAAGTACAACTTTTGAAAGGACAAAGGTGAAGTAAAAGGTAATAATAAATAGCTGCAGAGGCTGGAAATCCGGATCAAAAGTGAAAAGGCATCATCTGAGGGATGGGAAACAGTGTTTCAGGTTAACTCCGCTTCTTTTTCCATGGATGCTGCCAGACCTGTTGAGTGTTTACATCATGTTTTTGTTTTTGTTTCAGTCTGACTTCAGTCTGACTCAAGGGGCTAAATGGGAAACAGAATTTTAATTTTTGGCCAAAATCTTCTCAGAACTTAACTATTAACAGGAAGTACCGTGGTTGCGTGAGATCAGACTCAAGTCATTGTTTTGCAGAGAGCAACAGATCACACTTCCTCTGAAATCTTCCTTTCACACCCAGCCCACTTCAATCTTCTTCCCCGAATCCACAGAGAAGGCTGTCGTCTTTGGTGAATTCTAAAAATTTCCCAACCTTCTGGCTTACTAGTCTCATTGGCAACATAGTAAGTGTTTATATATAGAAACAAAGAACTGCTATTGCAGGTTACTACATAAAAGGACATAAAATGCTGGAGTAACTCAGCAGGTCAGGCAGCATTTCTGAAGAACATGGTTGGTGATGTTTTGGGCGGAGACCCATCTTCAGATTGATTGCTGGAAAAAGGGAGAGGAGGGAAGGTCTCACAGAACTCCCAGCGAAGAGAGGAGATTTCACAGTAGAGCAGTCAAAATGGAGAAACGAAGATATGCAGATATTGGTTAATACACAAAAGGACACAAAGTGCTGGAGTAACTCATCAGGTCAGGCATTCTTCGATTTAATACCTTTAACTTTTCTTCCTTTTGCCTTTAAAGGGATATATTTATTGTGAACTATGTATTAAATCTTTAATTGTTAGCCAAAATTCGTTTACTACTCAAACTTTTAACGTAATGCAGAACCAACTCATAGCTTCATATAACAACGAACTGCTCATGCTGGTTTATACCAAAGATTGTCAGAAAATGCTAGAGTAATTCAGAGGGTCAGGCAGCACCTCATTTAAACATAGAAAATAGGTGCAGAAGTAGGCCATTCGGCCCTTCGAGCCAGCACCGCCATTCAATATGATCATGGCTGATCATCCAAAATCAGTACCCTGTTCCTGCTTTCTCCCCATATCCCTTGATTCTGTTAGCACTAAGAGATATATCTAACTCTCTCTTGAAAACATCCAGTGAATTGGCCTCCACTGCCTTCTGTGGCAGAGAATTCTACAGATTCACAACACTCTGGGTGAAAACGTTTTTCCTCGTCTCAGTCCTAAATGGCCTACCCTTATTATTATCTCTGGAGAAAATGGATGGGTGATGTTTCGGGTCAGGACCCTTCTTCAGACTGATTGTAGGAGAAAAAAGAAACGGGAAGCCAAAAGAGACTGAACAAATCATGGCTGGCAACGGATGATTAGGTGAGGGAGTTTCCTGATAGGCAGATATTTAGACAAAGGTTAGATATAAAAACAGGTGTGAGCCCAAGAGGGGTACATAGCTGCAAATTGTGAAGCTAGTTAACGGTCCTTTAGTGGAGTAGGGGGAGGGAGAAACTGCTGCAAAGTCAGCCAGGGTTCAGGGGAAGGGAGTGTGGGGGAAAGTCAGTGGAGGAGAAAGAGGGGAGGAGAAGGTGGATGTTTGTAGAAGTTACCTAAAATTGGAGAATTCAATGTTCATACCATTGGGTTGTAAGCTACCCAAGGGGAATATGAGGTGCTGTTTCTCCAGTTTGTGTGTCGCCTCACTCTGACAATGGAAGAGGCCCATGACAGAAAGGTCAGTTTGGGAAAGGGAGGTAAAATGGTTAGCGATCAGGATTTCCAATAGGCTTGGAGGACCGAGCACAAGTCTTCGGCAAAGTGCTAGCCGAGTCTACGCTTGGTCTCGCTGAAGTACCGGAGCCCACATTGAGGACACCGGATGCAGTAGATGAGGTTAGAGGAGGTACATGTAAATCTCTGTCTCAGCTGGGGTCCATCGATGGAGTCAAGGGAGGAGGTATTAGGACAGTTGTTACATATCCTGTGGTTGCAGGGGAAAGTACCTGGGTGGGTGGTGGTTTGGGTGGGAAGGAATGAATGTGGCCAAGTAGTTGCGGAGGGAGCAGTCTTTGTGGAAGGCTGTAAAGGGTGGAGAAGAAAAGATGTAACGGGTGGTAAGATCACATTGGCAGAAATGTTGGAGGTTGCGTGTTGGATGCGGAGGTTGGTGGGCTGAGAAAGGGAACTCAGTCTTTGTTGTGTCTGGGGCAAGAGAGAGTAATGCCCCTGTCCCATTTAGGAAACCTGAACGGAAACCTCTGGAGACTTTGCGCCCCACCCAAGGTTTCCGTGAGGTTCCCGGAGGTTTTTGTCAGTCTCCCTAATGGTCGAAAGCGGCGATTATTTAAAAAAATTCAAAACCGGCCGCGACTAAAAATAGGTTGCCGTTTTAAAAATCGCTAATTTTTTAGTCGAAGCCGGTTGCGATGCTAGTTGAAGGTGGTTGCCAGAGGTTGCAGGTAGTGGAAGGTAAGACCTCCCTGGTGGAATAAAAATGGGTGAAAAAAAGGTATTTTTTGAAATAATCGCCGGAACATAGAAGAAGCGGAAACCACTTTCTACCATTAGGGAGACTGACAAAAACCTCCGGGAACCGCACGGAATCCTTGGGTGGGGCGCAAAGTCTCCAGAGGTTTCCGTTCAGGTTTCCTATGTGGGACAGGGGCATAAGAGCAGAACTCCGGGACACAGAAGAGACGCGGGTGAGGGATCCATCTATGACAGCTGGGGAGAAACCAATGAGGACGAGTCAGATGCTCTCGTACGTAAATCCTCATCTTGGGAGCAGATGCACCAGCGACAGGAATTGAGAGTAAAGGGCCTGCCCCACTAGGCGATTTTTTAGGCGACTGCCGGCGACTGTCATAGTCGTAGCAGGTGGCCGAAAAACCGGCGACTGGACTAATGGGCCTGTCCCACTTGTGCGATTTTTTAGGCTAATGCTGGCGACTACAACAATAGAATTCACCGAAGTCAGCACCGGCGACAACCTACGTCACCTGGCGAAAACCTACGTCATCCTGGCGACAACCTATGGCAGCACCTACGTCAGGAAAAGACAAGCTATGACAAGCCCACGGTCGCCGACTGTCGCCGAAAAGTTTTGAACATTCCAAAATCCAGCGGCAAACAGAAAAACGCTATAACTCTTTGGGCAACTGAGGAGACTACTCACGACCATACAGGCGACACCGCAGCGACCGTGTGACGGCAGACTAGTCGCCTGTGGTCGCCTAAAAAATCGCCTAAGTGGGACAGGCCCTTAAGGGATAGGATCTTTGCCAGTGGCAGGGTGAGAGGAAGTGTAAACCAGATAACAGTGGGAGTCGATAGGTTTGTAGTAGATGTCGGTCGATAGTCAGTCCTTTGTGATGGAGACAGAGAGATCATGCGTGTTCAAGGGGAGAGAGGTGTCAGACAGTCCAGGTGAATTTGAGGGCAAGGTGGAAGTTAGTGGTTAAATTAATCATATTTTATAGATGGCTTTGTTTAAATTTACTATTTTAGTTTCATGTTAAACTCAATCATTTTCAATCTTGAACCAGTAAAATTGCTACATCCTTGTTCTCTCAATATTTATCATGACATCGCACAACTCTATAAAATCATTCTTTTAAAGTTAGAGATGAAAATTAAGATAAGCCGACAAACAAACTTAAAGTATAATCAAAATAATGCCAAACCGAACTTACTCTGGATTCTTCTTTAATTGCTTTTAGGTCATACAAGAAATAATTTTGATATTGCTGAAATGGCACAGCTAAAATGAAGGCCAAAATACTGAGCACCACCATAAGACTCTTGGAAAGAGGGGCTTTATCTGTAAAACAAAAAAGGAGAAAATTGGATGGCACCAAATGATCGAGCCGAGAATTGTTTTCTTTACCATCACTCTAATCCAGGATTAACCATGATACACTCCATCACATTGTACACTACTCACTGGCTTAACAGCTGCGGCCCACCTGCAGTCCGTCTGTTTTTTTTTCTTTCATTTTGGTCCTTGTCATGTTTTAGTTAATTTTGTTTTATTAAGTTGTGTATGTGTGTGGGTGGGGTGGGAGAAACATGCTTTGGTCTCTTCCTTCAGGGGATGCGACTTTTTCTCCGGTCGTATTCCCCGTCCCCGTCTCCGTCTGCGCCGAGGCCTAATGGCGGAATCGGAGCTGTAGCAGCGGCAGCAGCGGCGGAGACCCGACTCGGCACCGAAGCTGTGGCGGCGGCGGCAGCAGCAGCGGAGACCCGACTCGGCCCCGAAGCTGTGGCGGTGGCGGCAGCAGCAGCGGCAGCGGAGACCCGACTCGGCCCCGAAGCTGTAGCGGCGGCAGCAGCAGCGGAGACCCGACTCGGCCCCGAAGCTGTGGCGGAGGCAGCGGCAGCGGAAACCCGACTCGGCCCTGGAGCTGTGGCGGCGGCAGCGGGTGCAGCAGCGGCAGCAGCGGTAGCAGAGACCCGACTCGGCCCCGAAGCTGTGGCGGAGGTAGCGGAGACCCGACTCGGCCTCGGAGCTGTGGCGGAGGCAGCGACCACCCGCGGAGTTTGAACCATCGCCTCGGCGCAGAGGGAGAACAAAGAGGGAAGAGACAGAGACTTTAAGATTTTGCCTTCCACCACAGTGAGGAGGTGTTTGGTGAACTCACTGTGGTGGATGTTAAATTTGTGTTGATTGTGTGTTTTTGTCATTTTTTAAATTATATGTATGACTGCAGGGAAACAAAATTTCGTTCAGACCGAAAGGTCTGAATGACAATAAACAAATCTAATCTAATCTAATCTAATCATTGTATTTGATTATATCAACATATAAATCACATATCTTAGAGTCAGAGTTTGAAGAAGGGTCTCGAGCCGAAACGTCGCCTATTTCCTTCGGTCCATAGATGCTGCCTCACCCGCTGAGTTTCTCCAGCATTTTTGTCTACCACTGTTGCTTTCGCAGTATGTTTGGGGTCAGTGTCTTACTGTAGAATGGACCGCCGGCTAATGAGTTTTGAGGCGTTTGTTTGAACTTGAGCAGATAGGATGTGTCTATACACTTCAGAATTCATTATGCTACTACCATCAGCAGTTGTATCATCAAAGAAGATAAGTGAGCCAGTACCATCAGTAGCCATACATGCCCAGGCCATAACACCCCCACCACCGTGTTCCACATATGAGGTGTTATGCTTTGGATCTTGGGCAGTTCCTTCTTTCCTCCACACTTTGTTCTTGCCATCACTCTGATATAAGTTAATCTTCGTCTCATCTGTTCACAAGACCATTTTCCAGAAACGTGGTTGCTCTTTTAAGTACTTCTTGGCAAAATGTAACCTGGCCATCCTATTTTTGCAGCTAACCAATGGTTTGCACCTTGCAGTGTAGCCTCTGTATTTCTGTTCATGAAGTCTTCTGTGGACAGTGGTCATTGACAAATCCACACCTGCCTCCTGAAGAGTGTTTCTGATCTGTCGGACAGGTGTTTGGGAATTTTTCTTTAATGTAGAGAGAATTCTTCTGTCATCAGCACTGGAGGTCTTCCTTGGCCTGCCAGTCCCTTTGCGATTAGTAAGCTCACCAGTGATCTCTTTCATCTTAATGATGCTCCAAGCAGTTGATTTTGGTAAGCCTAAGGTTTGGCTGATGTCTCTAACAGTTTTATTCTTGGTTCTCAGTCTCATAATGGCTTACTTGACTTTTATTGGCACAACTTTGGTCCTCATGTTGATAAACAGCTATAAACGTTTCCAAAGGTGATGGAAAGACTGGAGGAAAGACTAGGTGCCGAGAGCTCTCTTATACCTGCACTAAGGTGGCAATTAAACACACCTGAACAATTACAAACACCTATGAAGCCATGTGTCCCAAACATTATGGTGCCCTGAAATGGGGGGGGGGGCATGTATAAACACAGCTGTAATTTCTACATTGTGAAACCAAAATGTATAAAAATACCCTTTAATAAAATCTGACAATGTGCACTTTAACCTCACATGATTTTTTCTATTACAAATCTCAAATTGTGGAGTACAGAGGCAAATAAATAAATGATGGGTCTTTGTTCCAAACATTATGGAGGGCACTGTGAGTTTAAGATGAGGGGGGAAAGATTTCATAGGTGCCTGAAGGGTAACTTTTTCACACAAAGGGCAGTGGTTGTATGGAACGAGTTGCCGGAGGAGGTAGTTGAGGCAGGTACAATCGCAAATTTAAGAAACATTTTGACAAGTACGTAGATAGGACAGGTTTCGAAGGATATGGGCCAAACACAGGCAGGTCTTACATATTGGCCGGTGTGGACGTTGGGCCAAAGGGCCTGTTTCCACGCTGTAAGACTCTATCACCATAATTATTTAAATATCAGTGGGTAGGTACATAATCTCAGAGTTAGAAAGTCATGTGTTCAGGTCCTCCTGTAGAGATGTGAGCACATAATTTAGGATGGCATTCTGAACAAGGGTGACAACCTTCTGAATGAGACATTCAAAGAAGACCCAGACTACGCTCTCAAATGGATGTAATAGATCACCAATAACAGAGGCATCTTTCGAGCAATATCATTAAAGCAGATGATGTCTTCATCTTCGAATTGCTGTGAGTGGGAGCTTTTTATGTGCAAGATGTCCATGGATTTTCCTGCAGCACAATAATTTTATCATAAATGCTGAGGAAAGCTGGTGCTGATAATTTGGAAAGAGTCATTTGTCTTCTCATCATTAATTTGTAAATTTGAGGAAGTAAAAGCCTTCAGTAATGACTGCTGAGTTTAAACATCAAAGAAATGACAGCATGAAAGCAGGCCCATCAGCCCAGCTTGCCCACGCCGACCAAATGCCCCATCTACACTGCCTGCATTTAGCCCATATCCCTCCAAACCTATCCAATGCTTCTACTGGTCTAAATGCTTCTTAAACATTGCGATAGTACCTGCCTCTACTACCTCCTCCAGCAGTTCGTTTCATACACCCGCAACCCATAGTGTAAAAAAGTTACCCCTCAGGTTCCTATTAAATCTTTTCTCTCTCACCTTAAACCTATGTCCTCTGGTTCTCAATTCCTCTGTTCTGTTCTGTGCGTTTCATTTATTGTCACGTGTACCAAGGTACAGTGAAAAGCTTTTAATAATAATAATAATGGATGGGATTTATATAGCGCCTTTCTAATACTCAAGGCGCTTTACATCGCATTATTCATTCACTCCTCAGTCACACTCGGTGGTGGTAAGCTACTTCTGTAGCCACAGCTGCCCTGGGGCAGACTGACGGAAGCGTGGCTGCCATTCTGCGCCTACGGCCCCTCCGACCACCACCAATCACTCACACACATTCACACACAGGCAAAGGTGGGTGAAGTGTCTTGCCCAAGGACACAACGACAGTATGCACTCCAAGAGCTGCAGCCCCCCCCCCCCACTTTTTTGGCTAGATATGTTTCAATGTCAGAACTCAGAACTGCTGTAGCTTTGGGAGCAACAACAGCAGCAGGAGTAGATGAGCAAGAGATACGACTGATTGGCTCTAGCCCAAGTGGGAGGAGAGAAGTGAGTCAGTGCCGGGAAAACAGTTGAAAACTGAGGAATTTGGTTTGTAAATTGGTAAATCAGGCAATTTATCAGTCAATTTAAGTAAGACTGCTCTTAGCGAGCAGCAGTGAGTGAAGTGCCCTGTGAGTAAAGTGTGAGTCTTTGGCTCGAGAGTCTTCGGAGAGGAGGCTGAGGAGAGGAGACTACGCAAAACACTGCAGAGGGAGAGACGAAAGAAGGAGATGTCAGGCAAGCTGATTCAGTGTGATGCTTGCAGTATGTGGGAGGTCAAGGACACCGCTGGTGCCTCTGGCTGCTACAAATGCGAAAAGTGCATCCAGGTAGAGCTCCTGAAGGGCCGTGTTGGGGAACTGGAGAAGCAAGTGGATGACCTCCGGTTCGTCCGAGAAACGGAGTCGTTCCTCGACAAGTCCTACAGTACGATTGTTACACCTAAGGTACTGGAAGAGAGAAGGTGGGAGACAGTGAGAACGGGAGGGAAGCATGGAATGCCAACTTCCCCGGGTGTTGTACCTCTTGTGAACAGGTTCACCCACTTAGAAGCTGTCGGGACAGAAGAGGTGTTTACACTGGGCGGCGGACTGGCTTGTGATGCGAATAGGGCTGTTGAGCCAAAACCAAAAAGGCCTAAGGCAGGCAACGCCATTGTAGTAGGAGACTCCATTGTGAGAGGTACGGACAGGGGTTTCTGCGGCAACAGACGGGATGCGAGGATGGTGTGCTGCCTTCCTGGTGCCAGGATCCAGGATGTCACGGACAGAGTGCAGAAAATCCTCAAGGGCGAAGGTGAACATCCGGAAGTGGTAGTGCATGTCGGCACAAACGATGTCGGAAAGAAGGGGATAAATATTCTGCAGCGTGACTTTAGAGAGCTCGGAAAAATGCTGAAAAGCAGGACCTCCAGGGTTGTTATCTCCGGTTTGCTTCCAGTTCCTCGTGCTGGCGAGAGCAGGAACAGGGAGATACGGGACCTGAACGTGTGGCTGAGGAACTGGTGCACGGGGTAGGGATTTAGATTCTTAGATCACTGGGATCTGTTTTGGGGTAAGGGGGAACTGTACAAAAGGGACGGATTGCATCTTAACAGGTGTGGGACCAGCATTCTGGCAGGCAGGTTTGCCACTGCTACACGGGTGGTTTTAAACTGAATAAGGGGGGTGGGGTGTCGAATGGGCTAGTGGAGGATGGAGTTAAAGGGAAAGGGTTTCTTAAATGTGTGAGCGTAGAGACAGAGGGGTGTAAAATGAGGGTAGAAGCAATAGGTAGCAAGGTGAAATGTAAAAGTGGCAGGCCGGAAAATCCAGGGCAAAAATCAAAAAGGGCCACTTTTCAACAAAATTGTATAAGGGGTAAGAGTGTTGTAAAAACAAGCCTGAAGGCTTTGTGTCTCAATGCAAGGAGCATTCGTAATAAGGTGGATGAGTTGAATGTGCAGATAGCTATTAATGACTATGATATAGTTGGGATCACGGAGACATGGCTCCAGGGTGACCAAGGCTGGGAGCTGAACATCCAGGGATATTCAATATTCAGGAGGGATAGAGAGAAAGGAAAAGGAGGTGGGGTAGCGTTGCTGATTAGAGAGGAGATTAACGCAATGGAAAGGAAGGACATTAGTTTGCAGGATGTGGAATCGGTATGGGTAGAGCTGCGAAACACTAAGGGGCAGAAAACGCTGGTGGGTGTTGTGTACAGGCCACCTAACAGTAGTAGTGAAGTTGGAGATGGTATCAAACAGGAAATTAGAAATGCGTGCGACAAAGGCAAAACCGTTATAATGGGTGACTTCAATCTACATATAGATTGGGTGAATCAAATTGGCAGGGGTGCTGAGGAAGAGGATTTTTTGGAATGTATGCGGGATAGTTATCTAAATCAACATGTAGAGGAACCAACGAGAGAGCAGGCTATTTTAGACTGGGTATTGAGTAATGAGGAAGGGTTAGTTAGCAGTCTTGTTGTACGTGCCCCCTTGGGCAAGAGTGACCATAATATGGTTGAGTTCTTCATTAGGATGGAGAGTGACATTGTTAATTCAGAAACAATGGTTCTGAACTTAAAGAAAGGTAACTTTGAGGGTATGAGACGTGAATTGGCCAAGATTGACTGGCAATTAATTCTAAAAGGGTTGACGGTGGATATGCAATGGAAGACATTTAAAGACTGCATGGATGAACTACAAAAATTGTTCATCCCAGTTTGGCAAAAGAATAAATCAGGGAAGGTAGTGCATCCGTGGATAACAAGGGAAATCAGGGATAGTATCAAAGCAAAGGATGATGCGTACAAATTAGCCAGAAAAAGCAGCATACCGGAGGACTGGGAGAAATTCAGAGACCAGCAGAGGAGGACAAAGGGCTTAATTAGGAAAGGAAAAATAGATTATGAAAGAAAACTGGCAGGGAACATAAAAACTGACTGCAAAAGTTTTTATAGATATGTGAAAAGAAAGAGATTAGTTAAACAAATGTAGGTCCCTTGCAGTCAGAAACAGGTGAGTTGATCATGGGGAACAAGGATATGGCGGACCAATTGAATAACTACTTTGGTTCCGTCTTCACTAAGGAAGACATAAATAATCTGCCGGAAATAGCAGGAGACCGCGGGTCAAAGGAGTTGGAGGAATTGAGTGAAATCCAGGTTAGCCGGGAAGTGGTGTTGGGTAAATTAAATGGATTAAAGGCCGATAAATCCCCAGGGCCAGATAGGCTGCATCCCAGAGTACTTAAGGAAGTAGCTCCAGAAATAGTGGATGCATTAGTAATAATCTTTCAAAACTCTTTAGATTCTGGAGTAGTTCCTGAGGATTGGCGGGTAGCAAACGTAACCCCACTTTTTAAGAAGGGAGGGAGAGAGAAAACGGGGAATTACAGACCAGTTAGTCTAACATCGGTAGTGGGGAAACTGCTAGAGTCAGTTATTAAAGATGGGATAGCAGCACATTTGGAAAGTGGTGAAATCATTGGACAAAGTCAGCATGGATTTACAAAAGGTAAATCATGTCTGACGAATCTTATAGAATTTTTCGAGGATGTAACTAGTAGCGTGGATAGGGGAGAACCAGTGGATGTGGTGTATCTGGACTTCCAGAAGGCTTTCGACAAGGTCCCACATAAGAGATTAGTTTACAAACTTAAAGCACACGGCATTGGGGGTTCAGTATTGATGTGGATAGAGAACTGGCTGGCAAACAGGAAGCAAAGAGTAGGAGTAAACGGGTCCTTTTCACAATGGCGGGCAGTGACTAGTGGGGTACCGCAAGGCTCAGTGCTGGGACCCCAGCTATTTACAATATATATTAATGATCTGGATGAGGGAATTGAAGGCAATATCTCCAAGTTTGCGGATGACACTAAGCTGGGGGGCAGTGTTAGCTGTGAGGAGGATGCTAGGAGACTGCAAGGTGACTTGGATAGGCTGGGTGAGTGGGCAAATGTTTGGCAGATGCAGTATAATGTGGATAAATGTGAGGTTATTCATTTTGGTGGCAAAAACAGGAAAGCAGACTATTATCTAAATGGTGGCCGACTAGGAAAAGGGGAGATGCAGCGAGACCTGGGTGTCATGGTACACCAGTCATTGAAAGTGGGCATGCAGGTGCAGCAGGCAGTGAAGAAAGCGAATGGTATGTTAGCTTTCATAGCAAAAGGATTTGAGTATAGGAGCAGGGAGGTTCTACTGCAGTTGTACAGGGTCTTGGTGAGACCACACACACCTGGAGTATTGCGTACAGTTTTGGTCTCCAAATCTGAGGAAGGACATTATTGCCATAGAGGGATTGCAGAGAAGGTTCACCAGACTGATTCCTGGGATGTCAGGACTGTCTTATGAAGAAAGACTGGATAGACTTGGTTTATACTCTCTAGAATTTAGGAGATTGAGAGGGGATCTTATAGAAACTTACAAAATTCTTAAGGGGTTGGACAGGCTAGATGCAGGAAGATTGCTCCCGATGTTGGGGAAGTCCAGGACAAGGGGTCACAGCTTAAGGATAAGGGGGAAATCCTTTAAAACCGAGATGAGAAGAACTTTTTTCACACAGAGAGTGGTGAATCTCTGGAACTCCCTGCCACAGAGGGTAGTCGAGGCCAGTTCATTGGCTATATTTAAGAGGGAGTTAGATGTGGCCCTTGTGGCTAAGGGGATCAGAGGGTATGGAGAGAAGGCAGGTACGGGATACTGAGTTGGATGATCAGCCATGATCATATTGAATGGCGGTGCAGGCTCGAAGGGCCGAATGGCCTACTCCTGCACCTAATTTCTATGTTTCTATGTTTCTAATGTCCCCGGCTTTGGACGAGGCGCTGCTGTGCTCTGAGCAACCTGGTTGTGGGTGTTGGAGAACCGGGGCGGAGGGAGGGATGGAAGCAGAAGTAGCGGCGGGGGCAGATGCGGACGGGGATCCGGGGCTGGCGAGTGTTTGCCGGGCTGGCGAGTGTTTGCCGGGCTGGCGAGTGTTTGCCGGGCTGGCGAGTGTTTGCCGGGCTGGCGAGTCACCTCAATGCAAGAGTCCTGGGCCGTCAGAAGCGTTGTGCCACTGCCATGAGAGTCTCTGCACCGAATTCTCCCTGGTGACCGGCATGGACCAGACTGCGGCTCGGTACATCCTGGAGGACAACCAGTGGCTGCTGGAAGTAGGCACCTAGCACTGGGTAGGAGCGGTGGAAGATAGTGGCCTTCAAATGGGGGTGGTTGGAGAAAGCATCCTGCTTGCCTGCTAGCTTTTCACTTACTGTAACTGCAGGAAAAATGTTCCCGATGTTGGGGGAGTCCAGAACCAGGGGCCACAGCTTAAGAATAAGGGGTAGGCCATATAGGACTGAGATGATTCCCCGAGAGTTGTGAATCTGTGTAATTCTGTTCCACAGAAGGCAGTGGAGGCCAATTCACTGGATATTTTCAAGAGAGAGTTACATTTTGCTCTTGGAGCTAGGGATCAAAATCAAGGGATATGGGGAAAAAACAGGAAAGGAGTACTGATTTTAGATGAACGGCCATGATCATATTGAATTGCTGGCTCAAAGGGCCGAATGGCCTATTCCTGCACCTACTTTCTATGTTTCTACGCTTGAGTATATGGCAATAAAACTCGACCACTTAATTTTGAAGCATTCATGCATGGTGGAGGTATAATGTAATCATAGAGTGATAGTGTGAAAACAGGCCCTTCGGCCCAACTTGCCCACACCCACCAACATGTACCTGTCCTATCCATGTATCAGTCTAACTGTTTCTTAAATGTTGGGATAGTCCCTGCCTCAACTACCTCCTCAGGCAGCTTGTTCCATACACCCACCACCCTTTCTGTGGAAAATGTTACCCCTCAGATTCGTATGAAATCTTTTCCCCTTCCCCTTAAATCTGTCCTCTGGTTTAGAGACGGGGGATGGCCTGTATTATTATCCCCCAGTTTTGGTGGTCGAGCAATAACAAAAATAATAATCTCCTGCTCCTATCTCTCATATAGGCCCTACATTATCTTTTAAAAATACTTCAAACAAAAAACATTGGAATCATACTTCTACAATGCACTAAAACATGATTTTAATACATCAAATTTCAAAAAGTCCCTACAGTGGGAGGGGGAACACCCCCCTCAGTTGCTCCATTCCCTCGCTGGGCACCCGGAAGGCCAGTGATCACTCAGCCCCCACACTTTCAAAAACGCTCCACGGCCCCTGCGAGAGGAACTGCAGGTGTTGGTTTAACCCAAAGACAGTCTGAAGAAGGATCTCGACCCAAAACGTCACCTATTCCTTTTCTTGAGATGCTGCCTGACCCGCTGAATTATTCCAGATTTTTGTGTCTATCTTCTGTGTATCACTAATTGAGTTTCATCTCAGACATAGTTCAGCTGTTCATATCTATGAATCACACTTTATGAAAGAGGGAAAGGTCTTGGAGAAGATGCTTTGCAAAATTTATAAGAATGGTCTCAAGAGCTGCAGCTTTCAATTATGCAGAGTAACTGGAGAAATTGAGATTCTTCTTATAAGAACAAAGAATGTTAACCAGTTTTGAAAAAGTGTTCAAAATTATGAGCGATCCAAGAAATCTATTTTCACTGATGGCGCCAGGGGAAAGTCATTTAGTTTCCAATGCTCTAACGTAACTGGCACAAAAAGCAGAGTTCAACTTCAACTCAAAATATCCTACACTGATTTAAAGATGCTTATACAGGGCTCGAAATTAACGGTTGCCCGGGTGCCAATGGCCATCTAACGTCCTGCCGGACAACCTGAAAGTCCTGTAATTTTGCCCGGCTTGGCAAGCACCCGGGACACGCGCCGTTTAACTCTGAGCCGGTCCCCCTCTCTATCTCTCTCTCTATCCGTCGTGCTCAATCTCCATCCGTGTCCGGGTCTTCGCTCTCTTGCCACTCCTCATCCGCTGGCACGGCCAGCCGCCTTGCACATGCGCACTGCCACAGCCAGCACATCCTTCCCCTGCACATGCGCACAACCATGGCCAGCACATCATCGGCAGCCCTGCACATGCGCACTGCCACGGCAACTGGTCGGCGCCGGGCACTTTCTCTCTCCTTTTGCATTGTGGGAGATCTGGCCACCATTGCTGTCCGGTCGCCGCCACGCCGTGACCACTGAAAACCAATGCAGAATCACTCCCTGGAGCTGGAGTAACTCCCTGGAGTAACTCTTGCTTCTTGGTTTCCTGGTCCTCCAAAAATATTCTAAATGGAATTTAAACTGGAGATGGTGGAGGGTCCATCACCAAACTCCAAACTCTGAACAATAACAGCCTATTGCACTTTATCTGTTTATTTATTGTGTATATATATGGTCTATGGTTTATAAACACACTGAGCTTTTACCTCCTGTTCTGAATTATGTTTACATATTCTGTTGTGCTGCAGCAAGCAAGAATTTCATTGTCCTATCTGGGACACATGACAATAAAACTCTCTTGACTCTTGACTTGGACTTAAGCAAAAAATGGTTCTTGGGGAAAAAAGAGCTACCTTAAATTTAGCTGCGTCTGGTTGGGTAACTGTGGTAGGATGAAGACTATTCCATGCTTTAATTGTGCGGGGGAACTCCATGGAGCAGCCAGTATCTCTGGATAGAAGAAATTGGGTGACGTTTCGGGTAGAGACCTTTCTTTAGATTCCCTCTAGTTTTAGTGTTTTTAATTTAATTTAAAGATACAGAGTGGAAACAGGCCCTTTGGCCCACCGAGTCCATGCGGACCTCCAATCACCCCTACACTAGTTCTATCTCACACATTAACGACATAAGTCAAGAGTGTTTTATTCTCTCATGTCCCAGTTAGAACAATGAAATTCTTACTTGCAGCAGCACAACAGAATATGTAAACATAGTACTCTGTAAACAATGTTATAAACGAGAAAACAAAACAGTGTATATTTATATATGAATATATAACTATATAAATATATATGTGTGTGTGTGTGTGTGTATAATATAAACACACACACACAATTTCCCTCCTGGGATTAATAAAGTTCTATCGTATAGTATCGTGTGTGTAGGAAGGAACTGCAGATGCTGGTTTAATGTGCTAGGAGACTGCAAGGTGACTTGGATAGGCTGGGTGAGTAGGCAAATGTTTGGCTGATGCAGTATAATGTGGATAAATGTGAGGTTATCCATTTTGGTGGCAAAAACAGGAAAGCAGGCTATTATCTAAATGGTGGCCGACTAGGAAAAGGGGAGATGCAGCGAGACCTGGGTGTCATGGTACACCAGTCATTGAAAGTGGGCATGCAGGTGCAGCAGGCAGTGAAGAAAGCGAATGGTATGTTAGCTTTCATAGCAAAAGGATTTGAGTATAGGAGCAGGGAGGTTCTACTGCAGTTGTACAGGGTCTTGGTGAGACCACACCTGGAGTATTGCGTATAGTTTTGGTCTCCAAATCTGAGGAAGGACATTATTGCCATAGAGGGAGTGCAGAGAAGGTTCACCAGACTGATTCCTGGGATGTCAGGACTGTCTTATGAAGAAAGACTGGATAGACTTGGTTTATACTCTCTAGAATTTAGGAGATTGAGAGGGGATCTTATAGAAACTTACAAAATTCTTAAGGGGTTGGACAGGCTAGATGCAGGAAGATTGCTCCCGATGTTGGGGAAGTCCAGGACAAGGGGTCACAGCTTAAGGGTAAGGGGGAAATCCTTTAAAACTGAGATGAGAAGAACTTTTTTCACACAGAGAGTGGTGAATCTCTGGAACTCCCTGCCACAGAGGGTAGTCGAGGCCAGTTCATTGGCTATATTTAAGAGGGAGTTAGATGTGGCCCTTGTGGCTAAGGGGATCAGAGGGTATGGAGAGAAGGCAGGTCCGGGATACTGAGTTGGATGATCAGCCATGATCATATTGAATGGCGGTGCAGGCTCGAAGGGCCGAATGGCCTACTCCTGCACCTAATTTCTATGTTTCTAAACTGAAGATAGACACAAAAAGCTGGAGTAACTCAACAGGTCAGATAGCATCTCGGGACAAAAGGAAAATATTAAGTTTTGGGTTGGATCTGAAAAAGGTTCCTGCACACCTTTGGAATGTGGAAGGAATCAAGAGCACCCGGAGAAAACCCATGCGATCAAAGGGAAAAGGAGCAAACTCCATACAGATAGCACCCACATTCAGGATCAATTCCGGGTCTCTGGCACTTTTAGGCAGCAACTTTACGGCCAATGTACTGTCCCATAGTCTTGAACTGAATTAAAACATACAGTAGCTATAAAGTGGGACATAGCGTCACTTAGAGATTTAAAACTGAAAATGGATAGTTTCTTGTTTTTAGTAACCAAAGTTATCAACGTATAATTTTTTGTGTGTTAGAAAACAAAATATATTGGCACAGCTGGTAGGCTTGCTGCCTCACACGCCAGAGATCTGTGTTCGATCCTGTCCTCGGGCACTGTCTGTGTTGAATTTGCACATTCTCCCTGCAAGCATGTAGGTTTCCTCCCACATCCCAAAGACGCATTAGCTTTGTAGGTTAACTTGTCTCTGTAAAATTGCCCCTAATGTGTCGGGAGTGGGTGAGCAAAGTGGGATAACAGAACTTGTGTGAATGGGTAGACAAAAATGCTGGAGACACTCAGCGGGGAGGCAGCATCTATGAAGCGTAGGAAATAGGCGACGTTTCGGGTCGAGACCCTTCTTCACGCTGATGTGAGGGTGGGGGGGGGGGGGGGAAGAAGAAAGGAAGAGGCGGAGACAGTGGGCTGAGGGAGAGCTGGGAATGGGAGGAGAAAGCAGGGACTACATGAAATTGGAGAAGTCATTGTTCATACTGCTGGGGTGTAAACTGCCCAAGCGAAATATGTAGTGCTGCTCCTCCAATTTACGGTGTGCCTCACTCTGGCCATGGAAGAGGCCCAGGACAGAAAGGTCAGATTCGGAATGGGAGGGGGAGTTGAAGTACTGAGCTACCGGGAGATCAGGTTGGTTATTGCGAACCGAGCGGAGGTGTTGGGCGAAGCGATCGCCAAGCCTATGCTTGGTCTCACCGATGTAGAGCAGCTGACACCTAGAGCAGTGGATGCAATAGATGAGGTTGGAGGAGGTGCAGGTGAACCTCTGTCACACCTGGAATGACTGCTTGGATCCTTGAATGGAGTCAGGGCGGGTGGTAAAGCAACAAGTGTAGCATTTTTCACACAGAGAGTGGTGAATCTCTGGAACTCTTTGCCACAGAGGGTAGTTGAGGCCAGTTCATTGGCTATATTTAAAAGGGAGTTAGATGTGGCCCTTGTGGCTAAAGGGATCAGGGGGTATGGAGAGAAGGCAGGTACGGGATACTGAGTTGGATGATCAGCCATGATCATATTGAATGGCGGTGCAGGCTCGAAGGGCCGAATGGCCTACTCCTGCACCTATTTTCTATGTATCTATCTATTTCCTGCGGTTGCAAGCGAAAGTGCCAGGAGGGTGGTTTGGGTGGGATAGGATGAATTGACCAGGGAGTTAAAGAGGGAGCGGTCCCCGACAGGGGAGGAGATGGAAAGATGTGGTCAGTAGTGGGATCCCATTGGTAGACAAAAAAGCTAGAGAAAATCGGCGGGTGAGGCAGCATCTATGGAGCGAAGGACTAGGCGACGTTTCGGGTCGAGACCCTTCTTCAGATTGATGTCGGGGGGGGGGGATGGGAAAAAGAAAGGAAGAGGCGGAGACAGTAGGCTGTGGGAGAGCTGGGAATGGGAGGGGAAGGAGGGAGAAAGCAAGGACTGCCCGAAATTGGAGAAGCCAATGTTCATACCGCTGGGGTGTAAACTACCCAAGCAAAATATGAGGTTCTGTTCCTCCAATTTGCATTTGGCCTCACTCTGGCCATGGAGGAGGCCCAGGACAGAATGGTCAGATTCGGAATGGGAGGAGGAGTTGAAGCGTTGAGCCACTGGGAGATCAGGTTGGTTATTGCAAACTGAGTGGAGGTGTTGTGCGATGCAATCGCCAAGCCTGCGCTTGGTCTCACCAAGGTTGATCATATACGCTGAATAATCCAACCACATTTTTGTTTGGAAGTGGAAATAATAGAAATTGCATTCATTGCAACGTGTAAAAAGAGTTGAGATACTGTATTATAATTTTGCTGCATGTCATTGTGGTATATATCATGTCTTGATTGGTGAATATGTTTAGATTGTGACTTTATTTGAAACAGAAATAAAATGTGAATGATTCATTGAGCATAATTCCTACTGGTAACTACGCACTTCGTCCAAGCACATTATCGCACGCGTCATGCAAGCCGTCTTAAATGACCACCTAAATTGTCATTTGGCAACCTAAAAAGCTGCCATGGTTGCCAGGCTGACAACAGAGAAAAGTTAAGGGGGAGCCCTGTTATAACAATATCATCTTCCAATTTGTCACTCTATAGCTGTCCAGGTCAATGACTTTAGATCATAATCACCATTCTCATTTTCATGCACAAACCTCTTGGTTATGAATCTGCTGTTCCCATTAACGTTTTCTCATGGCCCATCTTTTTCCACCTCTCTTTACCATTATCTTCTGACTTGTGGTACATCCTGTTATGTAACAAACAGGTCTGCAATCCAATCTATTACAAACTTTGTTCTCCCCCACCAAATCCTACTCTTTTTCCTGGCTGTGTGTTTTTTAAAGCTGTTAACCTATCTTAAACTTCCCTTTCAAGCGATACATCATCAAATTGATCTATTGCACTCACTGCCTGACCTGTTGAGTGTTTCCACCCACTGTCGCCTACATTCATTTTGGTGCGTCTTCAGGTTAAGTCATGGTTAAAGTTCACATTTATTCACCCATACAAACATGGTTTTACATACACATTTCTTCCATAATAATACCATGGGCAGGATGTTCTACGCGTCAGCAGACAATTTTTATCTTTGTAAACACCCACAAAGGAAATTAAACCGTTATAAGCAGAGGGCCCATCCCACATTCAATGCTTTAAACCTACATTAAATGCTTTAAATAGTTTTACAGTCAGTCACACTATTAAAAAGAACATGTATCAGTCGATCATCCTCTGTATCTTGTAGACATGTGTATGGGTTCTAAAAATAACTATTCAGTGACCAGCATTACTTGAACACAGAAGATGTGCAGCCTGATACAGTCATCCATGTAATGCAGTAAATATGGCAGCTAATTTTCATTCAAGTTTCCACAATAAGTGAGATAATACATAGAAACATAGAAACATTGAAAATAGGTGCAGGAGAAGGCCATTCGGCCCTTCGAGCCAGCACCGCCATTCATTGTGATCATGGCTGATCGTCCCCTATCAATAACCCGTGCCTGCCTTCTCCCCATATCCCTTGACTCCACTAGCCCCTAGAGCTCTATCTAACTCTCTCTTAAATCCATCCAGTGATTTGGCCTCCACTGCCCTCTGTGGCAGGGAATTCCATAAATTCACAACTCTCTGGGTGAAAAAGTTTATTCTCACCTCAGTCTTAAATGACCTCCCCTAAGACTGTGGCCCCTGGTTCTGGACTCGCCCAACAATGGGAACATTGTTTCTGCATCTAGCTTGTCCAGTCCTTTCATAATTGTATATGTTTCTATAAGAACCCCCTCATCCTTCTAAACTCCACTGAATACAAGCCTAGTCTTTTCAATCTTTCCTCATATGACAGTCCTGCCATCCCAGGGATCAATCTCGTAAACCTACGCTGCACTGCCGCAATCACAAGGATGTCCTTCCTCAAATTAGGAGACCAAAACTGTACACAATACTCCAGATGTGGTCTCACCAGAGCCCTATACAACTGCAGAAGAACCTCTTTACTCCTATACTGAAATCCTCTTGTTATGAAGGCCGACATTCTATTAGTTTTCTTCATTGCCTGCTGTACCTGCACGCCAACTTTCAGTGACCGGTGTACAAGGACACCCAGGTCTCGCTGTACCTCCCCCTTACCTAACCTAACCCCATTGAGATAATAATCCTTGTTTTTACCACCAAAGTGGATAACCTCACATTTATCTATATTATACTGCATTTGCCACGCATCTGCCCAAGATAATGTCCAGATATTGAGACACAAAAGACTGCAGTTGCTGGAATCTTGATCAAAATACAAAAAGGGTCCCAAAAAGCAGTCTGTCCATTTAACCCAATGAAATAGTTCTATTCAGCAGTTTATTTTTTGATCAATGTTCAAATATACTTATATCAAGTTATTATGAACAAGGAATACATTTTAACCATTAAAACAATGGGATCTCCATTCCACTACTGGGACAGAAACATTTATATTGACAGTATTGCCTGTCATTATATATAGCCAACATCGGACATTTATGAACCTGCAATGTAGGAAACCCCACAAACAATTTATTCACAGAAAGCATCCATAATAAATGGTTAAACAAAGTGAAAATTGTGCCCAGTAGATAAGGAAGAATTTTGTCTCTCTTTCTGATAGTTCAGTGGAATCTCCTATACATATCAGAAGGCAGTAAGTACCCCAGAGTGCGGGGACTCCTTCAATGCTCCTCGGAGGCTGAGTACTCAGGAAGTAACCCAGGGGGTGAGAGGCCAGACCTGCCCAGGGGTGGTGGAGGTGAGGACCCTGGGGTGAGGTTTGACATCTACAGGCCGGAGAGGAGGTGAGGGGCCACAGCCCGGGGGTCGGGGTGGAAGAGATGAGGGGTCAGACAGTCGGGGGTGAGGGGCCGGACAGCCCCCGAGGGTGGGAGAGGAGATGGGCCAGACTGGCCCGGCGTGGGAGAGGTGAAGGTGAGGGTGGGAATGAGGAAGGGGACGGACCGGCCCGGGATGAGGGCTAGGGATGAAGCTGAGGGGCGGCCCTGGGATGGGGATCGGGAACCGGATCGGTTTAAGGGGTGGAATTGGGGTTGGGGGAAGTGAAGCAGCGGCGCATCAGTGGAGGGCGTGTCTGCTCCACCGACTCCTGTCACAGGCCGGGTCCCAGCGCCCGCAGGTGAGCACAGGCCTGACGCCAGGGTCCCGGCTCGTGGGCAGCCCGCACCCCGAGGGCCGCAAACAGCGATCTCGGCTACGCTGCCCTTCGACTGGCTGCACCTTCCGCCCTCATCCCCTCCTTCTACTCACACAGGCCGCTGGAGCCGGTGCCGCTCAGCATTGTTCCGCCGCCCAGAGCCCGCCCCCAACGCCAGGCCCCGCCCCGCCCCCATCGACAAGTCCCGCCCCTACCACCAGGCCCCGCCCCCGCATAGAATCCCGCCCCCGCCCCATCGACAGGCCCCGCCGCCAAGTCCCGCCCCCAACGACAGGCCCCGCCCCGCGTAGCCCCGCCCCGCTTTGAACCCCGCCCCCACCACCAGGCCCCGCCCCCGCTTAGAATCCCGCCAGGTCCCGCCCCCGCCCCATCGACAGGCCCCGCCGCCAGGTCCCGCCCCCAACGACAGGCCCCGCCTCGCGTAGCCCCGCCCCGCTTTGAACCCCGGCCCCACCACCAGGCCCCGCCCCCGCCTCCAGGTCCCGCCCCCAACGCCAGGCCCCGCCCTCGCTTTGAACCCCGCCCCACCACCAGGCCCCGCCCCCGCTTAGAACCCCGCCCCCATCGCCAGGCCCCGCCCCCATGGACGGGCCCCGCCCATATCGCCAGGCCCCGCCCCCATCACCAGGCCCCGCTTAGAGCCCCTCCCCCGCGTCCGGGCATGCCGTCAAAAGGGAAGCCCCGCCCCCGCCCAGAGCCACGCCTTCCAGGGAAGCCACGCCCCCGCGGGTGCAGCCAAGTCCAAAGATCTTATAGCAGAGTGAAGATACCTAATCTGGTATCTTCACTCTAAGATCTTTGGCCACGTCCCCAACAGACGCAACAACTCCAGCTGGCTCGGCCAGACATGGTTGGTTGGTATAAACTTGGTTGACTCAAAGTCCTGTTTCGTTGAAGCTTCATCTGGCTACACAGCGGTGGGTAAACATGGAGTGGAGCAGGGGACTGAGTAATCAGCCCTGAGCTGCCATTGCGCTGATGGACAGCAAGGAGGAGGCGTTGCTGCCAATTCACTCTGACTGAGCTCTATCGGCACATCCTCCTGGGGAACCATGCCCATCTGTGAGCCCTGACTACGCCCCTTAGCAAACTATAGCCCTCACACACTACACCCTGGCTTCGGTGGGATCACCAACTGCACCAGATCACAACCTGGCTAATCAAGGGCTGACACTCATTCAATGACATGTTCACTTACTGACACTCACTCACTGATAAAATCATTGACTCATTCAATCCCTGACACGCTCTGACAGTCTGAAGAAAGGTCGCCCATTCCTTCTCTCCAGAGATGCTGAGCTACCCGCTGAGTTACTCCAGCATTTTGTGTTCTACCTTCGATTTAAACCAGCATCTGCAGTTCTTTCCTCAACGCTCATTTAATGACACACTGACTGACATGCTCTATCTCACTCTCTCTAGCATGCTCTCTGACACACGCACTCACTCAATCAATTGACAAGGACACACTTTACACAACCTCAAGTCATTCCATAATGTTTGCGACCCAACAAACTACTTTTCAAGCGTAGATGCAAAGGACTGAGGATGCAGGAAACTGGAGCAAAATTGGTGAAAACTCAGCGGGTTTGGCAGCCTCTGTGGAGTAAAGATATGGCCCACATATGGAGTCAAAATCCTGCATCAGGAAACGATGATCATTTGCGTGGCAACCAATTTGTGCACAGCCAATAATAGGCTACCTGTGTTTGTGGAATGGGTTGAGTAAAATAACTGGGGTGCAAGTATATCCCTTCTTTACAATGGTATTGTGGGATATTTTACATACTGTGTATGAGAGTGCACAGACAGTGGCTTGGTTTAATGCATCATTTGCAGGAGTGGGACTGGCGATCTTGAATTTGAGCTGGTACACAAAAATGCTGGAGAAACTCAGTGGGTGCAGCAGCATCTATGGAGCTGGACTGTCTTGACTTGATTGGTGATCTTGAATACTCAGAGTGAGCATAGAACCTACAATTCAAGCCTCACAGGTGAGAGAGTATATCGGCAAACCACAGCTCCGAAGTCTCTCGATAATATTATAGCAGTAATTAATTACAGGTAATGTAACTGGGATAAAATATTCTTCCTTTGTAATACTGACATATGAATGCGGATATACGGAATTCACGCAAAGTCTATGCCCACACTTTGTGGAATGCTGACAATCCACTTTGTTGGGCATGGAATGAGAATTAGGTGTCTATTGGTTGACTATTACTTGGGTATAATAGTCAGTTGCTATTTCATACATTTGCAAAACACTTATTCAGTTGTGAATCACCTTGACAATTGGAACAGCTATAATCAAGATGCATAGGCTCAACCTTTAACACTATGATACCATAACAACACCATAATAACATCTACAACAGCAACATGGGTACTGACTTCCCTACCATTGAAGATATCTAAAGGAGGTATCTGGGCACTGTATAATAGGAAAGATATTGTCAAGCTGGAAAGGGTACAGAGATGATTTACGAGGAAGTTGCCAGGGCTGGAGGGTCTGAGCTGTAGGCAGAGGTTGAGTAGGCTGGGACTCTATTCCTTGGAGTGCAGGAGGATGAGCGGTGATCTCATAGAGGTGTATAAGATCTTTCACATCCTGTTTCACATCCAGTCCCTGCACACTAGAGGCAATTTTACAGAGGCCTATTAACCTACAAACCTGCCCATCTTTGGGATGTGGGACATCAATATCAACCGCAACCTAATCTGGTATCTTCACACTGAAGCGGTGATGAAGAAATGCAACAGTGTATTTATTTCTAATGATGTATGAGAAGATTTGGCATATCCATGAGGATTCTCTCAAACAGTACAGATGTGCAAAAGAAAATATTCTGACAGGAAGCATCTCAGCCTCTTATGGCAACTGCTCTGCTCTTGACCGCCTGAACCTGCAGAGAGTGGTTAATGACAGAGCAATCCATCACAGGCTCATCACTTTATTCTATCCAGTACATCTTCACAGTCCATTGCCTCAGCAAGGCTGGAAGTACCGTTAAGGATTCTTGTCTGTCTAAGGATACTTATTTTTCTGCCTTCCACCTTCTGGGACAAGATGCAGAAGCAAAAAAAGAATGGATGTTCAGACTTAAGAAGAGCTTTATCCCACTGCCATGAACTCCTGAACCAATCACATCTTTCACACCTCATCCCCAGAGATGCTGCCACAGACTTTACTCTTAACCTTATTACATTTGACTATTGTTTTACTGTACTTTAGTAGTCTGCTGCACTACTTGGATTTTACATTACAATCCTTCCTGTTATTTTGCACTCCTCATTGTAATTATTGTTGCATTTATCATTACTGCGTGTATACTGTGTACTCTGTGAGCTCATGTGAACATGGATTTTATTGCACCCTGGTGTAAATGAGAATAAACTGATCTAATCGTGGAATTAATGATATGTGACTTCAGAGTAACTGGAATGAAAACAGCCCCGGCAACAGGAAGCAGGTGGCAATGATAAGCGGGAAGAACGCTGGCTCCGTGCCAGGGGTGAACAGAAATGTCCCTGGACTTTGTTATTCTTCATTATTTAAGACTGAGCTATATTAGGTCAGTCTGGGCCCAGGGCTTCCCTGTGACTTGAATGTTATTCTCTCCCGCTTGTTGAACTCCCCTTCTGGAGTCAAGATTGGTTAATTGTCGAATGTATTGGGACTGAAATAAGAATTTTTTGCCTGCTAAGTTTTATAGGGTCATTAAAAGCAACAACCTGACAAATACATTTACAGCTATTCAAAGACCAGACCATGATATTGCAAGCCAAAGTATGTCAAGCACCCCGAGTAGTGCAAAATCCACAATAATTCAGTGCAGAGGTAACGTAGTGGTTAGAGTTGTGCAATGTGGTTCAATAGCTTGGTAGTTGAGGCCAGTTCATTGGTTATATTTAAGAGGGAGTTAGATGTAGCCCTTGTGGTTAAAGGGATCAAGGGGTATGGAGAGAAGGCAGGTACAGGATACTGAGTTGGATGATCAGCCATGATCATATTGAATGGCAGTGCAGGCTCGAAGGGCCGAATGGCCTACTCCTCCACCTATTTTCTATGTTTCTATGTTGATGGTTGATGGGACTAAGCTGTTCTTTGACCTGGAGGTAACGATTCTCAATCGAGCCACACACACCATACAAATAAGGGAATACCGTGTTGTGCAAGGTAAACCCAGTGAAGTCCGTGGAGAATAGAAATTAAAAATGCGTGCGACAAAGGCAAAACAGTTATAATGGGTGACTTCAATCTACATATAGATTGGGTGAATCAAATTGGCAGGGGTGCTGAGGAAGAGGATTTCTTGGAATGTATGCGGGATAGTTATTTAAATCAACATGTAGAGGAACCAACGAGAGAGCAGGCTATTTTAGACTGGGTATTGAGTAATGAGGAAGGGTTAGTTTGCAGTCTTGTTGTACGTGCCCCCTTGGGCAAGTGTGACCATAATATGGTAGAGTTCTTCATTAGGATGGAGAGTGACATTGTTAATTCAGAAACAATGGTTCTGAACTTAAAGAAAGGTAACTTTGAGGGTATGAGACGTGAATTGGCCAAGATTGACTGGCAATTAATTCTAAAAGGGTTGACGGTGGATATGCAATGGAAGACATTTAAAGACTGCATGGATGAACTACAAAAATTGTTCATCCCAGTTTGGCAAAAGAATAAATCAGGGAAGGTAGTGCATCCGTGGATAACAAGAGAAATCAGGGATAGTATCAAAGCGAAGGATGATGCGTACAAATTAGCCAGAAAAAGCAGCATACCAGAGGACTGGGAGAAATTCAGAGACCAGCAGAGGAGGACAAAGGGCTTAATTTGGAAAGGAAAAATAGATTATGAAAGAAAACTGGCAGGGAACATAAAAACTGACTGCAAAAGTTTTTATAGATATGTGAAAAGAAAGAGATTAGTTAAAACAAATGTAGGTCCCTTGCAGTCAGAAACAGGTGAGTTGATCACGGGGAACAAGGATATGGCGGACCAATTGAATAACTACCTTGGTTCCGTCTTCACTAAGGAAGACATAAATAATCTGCCGGAAATAGCAGGGGACCGCGGGTCAAAGGAGTTGGAGGAATTGAGTGAAATCCAGGTTAGTCGGGAAGTGGTGTTGGGTAAATTGAATGGATTAAAGGCCGATAAATCCCCAGGGCCAGATAGGCTGCATCCCAGAGTACTTAAGGAAGTAGCTCCAGAAATAGTGGATGCATTAGTAATAATCTTTCAAAACTCTTTAGATTCTGGAGTAGTTCCTGAGGATTGGCGGGTAGCAAACGTAACCCCACTTTTTAAGAAGGGAGGGAGAGAGAAGACGGGGAATTACAGACCAGTTAGTCTAACATCGGTAGTGGGGAAACTGCTAGAGTCAGTTATTAAAGATGGGATAGCAGCACATTTGGAAAGTGGTGAAATCATTGGACAGTCAGCATGGATTTACGAAAGGTAAATCATGTCTGACGAATCTTATAGAATTTTTCGAGGATGTAACTAGTGGCGTGGATAGGGAAGAACCAGTGGATGTGGTGTATCTGGTCTTCCAGAAGGCTTTCGACAAGGTCCCACATAAGAGATTAGTATACAAACTTAAAGCACACGGCATTGGGGGTTCAGTATTGATGTGGATAGAGTAGGAGTAAACGGGTCCTTTTCACAATGGCGGGCAGTGACTAGTGGGGTACCGCAAGGCTCAGTGCTGGGACCCCAGCTATTTACAATATATATTAATGATCTGGATGAGGGAATTGAAGGCAATATCTCCAAGTTTGCGGATGACACTAAGCTGGGGGGCAGTGTTAGCTGTGAGGAGGATGCTAGGAGACTGCAAGGTGACTTGGATAGGCTGGGTGAGTGGGCAAATGTTTGGCAGATGCAGTATAATGTGGATAAATGTGAGGTTATCCATTTTGGTGGCAAAAACAGGAAAGCAGACTATTATCTAAATGGTGGCCGATTAGGAAAAGGGGAGATGCAGCGAGACCTGGGTGTCATGGTACACCAGTCATTGAAAGTAGGCATGCAGGTGCAGCAGGCAGTGAAGAAAGCGAATGGTATGTTAGCTTTCATAGCAAAAGGATTTGAGTATAGGAGCAGGGAGGTTCTACTGCAGTTGTACAGGGTCTTGGTGAGACCACACCTGGAGTATTGCGTACATTTTTGGTCTCCAAATCTGAGGAGGAACGTTATTGCCATAGAGGGAGTGCAGAGAAGGTTCACCAGACTGATTCCCAAGGAGAAGGATGTTGAATTATGTGAGGTAAGGGAAACAAGTAGAATAGCTATGGAAACTATGAGGATCAAAGAAGAGGAAGTACTGACACTTTTGAGAAATATAAAAGTGGATAAGTCTCCAGGTCCGGACAGGATATTCCCTAGGACATTGAGGGAAGTTAGTGTAGAAATAGCAGGGGCTATGTCAGAAATATTTCAAATGTCATTCGAAACGGGAATAGTGCCGGAGGATTGGCGTACTGCGCATGTTGTTCCATTGTTTAAAAAGGGGTCTAAGAGTAAACCTAGCAATTATAGACCTGTTAGTTTGACGTCAGTGGTGGGGAAATTAATGGAAAGAATACTTAGAGATAATATATATAAGCATCTGGATAAACAGGGTCTGATTAGGAACAGTCAACATGGATTTGTGCCTGGAAGGTCATGTTTAACTAATCTTCTTGAATTTAGTTAACTCGGGAAATTGATGAGGGTAAAGCAGTGGATGTTGTGTATATGGACTTCAGTAAGGCCTTTGACAAGGTTCCTCATGGAAGGTTGGTTAAGAAGGTTCAATGGTTGGGTATTAATGGTGGAGTAGCAAGATGGATTCAACAGTGGCTGAATGGGAGATGCCAGAGAGTAATGGTGGATGGTTGTTTGTCAGGTTGGAGGCCAGTGACGAGTGGGGTGCCACAGGGATCTGTGTTGGGTCCACTGTTGTTTGTCATGTACATCAATGATCTGGACGATGGTGTGGTAAATTGGATTAGTAAGTATGCAGATGATACTAAGATAGGTGGGGTTGCGGGTAATGAAGTAGAGTTTCAAAGTCTACAGAGAGATTTATGCCAGTTGGAGGAGTGGGCTGAAAGATGGCAGATGGAGTTTAATGCTGATAAGTGTGAGGTGCTACATCTTGGCAGGACAAATCAAAATAGGACGTACATGGTAAATGGTAGGGAATTGAAGAATGTAGGTGAACAGAGGGATCTGGGAATAACTGTGCACAGTTCCCTGAAAGTGGAATCTCATGTAGATAGGGTGGTAAAGAAAGCTTTTGGTGTGCTGGCCTTTATAAATCAGAGCATTGAGTATAGAAGTTGGGATGTAATGTTAAAATTGTACAAGGCATTGGTGAGGCCAATTCTGGAGTATGGTGTACAATTTTGGTCGCCTAATTATAGGAAGGATGTCAACAAAATAGAGAGAGTACAGAGGAGATTTACTAGAATGTTGCCTGGGTTTCAGCATCTAAGTTACAGAGAAAGGTTGAACAAGTTAGGGCTTTATTCTTTGGAGTGCAGAAGGTTAAGGGGGGACTTGATAGAGGTTTTTAAAATGATGAGAGGGATAGACAGAGTTGACGTGGAAAAGCTTTACCCACTGAGAGTAGGGAAGATTCAAACAAGGGGACATGACTTGAGAATTAAGGGACTGAAGTTTAGGGGTAACATGAGGGGGAACTTCTTTACTCAGAGAGTGGTAGCTGTGTGGAATGAGCTTCCAGTGAAGGTGGTGGAGGCAGGTTCGTTTTTATCATTTAAAAATAAATTGGATAGTCATATGGATGGGAAAGGAATGGAGGGTTATGGTCTGAGCGCAGGTATATGGGACTAGGGGAGATTATGTGTTCGGCACGGACTAGAAGGGTCGAGATGGCCTGTTTCCGTGCTGTAATTGTTATATGGTTATATGTCAGGACTGTCTTATGAAGAAAGACTGGATAGACTTGGTTTATACTCTCTAGAATTTAGGAGATTGAGAGGGGATCTTATAGAAACTTACAAAATTCTTAAGGGGTTGGACAGGCTAGATGCAGGAAGATTGTTCCCGATGTTGGGGAAGTCCAGGACAAGGGGTCACAGCTTAAGGATAAGGGGGAAATCCTTTAAAACCGAGATGAGAAAAACTTTTTTCAAACTGAGTGGTGAATCTCTGGAACTCTCTGCCACAGAGGGTAGTTGAGGCCAGTTCATTGGCTATATTTAAGAGGGAGTTAGATGTGGCCCTTGTGGCTAAGGGGATCGGATGGTATGGAGAGAAGGCAGGTACGGGATACTGAGTTGGATGATCAGCCATGATCATATTGAATGGCGGTGCAGGCTCGAAGGGCCGAATGGCCTACTCCTGCACCTTGTTTCTATGTTTCTAATAGATAGATCTGAGAGGAGATTAAGAAGATCGTAGTTAAAGTAAGACCTGTTCCTGTAGGAGTAGAGATTTAAAAGTGTGAAGCGATTGTAATATGTGGTTGTAGATCTGCTTCTGTGGCTAGCACGCAAATAGTCGCCTGGGTTGTGCGCCATCTTGGTCCATTGTTCTTGTGCATTTTACCTACCGAATCAGGCCGTCATGCAACCAGTCAGTATGTTTTCCACAGTAGAAGGTCAATGGAGTTTTCTGTGACATGCTGAACTACTCAAATCTCTGAGGAAGTAGAGGCATTGATGAGTTTTCTTTGCAATTGTGACAATGTGGTGATCCCAGGACAGACCATCAGAGTTGTTCACACCCAGGAATGTGAAGCTTTAATTCTTTTTTCCACTTACGTACATTAAGGGGTCTTTTAAAATGGCTAGCACGTCTTTGGAATGTGTGTGGAAATTGATGTATCCTGGAGGACTCCCACATGGTAATGGGGAAACATGCAGGTGCCACACAGCAGCTGAAATGAGGATCCAACACAGATCCTTGGAGTTGTGGGACAGCAGGCCATCTGCTACAGCCCTCTCTGGACCACACGCGGCCAAGCCAAATGTTTCCCATGCTTTTGGTATGTATATCTACAGTATTTTGTCATGTCTCCATTAATGTTGACAGAAGGTCTGGATGATTAGTGACAGAAATGTGTCCTCAGACTCTTGTGCTGAATGTGCTCGATTGCAGAAGTTGGCCCCTTGTGAGATTTAGTTGAACTGAAACCATTGCAGAAGTGAGAAATAGTAGTGAGCAACTGCTTGTGCATTGCATGTCTCGCCCTTGGTGTCTCAAAGCATGCTAAATATAATCAAAACCAAAATAAATGGAATATTGCCAATACCCTGAGGTTTCTTGTTGAAAATGGATGACATCTGCTGGATGTGTTTACCAGTAAAAAAGTTCAGTTTTACGGTATCTATAAGCATCATTGTGAGTTCAGCAAATAATTACTGATGAGCCAAATCACTTTTGAGACAAGTAGTTTCCAACATTATTGCTGATGATGCATCCTACAACTATTGCTCTGATTGTCCCACCACTTAATATCCTTGATGTTGTAGTGTGTCTTTTTTGGGGTAAGGTATGTATAATTGATGTTTTTTTATTTAATGGTCTGAGTCTACATGCCTGTCATGTTGCTACAAGTGAGATTTTAGTTGTATACTAGACTAAGTGGGACCCATTGGGTCCCATGTTCACACGGGAGGACTGGTCCCCTGACGCAATATTCCACTTCTCCACCAATTCCAATATTGGTGGCCAATGGTGGGGGGGGGGGGGGGGGGGGGGGCTTTCTGGAGAGCTGATATGGGTGTTGTTGGTTGCAGGGACTACTGGTCTCCAGAGGGCTAGTATGGACATTGTGGGCCAAATGGATTCTTGGGGTGGCAGCTCAGTCCCTCAAGCCTGATGTGCTGGCAGCTCACTCACAGCTGGTGGGCTGGCAGTTGACTCACGGCTATTCCTTGAAATTCCATTTCAAGCAGAGTGCAAGGCCACCAAATTCAAATCCATTTTCCTACCATTTCAAGCAGGGTGCAAGGCCACCAAATTCAAATGCAGTTTCTTACCTCTTCGAGCAGGGTGCAACGACACCACATTCAAATGCAGTTTCATACCATTTCATGCAGGGTGCAAGGCCACCACATTCAAATGCAGTTTCATACCATTTCAAGCAAGGTGAAACTACCATAAAACCACACAAAACACCACACTCACAGTTCAGTAGACATTCAGTGTGTTCAGTTGATTCACAGCTCAGACAGTTGTGACCTCTCCCTCCCCATCATACAGAGACTGCCACACCCACACTTCCGGGTTTTATAATCCCTCCCCCTTCCACCGGAAAAGGTGTGGCCTTCATGGTGTGATTGACAGGAGAGAGATTCTTAACATTTTTTAAACACTAATAACACTTTTATTTTTCATTGATGGGAAGTATCCTCTGCACCTGATCAGGGGACTGAGTAAGATGGGCAAAAATCACAGCCATAAGTGGTAGAGTTTTACCTAAAATCAATATAGTGCAAACTGGAAGTTGTCAAGTTTAGCCAAACAACCATTTGCAGTGCATTTTCACTTCAACCCAAAACCCCCCCAAACAACCATTTGCAGTGCATTTTCACTTCAACCCAAAATAACCCCCAAACAACCATTTGCAGTGCATTTTTACTTCAATCTAAACAACCATTAGCAGTGCATTTTCACTTCTTCAACCCAAACAACCATTAGCAGTGCATTTTCACTTATTCAACCCAAACAGCCATTAGCAGTGCATTTTCACTTCACAACCCAAAGAGCCATTAGCAGTGCATTTTTATTTCAACAACCCAAAGAGCCATTAGCAGTGCATTTTTACTTCAACAACCCAAAGAGCCATCAGCAGTGCATTTTCACTTCTTCAACCCAAAGAGCCATTAGCAGTGCATTTTTACTTCAACAACCCAAAGAGCCATTAGCAGTGCAATTTTACTTCACCAGGGGGAGGGGGGCTCTGAGCGAGGTGGCCAAAAATGACGATCGTAGGTGGAGACGTTCTCTCGGAAATCGCAGCACAGCGAGCCAAAAGTGGTCAAAATCATACTTTTAGTAATATAGATGTACCTCACTATACTTATGCAAAAGACCACAAACTCAACGTGATTTTAGAAAATGAGTCTGGAGTATTAATAATGGAAAGTAAGGAGATAGCAAAAGAACTAAAGGGGTCTTAACCGTAGGACCAATAACACTACAGAAATGGCTGAAAATCAGGAATAGAAAGCAAAGGAGAAACTCAGGAAAATGACAACAACCAGGGCAGGGGAACTGAGCTCAAGCTAAACTGCTGGAAGAACTCAGTGGGTCAGGCAGCATATGTAGAGGGAAATGGACAGATGACATTTCAGGTTGCGATACGAAGGTGGTACAGTGGCGCAGCTCGTTGAGCAACTGCCTCACAACACCAGAGATGCCAGTTTAATCCTGACTTTTGGTGCTGTCTGTGTGGAGCTTGCATGTTCTCCCTGGGACTGTGCAGGTTTCCTCCGGATGCTCCAGTTTCCTCCCAAATCCCAAAGACACGCGCGTATGTCGGTTAATTGGCCTCTGTAAGTTGCCTCTGGTGTGTAGGGAATAGATGAGAAAGTGGGAATAACATGGAACTGGTGTGAACATTTAAGTGATTGATGGTCAGTGTGGCCTTGGTGGGCCAAAGGGCCTGTTTTCATGCTGCATCTGTAAACTAAACTAAGCTTCTTCAGTTTTGCTTATTAGTTTTAGAGATACAGCGTGGAAACAGGCCGTTCGGCCCACCAAGTCAGCAACCAGCGATCCCCGCACATTAACACTATCCTGCACATTAGGGACAATTAATACCAAGCCAATTAACCTATGTACCTGTGCGTCTTTGGAGCATGGTAGGAAACCAAAAATCTCAGAGAAAACCCACGCAAGTTACGGGGAGAACGTACAAACTCCGTTCAGACAGCACCTGTAGTCGGGATCAAATCCAGGTTTCTGGCACTAAGGCATCGACGTTACTGCTGCACCACCGTGCTGCACTTACGGACTGAAGGAGTAGAGGGGATAAATCCGGTAGGAAGAAATGAGGGGAAAGGTAATGGGAAAGAGCTGGCAAGTGGTAGGCGGATCCAAGTGAGGAGGGATTGATAGGCAGTTTAATCGTGTGGGGGAGATAAGACAGAATAGGAATCGTGGCTGGAATTGATGTGAAGAAGGCAAAAGGATGAAGGTGGAATCTGATAAAGAAGGGGAAATAGACTTAAGGGAGAGATGGTGGGTAGAAGGAAGCTGGGTGGGGGAGAGCAAGTAAACTGGGGGATTCAAAGCAGGCAGGGTGTAGGAGATTAATGGATGGAGGGGGTGGTAGAGTAGAAAGGAACTCGGTATTGGGGCTTGGGGGGGGGAGGGGGGGCGGGTGTGGGAAGAAAGGTGTGCATGGGTGATGGGGGGAAAGCTGGCCAGATGAGAAGAGGGATGGGACTTTCCAGAGGGATCCTGGTATGTGAATGTGGAGTAAATGTTTGCTCTTAACTGAGAATATAGGACAAGGCGTCCCTATTTAAAAAAAGATTTGCCACTAAAGGCAGAGGTCATTTTTTTCTCAGCACTTAATGTATCTTTAAAACTTGATCCCCAAAGAACAATGAAAACAATCTTTAAAAATGTTTCAGGAGGGGTAAATAGATTCTTGATAAGCAAGGAAGTGAAAGATTAACAGGAGTAGGGAAGAATTCAGTGAAGGTTTCAAATCAGATCTGTGAAACATGTTTGCAGACCATGTCTTTCCCGGTAATTTGTATGTTTGCATGTTCATATGGCCTTTCTGCTTAATGTAATGACACCCTTACAATCTCAGAATTATAGGGAGAAGTTGGGCAGGCTGAGATTTATTCAAAGCATTGGAGGAGATTACAGGGTAACCTTATAGACGTGTACAAAAAATCATGAGGGTGAATGCTCTTTTTTCCAGGGTTTGGGAATCAAGAACTAGAGGGCATGGGTTTAAGGTGAGATTTAATATGAACCCGAGGGACATCTTGTTTACACCAAGGGTGATAACTACGTGTAATGAGATGCCAGACGAAGTAGTTGAGGCAAGTACAATTACAATGATTAATAAATATTTGGACAGGTACACAGATGGGAAAGGTTTAGAAGGATTAGGGTTAAACGTGGGCAAATAGAACTGGCTGAAGATGAGCATCTTGGATAAATTTGGCCAAAGGGCTTGCCTGTCTTCATGCAGTGTGGCTCTATGACTAATTACATCAGTGTTGTAAGCACTGAGGAGGTTGAAAATTCCCTGCCATAATCCTTCCTCAAACAGGCTCTAGCATAAGATAGAGATTGGCATTGGGGAAATTGGATTGCCTACTGTCTCGAGTAGGAGTTTACCTATTTATAGACTATTTAAAGTGATGAAAACAAAGTGAGAAAGGAGCGCAATGTGGAGTTTGGTGAAAAAAAATTGAGAAATTTAAGCAAGCAATCAAAAATATAAGTTTATGTGGAGAGTCATGCCAAGTATAAAGTAAGTGAAATACAGAGATAAGTATTTCCCCTCTGTTGGCCACCTGATTGCACTGAGGTATCAAACCGAGGGCGAGATGAGATCAAAACTATCTGGTCACATAACTCATGAAGAGACTTTGAAATGACAGTTCAGAATGCTTTGTGCAACTATGCATTAATGAGACCACATACACACATTTTGACATGCAACACATATTTGACATTGCTATTGCAGCAAGATCGCAAATATGCAAACAACAAATATCATTTGCCTCAACCAGAAAACTAGGTCCTAACATAATGTAATCTGCCAACAAAATGAGCAGATCTTATTTGCATCGGTAGGAACTGCAGATGCTGGTCAGCACTGAAGATAGACACAAAATGCTGAAGTAACTCAGCAGGTCAGGCAGCATCTCTGGAGAAAAGGAATAGGTGACGTTTTGGATCAAGACCATTCTTCATACTTCTTATTTTGCATTGATTTGGGGAAATCCACTACATAAAGTTCCAATGGATTTTTCCTTGCACAACAATTGACCAGAGTGCTCATAGTTTTATAGTGAGCGGTTCTGCTTATTCTATTAGAGATGCAAGGAGAGTGATCCCAACCTTTTCAATCTTCAGGCTTTGATATCCATCTATGATAACATGAGGGCAGATACAAAATGCTGGAGTAACACTGGAGAGAAGGAATGGGTGTCATTTTGGGTCGAGATTCTTCTTCAGACTAGTAACATGACGTCTTGCCCAGTGACAAGTATTTGTCCCAGTCCCTGGCTAAGATTAATCCTTCAATCTTTAATAATCAGTGGTTCACACTAACTTCACTTCAGGGACTCCAGCCACAAGACGGTTTATTGCAGGTAGGTGTGTGTGTCATGGGCACTTCCTGGAATCACATGTGTATTGGCATGTGCAGCAAGAATTACTACATTGTGGCGCCACCTGGTGGTTAAGCCACTCACTATACGAACCCTCGGCAGTCAGGTGTAGGGTCATGTGACTGGGTAATGGCGGGAAGGAGTCGTCACGAGGTTTAGGGGCGTGCCCTAGTATATATAAAGAACCCCTTGTCAACCTTTCCCCAATCGCTTGTGTGTTCTCTTTGCTTTGGCAATAAAGATCCCTTTGAATCACCATGCGTGGCTTGCTTAATCACCCCCCATAACTTCTTGTATTTTGTTCACATGGCATACTGTGTGACAAAATTGTTATGTATTGGGGGCCTTCTCTTCTGTTAGTTTAGTTTAGTTTAGAGATACAGCATTATAACAGGCCCTTCAGCCCAATGAGTCCATGCCAACCATTAATGCCATTAATTGGGCAGTAAATATTAAAAATATGATTCACCTGCTGGACAACTCTGCCCAGCAGGTGGATTGGATTGTAATGGAGAGAGAGGACTGCGCTCCGTGTAATACAGGAGCGACTCTCCTCTCACCAATGAATCTGAATAACAAAAATTATAATAAAAATCCAATGATACATAGCACAATTAGAACTTGGAAACAAATAAAACAGAATCTAAAATTAAGAAATCTATCTCTTTTAATGCCAATAGTCAATAACCCGTCGTTTAAACCCTCAATTATAGATAAATCATTTACACAATGGGAAAGAATGAGAATCAAAACGCTCGGAGACTTGTATGAATTAGGAAAATTATTATCATTTCAACAATTACAACTGAAATATAATTTGAAAAATAATCAATATTTTAAATATCTTCAAATCCGTGACTATCTGAAAAAATACACAAAAGGCTATCATAACATTCCCCCAGACTTATTGGATGAAGCTGTGAGAGAAGGGTTAATAGGGATGGTTGATTTATACTAGAACTCTGAAAAATATAACTTAGAAAGAAATAAGGTCAAAGGTCAAAGGTCAAAAACTTTATTTGCCATTTGTGCTTACACACATAGGAACTCTTGTGCGGCTATTCAGAGAGTCAAGTCAAGTTAAAAATTAAAATTAAAAAATTTAAAAAATTTTTTTTTAATTAAAAAGACACACAGAAGACACATAATCCATAAAAAAAACACATACCACTCCAGAAAAAAAAAGAAAAGAAAATGCCTAAAACCCTATACAAAGGGGAAAGTGAGAGCTTTGTAACTTGCACAAACCCTATATCAGGACATCAGTTCATTTTGTTTTGTTTTGGCCAAGAGTCTCACTGTTGCAGGGAAGAAGCTCTTAAAAAAGCGTGTTCTATTTGTGGCGATACTGTCCGCTCGTCTGTGCCTGAGGTTGTATGTGCAGTTTTTGTGTTTGAGCAGGGAGTGAGCTGGATGTAGTGTGTCTCTAATGATTCTCTCTGCTCTTTTTTGACAGCGCTGTGTGTAGATTGTGTCCATGGAGGGGAGTTCAGTTCTGATGATCCTCTCTGCAGTCTTTATGACTCTTTGCAGAGCCTTCCTCTCTGTCTGTGTGGTGTTTCCATACCACACCGTGATGCCTGTGGTGAGGATGCTCTCTACCAGTCCTTTGTAGACCTGGGTGAGAGGGCGAGAGTGCAGACCAGCTTTTCTGAGCAGCCTGATGAAGTACAGTCTCTGCTGGGCTTTTTTCACTGTGGCTGCAGTGTTCAAAGTCCAGTTCAGATCTGATGTTACTTGTAGTCCCAGGTATCTGTAACTGTCAGCCCTCTCCACCACAGTCCCCTTGATGATGAGGGGCTGCAGGGGGGGTGGATTTTTTCTGAAGTCCATTATTATTTCTCTTGTCTTGTCTGTGTTGAGGCTTAGGTCGTTCACCTCACCATAGGCAAGAATGTCGTTCACCAGAAGGTGTCAGCAGAAGCCAGACTGCTGGTAGAAGAAAGTAACAATATACAGGACAGAGGGAACTTCTAGATAAAGAAGTAACAGATAAAAACTCCAGCAGAAGCCTTTGACGTCAGGAGATGTTCCGAGACATTTCTGGACGTTCTCGTGGGAATGTGGGCTTTATGTTATGATTGGACGAAGCTCGATGGGGAGACATGAGGTAGTGACCATAGTGAAGAAAGGTATAAAAGATAGATACAACCTCCATTTTTGTGTGTCTCTAGAGGATGATAGAGGAGAGACACCCTTTTCTGCGCAGAAATGTAATAAAGGAAAACTTGTTTCTTGACCTTGTCTCTGAAGAGTTTGTGATTGAATTTGTATCTCACAAATGGGGGCTCGGTTCCAGGATCAATTACTCCAGCCAGCTGACGGGAGTAGACGGACGAAGGGAAGGTGCACCCTGCTGAGTTCAGCAGTCTCAGACTCCTTGCTTGCCGCCAGCTATTTGAGCAGTAGTATCCAGGACCACACAGAGAGACACGAGAAACAAGTGATAGTGTGAGAGTGGTTGGAAATCGCGAAAAGTCAATCGAGCAATTTCTGTGCACAACCCAGGTAGGAACAATGACTAATAAAGTACTTCCTGGGCGATTGTAAAGACCTTGTGGTTAACGCCCTGAAGGATTCAGGGGGCTGCAAGGCAAACCCAGAAGGGAGGGGAAAAGGCTGTGGGCCAAATCCCCGCATTCTGCCCAATAGTCCGTTGGGGCAAATGCTGGACCCTGGAGGGCAGGAAATACCCAGGGGTTGGAGAAGCCAACAATGATAAGTTATAGTCAGTTGGGGAAAATGCAGAGCTGCATATGAGCAGGAAGTACCCACGGAAAATGCAGAGCCGGAGGGGGCCAAAATACCCAAGGGAAAGAGAAGACAGGGGCCGGGGTGGATGAACATCACCCGGCCAACAGGATGGGGAGTCAAAAGGCAGAATGGGAAGATAAGAAGTTTGGTAGAAATTAGACCCCTGAGGGAGGTACCTAGGAGAGGACCCTGAGAGGGAAGGGAGTTTGCCTCCTTGAAGATTCATTAGGTCTGACGAGAACAGTTAGATCAATTCCTGAGACAGGATGATAAGGGAGTTACTCCCGAAAGTAGCAGATAAGAAGACGGCAGAGGCCGCGAAAGGGGGATGTGATAGAAGACGGCAAAGGCCGGGGACAACAGTGCAGGCAGGGAGAAAATATAAATTGAATAATCTATTTGAAGTAAGAATGAAACAAAGTGATTTGTTTGAAAACCGGTTTGGAACAAATGGTTGAAATGAGCAAGTTGTAAAATTGAACACAGACGCCCCGTGGCGGAGGTGGGTATTCCCACTGTGTTTGGGCCGTGGGGGATTGTGAACAAGCTGCAAAAATTAACTCTTTGTATCCTGGTAACCTGAAAAAGAGAAGTTGTAAAAATCGTTTCTTGATGTTCTTTTAGATTTCTTGTCAGTAAAGTTAACTGGAAATAAGTTAATTGATGAAACATGACCAGCTTTTATGTTGTTTTATGGTAGACATACAAGTTGAGAAACACAGACAGAGAGAGAGAGAGAGAGAGAGAGAGAGAGACAGACAGACACAGAGACAGCCAGACATAGAGAGAGAGAGATGTTATTTATTTAGCGAATGCAAAGTCCTTTAGCCAAGCAGTTGCCTCTTGATCTGCTGTGTGAAGGGTGACAAGTCCTCCTTTGAGTCTTTGTTGAAGGCATATTTTTTAAAAGAAAAAAAAATGGATTAGGGCTTTGGAGGAGGAGAACGTGGGACGATTGTTGGTCATGGAAGATTTGAAGGCACCATTGGTGAAGTGGTGGGAACCACTATGTAAATTGTTACAATGACCGGCAATAGACTACAAACATGGCCGCCGCTCACAAACATACCGGCCACAGCGCCATCTTCTGGTTGGATGCCGTCATGAACGAGGGTATGCAGGCCCCTCAGCAAATGTTACCCACTTAAGGTGAACCCCAAGGAACAAAGGGGAATGAAAAGGTGGAGAGTTGAAAATGAACAAGAAATAGAAGGCAACCAGTTGATGAACATTATATTATGAACTATTGTGGTGGAAGCCATTCTTCTTAAAGTCAAGCAGAATCAGTAAACAGTTGGTCTCTGCGGTCAATGTCAATGAACAAAGCCCCTGGTTGAAAAGACTGAAATAAGTGATGAACTGACACAAGTGAGTCCTATGACGGAACCAAGCGGGGCCAGAGAATTACATGCCAATAATACATGTCTTGGGGAACTTTTCCTCGAAAAGTCCTATCAGGAGTGAAATTAATCTGGAGATGATAAGCCCTAACAGGACTGGGGTCCCCAAGAGAGAGGAAGGGATTTAAGGAAGGATGTCAAGAATGGCTAGGATGAGGTAGTTTTTTAAAAATTAGATGGGAAAGGCAGAGTTGAAAGTTGAGGGGGAACTTCTTTACTCAGAGAGTGGTAGCTGTGTGGAATGAACTTCCAGTGAAGGTGGTGGAGGCAGGTTCGATTTTATCATTTAAAAATAAATTGGATAGTTATATAGACGGGAAAGGAATGGAGGGTTATGGTTTCAGCGCAGGTATATGGGACTAGGGGAGAATACGTGTTCGGCACGGACTAGAAGGGTCGAGATGGCCTGTTTCCGTGCTGTAATGGTTATATGGTATACCCTTAGAAAGTATTTGCTGATGTGGACAATATGTTGGTTTGTTCCACAAGTAAAGAGAGAGAGAGAGAGAAATACTTCAGAATATAAGACAGCAGATGATGACCTTGGGAAAGGCAGGATATAGTAGAGACTAGGTCGGAAAATATGTTGAAATTGTATGGTGAAACGGAAAAAGTACATGTCAAAGAAGTTAAATTAAAATGCAGACAAAGCAGCTGAAACAGCATCTGGAAGAGATGTCCAGGGTAAGTCTGAATCAATTTAGGTATAAACACTAGAGTGTCGTTTATGATGAATAAGGTAATTAAGAGGTTTGGTAAACCTACAGAAATCAGCTTTGACAACGGATTGTTTTCATTTGATGAAAAGAATAAATGGAACATTTGTGTAATGCTCTTCCATTGGCACTGAAGAAATGTTGCATGCAAACTAACCAGCCATGGGTGGCACAATGGAGAAGTCCCTGCAGGGGACCGAGTTTGGAACAGTTACAGATTGAATTTAAAAAAAAAGTATATGAAACAGTTAATAATGATATACAAGTCTATTTATGAACAGGTAAAGTAAAAGCTGTCGGAGATGGACCAGGAGGAAGGACCCTTTAAACCTGAAGACAAGGTGTATGTATGAGTTTTCTAAATCACCGACCGATGTTCGTTTAGAAGGTTGAGATACCTAGTACAATTTTAATAATTACATGAGGGCTGTCCTGCAGGTACGAATAGATAATAGCCCTGAGGTAAGTGAACAAGAGGACAAAGAAGAGTAGAGTTTTAACAAGAACGTTGTTTGACATCAGTGGTGGGAAATAATGGAAAGGATACTAAAGGCAATATTATAGGGATTTGGATAAATAGGGTAGGATTAGGAAACATTTGCATGGATTTGTGATTGTGATATTTGACTAATCTTGATTTTTTTTCCTTAAAAAAGAGGTTATTAGGGAAATTGATGAGGTTAAAGTGGTGAACTTCAGTAAGGCCTTTGACAAGGTTCAATAATTAAATAAGGTTGGTTAAGAAGAGGTTAGTAAGGAATAGCAAGATGGATTAAAAAGTGGCTGTATGGGAAATGAGGGAGAGTAATGGTGGATGGATGTTTGTCAGGTTGGAGGTCAATGACTAGAGGGGTACCTCGGGGATGTGTGCTGGGTCCACTGTTGTTTGTCATGTGAATCAATAATATGGATGTTGGTGTGGTAAGATAGATTAAGAAGTATGTAGATGATACTAAGATAGGTGGTGTTGTGAATAATGAAGTAGATTTTAAAAGTGTACAGAGAGATTTAGGTCATTTGGAAGAGTGGGTTGAAACATGACAGATTTAATGTTGATAAGTGTGATACATCTTGGCAGGACAATTCAAATTAGACGTACATGGTAAATGATTGTGAATTGAGGAATGAAGTTGAAATCAGAGCATTGTTTATAGAAGTTGGGTTGTAATGTTAAATTGTACAAGGTATTGGTGAGGTGAATTGTGGAGTATGGTGTATAATTTTGGTAGGCATAATTATAAGAGAAAGGTTGAACGAGTTAGATATTTGGGGAAAGAGAGAAGGAATACCCACCATAGAGGGTAGTGATGTTTTCTTAAGGAACTATTTACTGGCAGTATCTCGTTCTATTACAGAATTAAAAACCAAGGCACAGAGTCCCGATCTCGACTTGCCAATCCATTCTGTGAAAGCAGAGAACTGGGATCTTGTAAAATCATGGAAGGAAGAAAAGCTGCAACCTAGGTGGACTGGATCCTACCTTGTGTTATTAATCACCAAGACAGCAGTACAAACAAAAGAAAAGGGTGGACACACGCAAGCTGATTTAAGGGTCCTATGGAGGCCCCACCGGACATCAGCCCATGGACTGTGCGTGAAGGGAAGGAACCATTGACTTTGTGCCTACTCGGATGTTGTATCATTCCCTGCGCACGGGGTCTGGCTCAGCGATTGATAGAGACAGCCCTGACAAAGAACAGCACCATCATGATGGCCTTCAGAACACAGTATGACTAGCGAGAGGAGGATAGGGAGGCGAAGAATCTGCTGCTAGCACTAGAAAAGGAAGATATAGTATAAATCAAGAGTTGCGTAGCAAAAAGAAAAATGGTGGATTGTGAGAGAAGGGTTAATAGGGATGGTTGATTTATACTAGAACTCTGAAAAATATAACTTAGAAAGAAATAAGGTGTCAGCAGAAGCCAGGCTGCTGGTAGAAGAAAGTAACAATATACAGGACAGAGGGAACTTCTAGATAAAGAAGTAACAGATAAAAACTCCAGCAGAAGCCTTTGACGTCAGGAGATGTTCCGAGACGTTTCTGGACGTTCTCGTGGGAATGTGGGCTTTATGTTATGATTGGACGAAGCTCGATGGGGAGACATGAGGTAGTGACCATAGTGAAGAAAGGTATAAAAGATAGATACAACCTCCATTTTTGTGTGTCTCTAGAGGATGATAGAGGAGAGACACCCTTTTCTGCGCAGAAATGTAATAAAGGAAAACTTGTTTCTTGACCTTGTCTCTGAAGAGTTTGTGATTGAATTTGTATCTCACAAAGCCATGAAGACAAAGCCTGAATCAGCAAATCTAATATCATACTTATATAACATTATTTTAAATATAGAAATACCTACAACCGATGGTATTAGAAGAGACTGGGAACAAGAACTAGCTATAAAAATTTCAAAAGAGAGCTGGGATAAACACTTACTATATGTGCATAAATGCTCGATCAACGTACAACATACTCTAATTCAATATAAAACATGACATAGACTATATTATTCAAAAACTAAAATAAATAAACTTTTCCCCAATGTCTCACCCATTTGTGATAAATGTCAGTCACAAGAAGCTAACATAGCGCACTCTTTTGTTTTCTGTATAAAAATTCAAAAATTCTGGAACTAAATATTTGAAATCTTCACAAAATTATTTAAAATAAAACTTGTACCAAAAGCAGAATGGATCATTTTTGGAATATCGGAAGGTAACCCCGAATTAAATGTGTTTCAAAAGAACTTACTTAATTACGGGCTAATAATGGGAAAAAAGCATACTCAAATTTTGGAAAAATGCTCCAATACCAACAATAAAAATGTGGATTTCAAACATGTTCGAAACACTACACTTGGAAGAGATGAGACTCCTCCTAGCAGGCAAAGCAGACCACTTCCAAAAGACGTGGTCTGCATTTACGGAACTATTACAAGCATAAGGTGCAATAGTAATTTAAAATATAAATGGTACCAGGATCTGGTAACGGGGGGTATAAAATAAAAAAAATTTAAAACACGGTTGGTATACCCTTTTTTGCGGAGTTTTGTGTTACAATAGAGCGATTGTTTTTCCTTTTTTCTTCTTCTTTTCTTTCTAAGGTCTTATTTCCTTTCTTTACTTCCTTCTCTAATTACTTCCCCAAGGGGCTTTCTTCTCCCAACACTTTCCTGCACCTTCACGATTCTTGCTCACTTTCCTTACTTCTTTTATTTCTACCTTTTTTAAAACTCGAAAAACGAAGTGGTACAACAAAATGTAATAAGATATATGTGATGTGTATTACTGTAATTTACTGTACTAATTTAAAAATAAATAAATAAATAATAATAATAATAATAAATTCCAGTGAAAACAAGCCCAGTCGACCAATTCTTTCATCATATGTTAGTCCCACCATCCTAGGAATTAACCTGGTGAACCTACGCTGCACATTAATTGATATAAATAATTCTGTTCTTACAAGTCAACATGATATCATAGAAGAGCTGTTTTCAAACCACAAGCATGCTTTCTGCAATCCTACTACTTGTGTGTGGGCACAATCAGATTGCGAGGTTTATGCAGAAAGTTTCCTGAATGCGTTTTGGGTGAATTTTAACACAAGTTATAAAGGGCATGTCATGATATTTTAACCTTGGCTTGGGCTGAATGTTGTTCAATGCATCCATGTTGAAATGTACACGTGGTTTGAAAATCTGTCCTCAGTCACGTGTTCTGTCTGCTGGATGTCACCACAAATGTATGGTTAATGTCTGGGTCCACTCACTTCACGTTTCAGATACTGTTAATATTGCATGTTCAACACAAGGGGTCAAGTATCAATTTCCAGTCATACCCCACCTTCATTTTTAATGTCCTGATCTATGAATGAGTGTAAAGCTCATGGGTTTGGAAACAAACCAGATGCAAAGTTTTAATCATAAACTGGATGAAATAGTAAGAGAGTAATGTTGTCAAGCAAGGCTGCGTCATTACCTCTGCACACTTCTTCATCTTTCTTACTTCAGCGCCGTGCCATAACTTCAGCAAGGTTCTAGACGCGTGGAGATAATGAACAGGGCTAAAAGGGAATTTAATCTGCATTGCCTGCCATCATAAAACTTGCCCCCTACTTCTGTCATCGAGCTACACCACTTCTTCTTGCGTATGGCGTGCACAGCTTAAAGTTGTAGGACAATTTGTTCTATTTGATCTTATTTGATTGTGCACGCCAGGTTGACTGCATTCGTTACTTGTACATAAGGCCGTACAGGAAGGCCGTCAACATCCATAAAGACTCCTCACACCCTTGTAATGGACTGTTCGAACTACTTCCCTCCGGCAGACGTTACAAGGCCTTCTACGCCCGAACCTCCAGACTCAGGAACAGCTTCATTCCAAGAGCTATAGCGGCTCTGAACCGGCCCTGCTGCGTGCCCCCACACCCCCTGGACTGTCTCCCTCGGATGGTCATGTCGCACAGACACATCTGCACTTTAGTCTGTTTGAATTGTTTTGACTATTTTACTGTTCTTTTTACAATCCATGTTCTCGGGGTATCGAAATCTAAATTTTATTAGTTATTTATGTTATGACATTGGATGGAAGCTGCATACAAAATCTCGTTGCGCTTATCTGCAATGACAATAAAAGATATTATTATTATTATTATCTATATTACTAAAAGTCTGTTCTTGACCGGTTTTGGTAATCTGTGCTGCGATTTCCGAGAGATCGCCGCCACCTACGGCCGTCATTTTTGGCCACCTTGCTCAGAGCCCCCCTCCGCCATATTTGTGCCGAGGATTTTTCCCGTCGATGAAAAATGACAGAGATATTAATGATTTTACAAAATTCCCCATTCTCTCTGCTGCCCCTGCTGGCGGCAGGGGGAGGGACTATAAAACCAGGAAGTGGTGTGCCTCAATCAGTGTCTGCAAGCTGGAGGAAGGCAAAGGGTCACGTTTCTCTGAGCTGTGAATAACACTGAACACATGTCTACTCAAATGTAAGTGTCCTTAGTGGTTCTAAAACGCTTGCAGAATGTGTCTATTGGTTCTAAAATGTTTGCAAAAAGTGTTTATTGGTTCTAAAATGTTTGCAAAAAGTGTCTCTTTTGGTTCTACAATGCTTGCAGAATGTGTCTTTTTTGGTTCTAAAATGTTTTTTAGGTTCTTCCCCCCCCCCCTCTCCCCCCTCTCCTCTCCTCCCCCCCTCTCCTCTCCCCCCCCCTTTCCTCTCCTACCACTTTCCTCTCTCCCCCCTCCCCCCCTTTCCTCTCCCCCCCTCTCCTCCCCCCTCCCCTCCTTTCCTCCCCCCCTCTCCTCCCCCCTCTCCTCAACCCCCCTCCCCCCTCTCTCTCTCCCCTCTTTTTCTCTCTCCATCCCCTCCCCCACCATTCCTCCCCTAAACCCCCTGCCCTCCACCTTCCCTCCCCCTCCCTGCTCCCCTCCCCTCTCAGCACACCCTCTCTCTCCCCCTCTCCCCTCTCCCCCCTCTCTGCCCCCTCTCTCCCCCTTCCCTCCCCCCTCCCCTCTCTCCTCTCTCTTCCCCCTCCTCTCTCTCTCTTCCTCCCCTCCCCCACCCTCCCCACCCCCTACCCTATTCCCTCCACCCTCCCCCTCACTCTCTCTCCCTCCTCTCCCCCACCCTCCCTCTTCACCTTCTCCCCACCCCCCCTCTCCCTCTTGCCCCTCTCTCTGTGTATCTGTCTCTCTCTCTCTGTCTCTGCCCCTTCTCTCTCTGCCCTCACTCTCTACCCCCGCCCCCCCCCCCCCCCCCTCTAGGTGTAACTGCAAGTTGGGGACTATGCATCAGTAGATAGGGTGTTTATGGGGTAAAAGGAGCAAATTAATAATATTAATATAATATCAAGGGGGTAATTAGCTAATTAGCGTGAGTGCGGGGGGGGGGGGATATAGTTAGTGTGTGTGACGCTGCATGCCGTCTCCCCCCCCCCCCAACCGCACGTTGGGGGAACAGACCCAACGGGTCTGCACTTGGTCTAGTTATTATTATTATTATTATTATTATTATTATTATTATTATTATTATTATTATTATTATTATTATTATTATTATTATTACATTCAGAGGCAGAGCAAATTATCACCAACCCAACCATTGAAACATAGGACCTTGCATCAACAAAGATCTTTGACCAACCTGCCCCACTGGGCAGCATAGCCCTCCAACAATAAGGATCCACAATGAGAGATGGCACTTCCGATTTGAATAATAACTTATCGACAAAGGCAGAGATGAAGAATGACATTTATCACCAGTATCAGTGCCCTAGCACAGACTTTGGCTGTGTGTGGAAAGGACCTCAAACTCAGCACAAAGCTCATAACTCAGCGAGATAATAGTCAATCCTGCCCTCGTACCTTAATGCCCTTGAGAGATACCATCAATACTGCCTCACAAAATCCTCCAAATCTTCTAGCAGGATAAGCAAACCAATGACACAGGCCAACATCTCCAGTGTTGAAGTCCTAATTAAACTCAATTGGCCTCACTGGGCAGACAACGTTGTTTGCATGCTGAAATACCGGTTTCTCAGACACTCCATTTCAAGATCCATCATGAAAGACTACCACATGGTCAGAGGATGAAAAAAATTAACCGTTCTCAAACCTCCTTGTAAAACTGTAATGTCCCCACTGACTTATGGGATTCCTTGGCCCATGGCTCCTTAAAATGGAGAAATAAAATTGCGGGAGATTTAGGAACCTCCGATCCATGAATTGAGAGAACTTACAGAAGACAGCATAAATGCTAGAGGGAATGCACCAATTCCACCAAGCATCCAGCCCCAGGAGTGCCTATGGGTCACAAATTGGTCTAATCAGCCACCTCAGAACCCACATAACTGGAGTGGAAGCAAGTCATCTATATATTACTAAAACACTCATCTTGACCACTTCCTTTCTTGGTTTCTTGGTCCTCCAAAATATTACAAATTGAATTTAAACTGGAGGTGGTGGAGGGAGGACTTAAGCCAGAAAGGGTTATTGGGAAGAAAGAGCTACTTTAAATTTAGTTGCATCTGGTTGGGTAACTATAGTAGGATGGAGATTATTCCATGCTTTAATTGTGCGGGGGAAGAACGAATTGCTGTATACATCTGTCTTTGTAGCTGGAATCACAAATTGGATCGAATGCCCTCGTCTGCTCCTAATTGATTTGGGTTTGGTGTAGATCTTGTAATCTATGTCGAGCTGACCGTTTAACATTTTGTAACTACAGGTCAACACGTCTGTCTTGGAGAGGGTTCCACCCCAGAGAATTCAGAAGTTTGGTAACACTCGCTTCTCTCTCATAGGTGTTAGTAACAAATCGAGCTGCCTGTCTTTGGACACGTTCGATGGAAGAAATGTTTTTATTTGTGTATGGGTCCCATGCTGTAACTGCGTAGTCCAAATGAGGTCTAACGAGGGTGAAGTATAGCTTCTCCTTGACAGAAGTTGAACAATGATGAAAGTTGCGCCTCAGAAAATTTAGGACACCTGTTGCTTTCACCGTTGCATGATGAGTCTGACCATTCCAACGCAGATCATTCTGCAATTTGATGCCAAGATACTTGGTTTGTTTGGATTCTTCAAGGGTGGCACCAAGTATGTTGTAAGATGTTTCGCCTGGATTCCTCTTTCTGGTGACACGCATGGTTTCACATTTGGAACGGTTGAATTGCATGCCCCATTGTTGTGACCACTCAACCATAGTATCGAGATCCTTTTGGAGAGCATCTTCATCATCAGCTGACTTAATTGGACGGTACAGCAAACAATCATCAGCGAATAGTCTGGTCGTACTTGCGACTTTTTCATGGATGTCATTTATGTAAAGCAAAAACAGATGTGGGCCAAGTACTGTGCCCTGAGGTGTACCACTCTACACTGGATGCCAATAATTAAATAATTGTCTGCGTTGTAATTAAATTTGTGCAAAAACGATCCCCCATAGCGCTAGGATTTTTCGCCACTTTACCATTCTCCTCTGCTGCAAGTCAAATAAGTTTTGTTCCGACAGGTGAAATAGTCCAAAAGTTATGAAGGCTTTCAAGGTTCCCCCTCCCCCACAGCCCCCCTTCCCCACACTCCCCTCCCCCACATCCCCCTCACACCCCCTCCCCCACAGCCCCCCACACTCCCCTCCCCCACTCACCCCCACTCCCCCTCCCCACACACATACCCTCCCCTGCACCCCCTCCCCCACACACCCCCCCTCCCCCACATCAGCCCCCACACACCCCCTCCTCCACACCCCCCTCCCCCACACCAGCCCCCTCCCACACACGCCCCCTCTCGCACATCCCCCCCCTCTCCCACATCCCCCCTCCCCAGAGTGGTGGAACATTGCTTTGGGGGAACGGGTTGCATTGGGGGAACAGGTGAGTGGTGGAATATTGCGTTGGGGAATGGGTTGCGTTGGGGGGACCAGGCCTCCCGTGTGACTGGGACCTAACGGGGCCCACTTAGTCTAGTAATGTATAAACACAGTACTGCATATGCTGGTTTATACCAAAGATAGAAACAAAATGCTGGAGTAATCAGCGGGTCAGGCAGCATCTCTGGAGAAAAAGGATAGGTGACGTTTCGGGAAGGGTCCCGACCTGAAACGTCACCTATCATTTTTCTCCAGAGATGCTGTCTGACCCGTTGAATTACTCCAGTATTTTGTGTCCATCTGTGAAAGCAAGTTCCTGAGGAAGTGCCAAAGTAACAGCAGCAGCCTTGGGTTCTATTCTGCAGCTGAAGCCATTCCCCACCAGAGGGCGGTACAATACATTGTATGGTAATATATATTCTTTACAAGTCACACGTCGAGTTTAATGTCATATCCCCAAGTTCAGTAAGATGCAGGTGCAATTAAAATCTTGCTTCCAGCAGCATCACGGGCACATAGACTCGGACAACACAGAAAAACATAAATAAAAAACAACAATGAAAAGACAATCCTCCTGTGCGTAACAAGCACTTTCTGTGCTGTTTGTAATTCTGTGAACTTGAACCACCTCAAGTGTGAACTCTCCACTTGTTCACCTGATTTAATCATGCAGCAAAGTGTGAGCGTAGATGAGCTTTGTGTTGTTCATTCCGCTCCAAATGTCAGGGTTTTCTTTCATCAATTAAATCTAGACTAATAGATCCGTTGGTCAGGCAGCATCTCTGGAGGACATGGATAGGTGATGTTTTGGATTGGAACCATTCTTCTGACTGATTATGTGGTGTTGGGGAGAAAGAAAGCTAGAGGATGCAAAAGTGGGATAACAGGGAACTAGTGTACGGGTGATGAATGGTCGGTATGGACTCGGTGGGCCGAAGGGCCTGGTTCCACGCTGTATCTCTGAACTGAATAACGTGCTCCATGAACTAAATAAGACTTCAACCTCTTGCCTCCATGGATGCTGACTGTTTGTTGATCAACTCTGTCAAACCTTAAGAATTTTGTGTATTTAAATGAGGTAGAACATAGAACATCAAACAGCTTATGAACAGTCCCTTTGGCCCACAATGTCTGTGCTGAACATGATGCCAAATAGTCTCCACTGCTGGGCCGTGCTGCCTGCCCAAAGACCACAAGGCCGAGATTACCACCACGAGGAGCAGCACCAACATCCACCGCCTCTCCAACCCTCACCACCTTTCTGGCTGAACCCAGGCCCAAACCACCGAAACTGCCACGGCTGCCGACTCTCACCGCCTCCCTGGGGCCATCACCACCGCTGTCGCCGACCTTCACTGTCTCCCTGGGACCACGGATGCTGCTGCCGCCATCCCTGCCCCCCACAGGCCTCCACCAGCGACTCCACCAACCCTCATCTCTCCACCGCCCACCAGCGGGCCAGAGCGTCGCCTCACCAGACTTCCAGGCTCAGCACCAGGCCCACAGCCTCCATGATGCAGACTCCGACAGCACGTGGACTGACTCTGCTGGGTCCTCATGCTCCCCCCTCTCCTACAGGGAACCTCAGTCGTGATGGGTCTTCCCCTTCCCCCTCTTTTAACCAGGTTACACTGACCACACCCCTCCCGTACAATAGTCCACACGCCCCCATCCTCTCTGAACACCCACCAGATCTCGCCTCGGCCTATGTCCACTGTCCCTGGCCCTCCTCTGACCCCAAAACCCTACCCTTGTCGTGACTTCACCGTTCCCCCTGACCTCCCCCTTTCCGATACGGAACAGTCTGCCCTCAACAGAGGCCTCACCTTTGTTTCCCCCCCGCCCCCACCTCAACGAGTTCAGAGCTTTTCTTCCGTCGCCTCCGCCTCCGTGCCTTTTTCTATGGGAAGGAGTCCTCATCACCCAGTGATGACCCTTCTCCCGTCTCCACCTGTCCCCCTTCTCTTGGACTCCCCAGAACGGCCTTCTACCCTCTCTAGATCTCTTTATTTCTAACTGCCGGTATCGAGAGACAGGGAAATGGGAAACTGGAGGCCCATGTAATCTCCCGGGTTACTAAACATTGATCTCCCCCGCTCATTCCCATACTGACCTTTCTGTTCTGGGCCTCCTCAACTGTCAGAGTGAGGTCAAATGCAAATGTGGAGGAACAGCACCTCATATTTCGCTTGGGCAGCTTACAACCCAGCGGTATAACTCTTGATTTCTCTAACTTCATATAACCCTTGCTTTCCCTCTCTCACCGTTCCTACCCCACCCTAGTTCTCCAACAAGTTTCACTGTCCTCCTGAATAATTTTTCTGTTTGGATGCCTTGTTGTCACCTTCCCCTCAGCCAATTATGATCCAATGTACAGTTCCTTGATCGTCGTCTGCTTTGATCTGTCCTTTTCACACCTTAAATGCTCTTTGCACCCTTCCATATCTCTAGTTTCCCACTTCCCAATCTCTTAATATGAAGAAGGGTCTCGACCCGAAACGTCACCAATTCCTTCTCTCCAGAGATGCTGCCTCTCCCGCCAGTGATGGAAATGGGTTGGAGGAGGTTCGAGTGAACCTCTGTCTAACCTGAAAGGAATGTCGGGGTCCCTGGACAGTCGAGGGAGGAGGTATAAGGACAGGTGTTGCATCTCCTGCGGTTGCAGGGGATGGTTTGGGTGGGAAGTGTTGAGTTAACCAGGGAGTAGCGGAGGGAACGGTCTCTGCAGAAAGCGGAAATAGGTGGAGATGGGAAGATGTGGCTAGTGGTGGGATCCCGTTGGAGGTGGCGAAAATGTTGGAGGATTATGTGCTGTATGCAATGGCTGATGGGGTGGAAGGTGAGGACAAGGAGGACTCCGTCCCTGTTGCGATTGGTGGGATGGGGAGCAAGAGAGGAGGTGCGGGATACCGAGGAGACCCATGTGAGATCTATGATGGAAGAGGGGAACCCTCTTCCCTAAAGAATGAGGACATCTCAGATGTCCTGGTATGGAACACTTCATCTTGGGGGCAGATAAGGTGTAGACAGAGGATAGTGATAGTGCGGATAGTGTCTTTGCTGGAGGCAGGGTGGGAAAAATGTGTAGTCTAGATAGCTGTGGGAGTCAGTAGGTTTATAATAGATGTCAGCCTGTGATGGAGACAGTGAGTTCAAGAAAAGGGAAGGGAGATGGCAGAGATGGTCCAATGCAAGGAGCATTCGTAATAAGGTGGTTGAGTTGAATGTGCAGATAGCTATTAACGACTATGATATAGTTGGGATCACGGAGACATGGCTCCAGGGTGACCAAGGCTGGGAGCTCAACATCCAGGGATATTCAATATTCAGGATGGATAGACAGAAAGGGAAAGGAGGTGGGGTAGCGTTGCTGGTTAGAGAGCAGATTAACGCAATAGAAAGGAAGGACATTAGCTTGGAGGATGTGGAATCGATATGGGTAGAGCTGCGAAACACTAAGGGGCAGAAAACGCTAGTGGGAGTTGTGTACAGGCCACCTAACAGTAGTAGTGGAGTTGGGGATGGCATCAAACAGGAAATTAGAAATGCGTGCAACAAAGGTAAAACAGTTATAATGGGTGACTTCAATCTACATATAGATTGGGTGAATCAAATTGGCAAGGGTGCTGAGGAAGAGGATTTCTTGGAATGTATGCGGGATGGTTTTCTAAACCAACATGTAGAGGAACCAACGAGAGAGCAGGCCATTCTAGACTGGGTATTGAGTAATGAGGAAGGGTTAGTTAGCAGTCTTGTTGTGCGTGGTCCCTTGGGCAAGAGTGACCATAATATGGTTGAGTTCTTCATTAGGATGGAGAGTGACATCGTTAATTCAGAAACAAGGTTCCTGAACTTAAAGAAAGGTAACTTTGAGGGTATGAGACGTGAATTGGCCAAGATAGACTGGCGATTGATTCTTAATGGGTTGACGGTGGATATGCAATGGAAGGCATTTAAAGACTGCATGGATGAACTACAACAATTGTTCATCCCAGTTTGGCAAAAAAATAAATCAGGGAAGGTAGTGCATCCGTGGATAACAAGGGAAATCAGGGATAGGATCAAAACAAAAGATGAAGCGTACAAATTAGCCAGAAAAAGCAGCCTACCAGAGGACTGGGAGAAATTCAGAGACCAGCAGAGGAGGACAAAGGACTTAATTAGGAAAGGGAAAATAGATTATGAAAGAAAACTGGCAGGGAACATAAAAACTGACTGCAAAAGCTTTTATAGATATGTGAAGAGAAAAAGATTAGTTAAAACAAATGTAGGTCCCTTGCAGTCAGAAACGGGTGAATTGATCATGGGGAACAAGGACATGGCAGACCAATTGAATAACTACTTTGGTTCTGTCTTCACTAAGGAAGACATAAATAATCTGCCGGAAATAGCAGGGGACCGGGGGTCAAATGAGATGGAGGAACTGAGTGAAATCCAGGTTAGCCGGGAAGTGGTGTTAGGTAAATTGAATGGATTAAAGGCCGATAAATCCCCAGGGCCAAATAGGCTGCATCCTAGAGTACTTAAGGAAGTAGCCCCAGAAATAGTGGATGCATTAGTGATAATTTTTCAAAACTCTTTAGATTCTGGAGTAGTTCCTGAGGATTGGAGGGTAGCTAATGTAACACCACTTTTTAAAAAGGGAGGGAGAGAGAAAACGGGGAATTACAGACCAGTTAGTCTAACATCGGTAGTGGGGAAACTGCTAGAATCAGTTATTAAAGATGGGATAGCAGCACATTTGGAAAGTGGTGAAATCATTGGACAAAGTCAGCATGGATTTATGAAGGGTAAATCATGTCTGACGAATCTTATAGAATTTTTCGAGGATGTAACCAGTAGAGTGGATAAGGGAGAACCAGTGGATGTGTTATATCTGGACTTTCAGAAGGCTTTCGACAAGGTCCCACATAAGAGATTAGTATACAAACTTGAAGCATACGGTATTGGGGGTTCAGTATTGATGTGGATAGAGAACTAGCTGGCAGACAGGAAGCAAAGAGTAGGAGTAAACGGGTCCTTTTCACAATGGCAGGCAGTGACTAGTGGGGTACCACAAGGCTCAGTTCTGGGACCCCAGCTATTTACGATATATATTAATGATTTGGACGAGGGAATTGAATGCAACATCTCCAAGTTTGCGGATGACACGAAGCTGGGGGGCAGTGTTAGCTGTGAGGAGGATGCTAGGAGGCTGCAAGGTGACTTGGATAGGCTGGGTGAGTGGGCAAATGCATGGCAGATGCAGTATAATGTGGATAAATGTGAGGTTATCCACTTTGGTGGCAAAAACAGGAAAGTAGATTATTATCTGAATTGTGGCCGATTAGGAAAGGGGGAGATGCAATGAGACCTGGGTGTCATGGTACACCAGTCATTAAAAGTAGGCATGCAGGTGCAGCAGGCAGTGAAGAAGCCGAATGGTATGTTAGCATTCATAGCAAAAGGATTTGAGTATAGGAGCAGGGAGGTTCTACTGCAGTTGTACAGGGTCTTGGTGAGACCACACCTGGAGTATTGCGTACAGTTTTGGTCTCCTAATCTGAGGAAAGACATTCTTGCCATAGAGGGAGTACAGAGAAGGTTCACCAGACTGATTCCTGGGATGTCAGGACTTTCATATGAAGAAAGACTGGATAGACTCGGTTTGTACTCGCTAGAATTTAGAAGATTGAGGGGGGATCTTATAGAAACGTACAAAATTCTTAAGGGGTTGGACAGGCTAGATGCAGGAAGATTGTTCCCGATGTTGGGGAAGTCCAGAACAAGGGGTCACAGTTTAAGGATAAAGGGGAAATCTTTTAGGACCGAGATGAGGAAAACATTTTTCACACAGAGAGTGGTGATTCTGTGGAATTCTCTCCCGCAGAAGGTAGTTGACGCCAGTTCATTGGCTATATTTAAGAGGGAGTTAGATGTGGCCCTTGTGGCTAAAGGGATCAGGGGGTATGGAGAGAAGGCAGGTACAGGATACTGAGTTGGATGATCAGCCATGATCATATTGAATGGCGGTGCAGGCTCGAAGGGCCGAATGGCCTACTCCTGCACCTATTTTCTATGTTTCTAAGTGAATCTGAGCGCAGGATGAAAATTGGTAGTGCAGTTGATGAAGTTTGTGGGTTTTGCATGGGCGCCGGGGGTAGTCCCGATGCAGTTGCCAATGTAGCGGAAATAGAGGTCGGGGATAGGGCCAGTGTACTCCTGGAACAGGGATTGTTCGACGTACCCTACAAAGAGGTAGGCATAGCTGGGGCCAATGCAGGTGCCCTTGGCTACGCCTAGGATTTGGAGAAGTCGAAGGAGAAGTTGTTAAGAGTAAGGACAAGCTCTGCTAGGCAGAGGAGAGTGTTGGTAGAGAGGAATTGTCTGGTTCTGCAGTGCAGGAAGAAATGGAAGGCTTTATGTTCTTCCTGGCATGGGATGGAGGCGTAGAGTGTTATCTGGTCTGTTTGGGTAGCATGCAAAACCATGTTTCCGTACTCCAATGCACATGACAATAATAAACCTAACCTTACCCTAAATTATTCCTTCGACACAAGGCAACCAACACATGCACTTTGTGCACAGAACGCAGAAATATGATAACGACCTGATCTAGAACCGGATCATTTTTTTAAAAATCGTTTTTCTTAAATGATAATTATTGTATACATCACAGAGGGGAATCCTGCTTTTGTTAAATTGCATTATAGGTTGTTTTAACCACACAGGGAAGAGTCAGTGCTTAGATTAAAGTCTCTAACCGTGCAGGATTCAGTCAGTTACAGCAATGGATTTTGTTTCAAATTGGGGTTTAAACCAAGAGCCTCCTCACACGGTCAGAAAGGGAGGGGAACCCACTGATTATGCCACAAGAGGTAGTTCCTAATTTCTTGGCAATCTTTGTGTGACAAGTTACATTGAAGTCTGAAGAAGGGTCTCGACGCAAAACATCACCCATTCCTTCTCTCCAGAGATGTTGCCTGTCCCGTTGAGTTATTCCAGCATTTTGTGTCTATCTTCGGGGTAAACCAGCATCTGCAGCTCCTTCCTATACACTGTGCCTAACTTAGATTCTAAATTAATCTTTTCTCTTATTTTAATCTATTACAAATAATAAGCAGTCTACTTCATCTCAATGACATTTCTAAAAAAAATCTGCAGTTTAGTCTCAATACTACTATATTCTATAACAATATAAACAGGAAAAGCCTCTGTAAAGTGCATTTCTGTTTCTCTAGAAGCAAGAGACCTAGGGACAGCATTGTGTGAGGAAGTCTAGCTCATGGCTATCTGGCAGAGTAATGGTGTTGCAAATAATCTATGCCTGGAACTCGCACATGGAAAAAACTGCAAACTGAGCCCAGGGTTTAATTACCAGCTGGAAAGAAGTCGTGCATAAATTTTAAAAATTGCATTTTATTCCAGGAAATGTAACAAATCAACAATACATTTACTCATGAATGTTAAACTTGCAAAAAAAAAATCAAAATCTGCTTGACTGCTGAATGGTCTTTGCATTTTTTAAATAAATACTAAAGGCTTGCATTTTCTAAGTGTGTTTCAGGACATGTCCAAAAGCTTTATGGCCAGTCGTGTTGTGAATCCCTTCAGCCATTGCACATAGCAGGATCACACAAAACAGCATCAACTGAATAATTTTAATAGTCTGATAGATACTAAATCATGTGTTTAAGAAGGAACTGCAGATGCTGGAAAATTGAAGGTACACAAAAAAGCTGGAGAAACTCAGCGGGTGCAGCAGCATCTATGGAGCGAAGGAAAAAGGCAACGTTTCGGGCTGAAACCCTTCTTCAGAGGAAGGGTTTTGGCCCGAAACGTTGCCTTTTTCCTTCGCTCCATAGATGCTGCTGCACCCGCTGAGTTTCTCCAGATACTAAATAATTTTGTTTTTACTAATCTTGGTTATCTGATAAATATTGGCCAGGCTGCAAGGGAAAACTGCACCCTTCTTAAATGACGCTGCAGATTTTATTATTCCACTCCCCACCCCCAAACCCCCTCACAACAATTCCCACCTGAGAAAACAGGTCATGTTACCTGCCTACTGGTAATTCAGAGAAACAATTGATTAGGAAACAATCTCAGAGATAAAGATGATAATAAACAGCTGAGCAAAGATAAATTGGATTACTGTTACAAACTGAAGGATGGAACCAATGAAGATAAATTGAGACGATTATTTCAGGAAGGTTATTGTTCTGAAAAGGTCAATCGTGCATGGAATAGGTTCAGTAAAATAGCCCATATTTAAAACTTGCAACTTAAAGTATGCCTATTTTCACACCCTTACACTTCTAACGAAGGATCACTGAGCTGAAAAGTCCACAAACATTAACACCATAAATGCTGCCTGACCAGCTGAGTATTTCTAGCGTTTCTGTCTAGTTTTCGATCTACAGAGTTACAAGTGATCAATCCCCTCCCCAACGTACCTTTTGGTATTCAATATCCCACAGCATCAAGCTGAAAATATAGTTGCAATAGATGGACAATTTGGCCACAGATGAGATTTGATGAGCCCTAGCTCCTTTAAATAATTGAAATAATACTCCCCAGAGGATCGTTTATAAATCTCCTGCACACACCATCAATGATCCATAAATAGCTTCTAAATGGGCAGACAAGTGCCTGCGAACAGCATGGAAATGATAATGTAGTGATTTAGTTTGTCAATTAAGGGAAGGGAGATCAAATACATTGATTAGAATTGCTGGCACTTCGCATATTTGCATCCAGGAGCAACAAATACTGACAGTTCCAGGGACTCCCAGAGCTCTTTTTGTTTAGTTTACAGATACAGCGTGGAAATATAGAAACATAGAAGCATAGAAAATAGTTGCAGGAGGAGGCAGCACTTCCGAGCCAGCACCGCCATCCATTGTGATCAATAACCTATCAATAACCTGTGCCTGCCTTCTCCCCATATCCCTTGACTCCACTAGCCCCTAGAGCTCTATCTAACTCTCTCTTAAATCCATCCAGTGACTTGGCCTCCACTGCCCTCTGTGGCAGGGAATTCCATAAATTCACAACTCTCTGGGTGAAAAAGTTTTTTTCTCACCTCAGTCTTAAATGACCTCCCCTTTCTGCCTGCAGGCCCTTCGGCCCAATGGGTCCGTACCGACCAGTGATCACCCGCACACTAGTTCTATCCTATACACTAGGGACAATTTACAGAAACCAATTAACCTACAAACCTGTACGTCTTTGAAATGTGGGAGGATACCGGAGCACCCGGAGAAAACCCACGTGGTCACAGAGAGAATGTACAACTCGTCGAGACAGCGCCCCCAGTCAGTATTAAAGCCGGGTCTCTGGCGCTATAAGGCAGCAACTCTTTGAGCCCTCGCTGATCGGCTCTGGAATGCAGCCTTATCCAAGACAGACGAACCTTGAATCAGCGTTCAAAATGTTGTAAAACGTGACTACGTGGATTTTGAGCAGTAGCCAATTTTTAATTCCTTGAGGACACAAGGAACTGGTTTACAAAAAAAGGCAGAGAATGCTGGAGTAACTCAGTGGGTCAGGCAGCATCTCTGGAAAACATGGATAGGTGGTGTTTCGGGTCAGGACCCTACTTCAGACTGATTGTAGGCAGGGGGGAGGAAGAAAGCTGGAACGGAGATATTGAACATTGAATTCTCCAATTTTAGGTAACTATAAAACCCTTCCCCTCTTTCTTCTTCCCCCAACCCCTTCCTCCCCATCCCCCACCTGGACTTGTAACTATTTCTCCCCTTCCACTAACCTTCCTCGAGATTCAAAATTCGTAACTCTTCAATTCTTTTATCTCATAGTTCTGTCATCTCTGGTCTTTGTGTTCCCCCACCCCCCGCCCCCCCTCAGCACCTTTTCACCTAATACCTGCCAGGTATTATCCTGCCCCTCCTCCCTTCCAGCTTTCTCCTCTCCCCCCCCCCCCCCCCCCCCCCCCCCCCCCCCCCCCCCCGCCCACCACCTGAAATCAGTCTGAAGAAAGGTCCTGGCTCGAAACGTCACTTATCCAAGTTCTCCGGCCTGCAATGCCGGTTTGGCTAATTCCATCCAAACTGCATTGAAATATCCAATGGGATTTAGAGCCCTCTGTACTTTGTTTGATGAAATAAGGCAAATTGTTGAATTCCCACATCAAGTTAAGAAAACAAGGATTTTCACATGAATCTGACCACGATAAAATATCTTGGCTGTGCGGTTCTGTTTATCATAATATTTCCTGCCTCCCATTGTGTGTATCCTGGGGTAAAGCATGGAAGGAAGATCTGTGGTGTGTTAGATAAGTTGTATACAGTTAATGGGACAGCAACAAAAGGTTCCCAAAATGCGGCGCTGAAAGCTGCATTCTGTTACAATTAAATCACCCATTTAAAAAAATTAATAGATTTGACCTTTTTGTGGGGTCAAGGAAAGAGCGTTCACGTTGCGGCCCTGTTTCCACCAATCTTTCCACCACCACCATGCACAAGAAGCACAAGAAGCACAAGACGCCATTGTATGCAGATGCCGAGAAGTGTGTTCAGCTCTGGCTGAACAATTTCTAATCTTGTGGTGTGGACTTGATAAGACCTTTTTGTGTGCAGTTTGATTTCCCTAAATGTACACAGGGCAAAAATCTGGCAGCTCAATCTGCATTGACTTCACTGGTTGCAGCCTTGATGAAGGTGAAACTGTTACCGAACTCTTATGGTTTCCTGATTATGGCCATGGTCTCCTGCTGGACTCAATCTCCTCTTATTTTTTACAGTCTGAGACCTCTGTTCACCCCCAAACTCTCCTCTCAAGAGCACCCATAGTTTCCATCCTTTCATCAACGGTGGCACAGCAGTAGAGTTGTTGCCTTACAGCACCAGAGACCTGGGTTCGATCCTGACTATGGGTGCTGTCTACGAGTTTGTACATTCTCCCCATCACCTATGTGGGTTTCCACCAGGATCTCCGATTTCCTCCCACACTCCAAAGATGTACAGGTTTGTAGGTTAAATGTGTCGGTATAATTGTAAAAATGTCCCAAGTGTGTAGGATAGTTCAAGTTCAAGTGAGTTTATTGTCATGTGTCCCTGTATAGGACAATGAAATTCTTGCTTTGCTTCAGCACACAGAACATAGTAGGCATTTACTACAAAACAGATAAGTGTGTCCATATACCATTATATAAATATATACACGCATGAATAAATATACTGATAAAGTGCAAATAACAGATAATGGGTTTTAATAATCAGAGTTTTGTCCGAGCCAGGTTTAATAGCCTGATGGCTGTGGGGAAGTAGCTATTCCTGAACCTGGATGTTGCAGTCTTCAGGCTCCTGTACCTTCTACCTGAAGGCAGCAGGGAGATGAGTGTGTGGCCAGGATCGTGTGGGTCTTTGATGATACTGCCAGCCTTTTTGAGGCAGCGATGATGTTTGTGTTATCTTCTTCCCCACTGCCATCATACTACTGAACGGATCTCTCAGAAGCTAAGGGTGTAGTTCCAATTTCCTAATTTATTTCATTGCAGTCCTTACACATTATCTGTACTTTCTCTGTAATTGTACTACTATTATGCTCTAACACTACATCTGCAACGTTTTCTCTTTGCACCACCTTCATTGTACTCATGTATAGTATGATTTGACCGGCTAGCACACAGACAAAGTTTTACCCTCCATCTCAGTACATGTGATAAAAAGAATGAACTAATACCAAAAGATACACCAACATCAGATAGCAAGGAAGAGGTACAGTCTCGGGTCCCACTGCCTCTGGAAACCGAGGGGCTGGGTCCTGTGGAAGAGCTTCCCAAACACTCCATGGGTGTGTTTAAATGTGACCAAATGTTTGTCATTGTAAAAAAGTGGCATTGTAAAAATGTGGCATTGTAAAAAAGAATCTGATAGATTTAGTTTCATTTAGTTAACTTATAGGTGCAGCAGGGACACAGGCCCTTCAGCTCACTGAGCCCACGCAGACCAGCGATCCCCACACACTAATACTATCCGACAGACACTAGGGGCAATTTACATTTATACCAAGCCTATTAATCTACAAACCTGTGCATCTTTGGAGTGTGGGAGGAAACTGGAGATCCCGGAGAAAACCCATACAGGTCACGGGGAGAACGTACAAATTCCGTACAAACAAGCGTTCGTAGCCAGGATCAAACATGGATCCCAGGCGCTGTAAGGCAGCAACTCTACCGCTGCAGCACCATTCGGGTTGATGACACAATAAATGGATAGAAAGACGTTTATCAATGATATTATATTTCCTCTACATTTTATGAATGGAGTATGTTTTTGAAATTTACAAAATTAGCAAGTTATTATCATTCATCGCACCGATGTCTATTGAAGGTTATATTTTGGCCAAAGGAAACCAAGGAGATTTTCTTTCCTCTTTCTCAAAACATTAAACATTGAATCATTTTTTTTGCTGGCTGAAAACATAGCAAGGGCCTGGGTCCAGCACTGGAATGTCCTATTTAGCATGGAAATTTGTGCTTTCCTCTCCAGAGTTTAAGCAGACTGGGCCCACATGTTCTTGGGTTTAGAAGAATGAGCAGTGAAACATGCAAAAATTCTCATGGTGCTTTATCAAGGAGGTGTGGAGTTTAATTTAGTTTAGTTGAGAGAGAAATACAGCACAGATTAATGTCGCCTCTGGCCCACCGAGTCCATGCTGACTAGGGATCCCTGTACACCAGCACTATCCTACACACTAGGGACATTTTACAATTTTTACCGAAGTCAAATTAACCTGCAAACGTGTATGTCTTTGGAGTGTGGGAGGAAACCAGAGCACCCGGAGAAAACCCACATGGGGGAAGCAACTCTACCGCTGCACCACCATGCCACCCCAAAGTTGATGCTTCCCTTTGCTGGAGTATCTGGAAGCAGATGTCAAGATGAAAAGGGTCAGCTGTTCTGCACTCAGATGTGAAGCATTTGTTCACCCAGAAGGTGGTGAATCTTTGGAGTTTTCTTCCCAAGAGAGCTGTGGAGGCTAATTAGAACAGAGAGTGATAGAACTTTTTATATTATGGGCTTTCAGGGATATGGGGAAAGTGGCATCAAGCTATACAATTAGCTATTATCTCGTTTAAGAACGGAGCAGAAATGAAGGGCTGAATGGTCCCCCTGTGGGTTACATTCTTGAGAACTCACAGGTTTCCGACTCAGAGATGAGATGACTGAAATAAAGAAGCAGACCGATACAAATATTACATTTTCGAATGTTTGCCCAAGTCTGCAATAGGAGACGCTTAGACTGGAGGGGAACGTGTTTAAATCAGATCAAAGTCCTGCCAAATTTCTTTCTTTCTTTCCTGCATTTTCTGAGCAAGGTTATCAGTACTGGAGACCACCAGTGGGCAGCATTGTCACGGTTGGATATTGACTGAGTCAGAGTCTGTGGCAGGAAATCAGGCCGACAGGCTATCTGTAACCTGCTGATGTGGACGATAAGAATAAAATAGACAGAGGCATTCACAATCATGAAGAGTTAGATATAGTAAGGAGAAACGAGCAGGAGGGTCACTGAGTGTGTTTCTTAAATCTGGGTTTAAGAAGAGCTGCTAGAGTAACATTTTTTTACAAGATATTTTAGGATTAAATAAGGAGAATTTTTATAGAGTTAGAAACAGGCGCTTCGGCCAACCTCAACAAAGCCAACCAAGATACCTATCTATGCTAGCAAAACACAAATGCTGGAAGAACTTAGTAGGCCAGGCAGCAGCTGCGGAAGGAATGGACAGGGGATGTTTTGGGTCAGGACGTCACATTGATACGTAGACAATAGGTGCAGGAGTAGGCTATTCGACCCTGCGAGCCAGCACCGCCATTCAATGTGATCATGGCTGATCATCCACAATCAGTACCCCGTTCCTGCCTTCTCCCTATATCCCTTGATTCCGCTAGCCCTAAGAGCTCTATCTAAAACTCTTATTAATGCATCCAGTGAATTGGCCTCCACTGCCTTCTGAGGCAGAGAATTCCACAAACTCTGTGTGAAAATGTTTTTCCTCATCTCAGTTCTAAATATCCTACCACTTACTCTTAAACTGTGGCCCCTGGTTTTGGACTCCCCCAACATCGGGAACATGTTTCCTGCATCTAGCGTGTCCAATCCCTTGATAATTTTATATGTTTCTATAAGATTCCCTCTCATCCTTCTAAATTCCAGTGAATACAAGCCCAGTCACTCCATTCTTTCATCATATGACAGTCCAATCATCCCGGGAATTAACCTTGTGAACCTACGCTGCACTCCCTCAAAAGCAAGAATGTCCTTCCTCAAATTAGGAGACCAAAACTGCACACAAAACTCCAGGTGTGGTCTCACCAGGGCCCTGTACAATTGCAAAAGGACCTCTTTGCTCCTATACTCAACTCCTCTTGTTATGAAGGCCAACATGCCATTAGCTTTCTTCACTGCCTGTTGTACATGCATGCTTACTTTCAGTGACTGATCTACTGGGACACCCAGGTCTTGTTGTACTTCCCCTTTTCTGCCTTCCCGCTCTTGCCACCAAAGTGGATTACCTCACCTTTATCCACATTATACTGCATTTGCCATGCATCTGCCCACTCATCCAACCTGTCCAAGTCACCCTGCATCCTCTTAGCATCCCCCTCACAGTTTCTTCAGATTGATCTGCATCTAGATTTCCTAGTGTCCCACTTGCCTGTGTTTGACACATATCCATTTCAACCATTCCGATCAATGTATCTGCCCAAGTGTCGTATAAATGTTGATATTGTATATGCCTCAGTTACTTGCTCTGGCAGCTTGTTCCATATACCAACCATCCTCAGTGTGAAAAAAGTTGCCTCTCAGGTTCCTACTGAATCTTTCCCCTCTTACCTTAAACCTATGCCCTCTAGTTCTTGACTCCCCAACCAGTGGCAGAAGGTTCAGTGAACAGAGGATATTGAGGTGATAGATAGCAAAAAAGGCAAAGGGGAAATGAAAAGAGAGTGGAAGGTGCTGGAATGCACGACCAGGAGTGATGGTGGAGGCAGATACGATAGTAGCATTTAAGAGGCTTTTGGATATGCAGGGAATGGAGGCATGTAGATCCTGCAGATAGAGGTACTGAGTTTAAAGCCCCTGTCCCACGATGCCAGTTTACCCAAGAGCTCTCCCGAGTTTAAAAAAATCATACTCGTGGTACTTCATCACGAGTATTTTTTTACTCTTGGAAGGTTTTCACGCTGTTGAAAAAACTTCACGAGTTTCCGCGTTTCCCGTGTACCTGCCGTTAGCAGTACGAGCCGCTACGAGACATCCACGAGCTCCGTCGTACCCGCTACGTACATTCTACGTATTTACCACGAGTTTGATTTTTTTTTAAACTCGGGAGAGCTCTTGGGTAAACTCGCGTCGTGGGACAGGGCCTTAACTTTGCATCATATTTGTGGGCCGAACTGCCTGCTTCTGTGCTGCACTCTTCTATATTTCGGACCAGATTATTTTGTTTTATTGCATCTCCTCAATTAATATATCTCAGGAAAAATTCAGTGAGTGGAAAAAGATCTCTTACTACAAACTTGCATTCTGTCATTCGCAAGGCAAATCATTTTTGTCATTATTCTCATGAAGGAAATAGTGAAAATGTCACATTGTCGGTTAAGGATATCACTCATTCTTCAGATGTGAGTGTTACTCTTAAGGCTTGCATTTATCACTCTAGCTGTAGAGGGCAGTACGTTTTTTTTTAATGCAGTACCCTGTGTGAAGGCATCCAATGTCGCTGAGTATAATTCTAGCAACTCCTTAACCCTGTTTGGAAAGGAGATCCAGGATTTTGTTCCAGCATTGCTGGAGAAGCTGTGATGTACTCTTAAGAAGGGATGATTTGTGAGGGAGAGAGGTGGCCACTATTTGTGGTTCTTTCCCCGCCTGCTCTCCTTGCCCTTCCAATCGGTGGGCATGGGGAGGTGAAGTGTACGTAATTATTAAGTATTCTTTAATGAAGCATAAGAGAAATCATAGGAGGTGGGTAAACTATTCTCAGACATCCAGCTTCTGAACACAGGTTTCTGACTCTAAGATGAAAATGCGAGATATCTACACAGAAATCTACTAAATGTGCGTGGATGTTACAGCGCATGTATAGTTAGAAATTCTGCATCATCCATCTCAACAGCACAGGCAACTTGAGATGAATCTCTACCCCAATATATCTTAGAACAACAACAATGGGCCATTATGTATTCCATCCTGCCTGAGGTCATTTTTATTTCAGACTTTAGAGATATAGTGTGGAAATAGGCTCCTTCGGCTCACCAAGACCGCGCCGACCAGCGATCACCCCGTCTATTAGTACTATCTAGTGAGAATGGTGAGAATAGTCCCTAGCACTATTTTGGAAGAAGGCGGGTGAATGGAGTTAGGAGGAGGAGCTAGATCAACCATGATTGAGTGGTGGACCAGACTTGATGGGCCGAATGGCCTTATTCTGCTCCTATCACTTAAACTTATGAACTATCCTAGACACTAGGGAACAATTTACAATTTTTACCAAAGCAAATTAACCTACAAACCTTTGGAGTGTGAGAGGCAACCGGAGTACCCAAAGAAAACCCACGCGGTAACAGGGAGAATGTACAAACTCCATACAGAGCACCCACAGTCAGGGTGAAACGCAGGTCTCTGGCGCTGTAAGGCAGCAACTCTACCGCTGCTCCACTCTTACCAGCCTTGATTTGTTCTGACCTTTTCTCATCTCAATTTATTTCCCCCCCACTCCCAAATCTATCTTTCAGTGTTTTTTCTTTTCTTTTTCTTTTTTTCTTTACTTTTTCTTTTTTTCTTTTTTTCTTTTTTGTATGGCTTCGTAAATATTTGATCAGTGTATAAATATAAATAATTTGGTGTACATATAGTGGCTGGTGTACATATGGTGTACATATAGCTGCTAAATTTGTATAAGATAGTTACAAGCAGTTGAATAAGGGGTGGGAATTAATAAGCTTTGGCTTCTACCTGCTCCTTTTCGGAAACATACGATTTCATTAATTTATAGATATTGTTTATGACACTTTATAAATATTCTTGTTTTGCTTTTTGTATGCTGTTTCACACTTGCTTTTTATTCTTTTGTTCTGTTCGAAATAAATAATAAAATAAATAAATAAATAAAGTGTAAAGAAGGATTCCGACGTCATCTATTCCTTTTCTCCGGAGATGCTGCCTGACCCGCTGAGATACCCCAGCATTTTGTGTCTATCTTAGAAGAAGAAGTTCTTTGTTTGGAATAATTCTCCAGATTAAAAAGCAGCTGCCTTATCTATTCCCTCTTTGCTTGGCTCTCCAGATCTGGCCAGCTCCAGCAATAAGCCTATTGTGTAGGTGGTGTCCTGTTTCCTGTCTGGAAACAAGGTTCGAACTGTAGCTGGGGGAAGCAGAGCAACATAGGAGGCATGTACAGTCTTTTCTTTGACTGAGTAGCATGCAACACAGTTGCACAGTTTAAGGGTCACAGTTTAAGGATAAAGGGGAAATCCTTTAGGACCGAGATGAGAAAAACATTTTTCACACAGAGAGTGGTGAGTCTCTGGAACTCTCTGCCACAGAAGGTAGTTGAGGCTAGTTCATTGGCTATATTTAAGAGGGAGTTAGATGTGGCCCTTGTGGCTAAAGGGATCAGGGGGTATGGAGAGAAGGCAGGTACAGGATACTGAGTTGGATGATCAGCCATGATCATATTGAATGGCGGTGCAGGCTCGAAGGGCCGAATGGCCTACTCCTGCACCTATTTTCTATGTTTCTATGTTTCAACAAAAAAACTTTTTACTGTACCTCCATATACTTGACAATAATAAACCAAACTAAACTAAATTCAGTCCATTGAGTCTGTTACAACATTCATTTCCATCATGGCTGTTCAATGAAACCTTCCTGGGTGTAAAGCAGGATTTTAACAAAGAAAGATATGATAATATTTGACATTTCACCACATGGATTTGAAGAAAGGTCCTGACCCGAAACATCGCCCATGTTCTCCAGAGATGCTGCCCGACCCACTGTTACACCAGAACTTTGTGTCATTCAGCATCTGCAGTTCCTTGTATCTAAGGGAGATATGAGGGCTGGTGTCAAAAGTCTAGTTCAAAGAAATGTTTTTTGAGCAGTGTGTTAATAGGATACGTAACTGAGTGATCAAAGTCAGGATCAGTGATCAGGAGCCAACCACACAGGGGCAGAGCCAGGGATTGGGCACATTGTGAAAGTGAGAGGTGGTGATGGAGGCAACTTTGCGTTGGAAGCTGCACAGAGTTTGTCAGCAGTCTGCTTCAACCACAGCAGTGGAACAAGAGAGGTTGGCGGTATTTTGACGGCACACTCCAACATGTGTGCCAAGTTCCATTCAAAGTCAAAATGGGAAAACAGCAGAGGGAAGAAGTATAAATTTGTAAAGTGCGCAAAGCCAGAAGACTATGGGTTCGAGTCCCACCCTAGTGCATCCAGTGAAATACTGAAGGAGTGCTCATTGTCTTGCAGAGATGAAGATGCACCATGGCCCCATCTGATTTTTTTCTTGGGCAGGGTGCGGTGGTGCAGGGACGGTGGTGCAGGGTGAGGTGGTGCAGGGGGTGGTGGTACAGGGTACGGTGGTGCAGGTTGCAGTGGTACAGGGGGTTGGTGGTGCAGGGGTGCGGTGGTACAGGGGTGCGGTGGTACAGGTGCAGTGGTGCAGGGTGAGGTGGTGCAGGGGTGCGGTGGTGCAGGGAGCAGTGGTGCAGGATGAGGTGGTGCAGGGGTGCAGTGGTGCAGGGAGCGGTGGTGCAGGTAGCGGTGGTGCAGGGAGCGGTGGTGCAGGATGAAGTGGTGCAGGGAGCGGTGGTGCAGGGAGCGGTGGTGCAGGGAGCGGTGGTGCAGGGAGCGGTAGTGCAGGGAGCGGTGGTGCAGGATGAAGTGGTGCAGGGGTGCGGTGGTGCAGGGAGCGGTGGTGCAGGGGTGCAGGGGGGCGGTGGTGCAGGGAGAGGTGGTGCAGGGGGCGGTGGTGCAGGGAGCGGTGGTGCAGGGGGGCGGTGGTGCAGGATGAAGTGGTGCAGGGAGCGGTGGTGCAGGGAGCGGTGGTGCAGGATGAAGTGGTGCAGGGGTGCGGTGGTGCAGGGAGCGGTGGTGCAGGGAGCGGTGGTGCAGGGGGCGGTGGTGCAGGGAGCGGTGGTGCAGGGAGCGGTGGTGCAGGGGTGCAGTGGTGCAGGGAGCGGTGGTGCAGGGAGCGGTGGTGCAGGGGTGCAGTGGTGCAGGGAGCGGTGGTGCAGGGAGCGGTGGTGCAGGGAGCGGTGGTGCAGGGGTGCAGTGGTGCAGGGAGCGGTGGTGCAGGGGTGCAGTGGTGCAGAGGTGCGGTGGTGCAAGGGTGCGGTGGTGCAGGGAGCGGTGGTGGGGGGGAGCGGTGGTGCAGGGAGCGGTGGTGCAGGGGTGCAGTGGTGCAGGGGAGCAGTGGTGGGGGGAAAGTAATATCCTGCGGACACCCTTCAAAGAGATAAGTCGTATTTTGCCAGTGAGGAATGGGGGGCTGTGGGGAACTGACAAAGAGAGGAGTTGAGGCCAACTTAAATCAGCCACCATCACATGTAATGTTCGGGAAGGCTTGGGGTGTCCACTACCTGTCTGAAGAAGGGTCCCAATCTAAAATGTCGTCTGTCCATTCCCTCCACAGTTGCTGCCTGACCCGTTGAGTCCCACCAGCACTTTGTGGTTTGCTCCAGATTCCAGCATCTGCTGTTCCTTGTACCTCCTTTTCTCTTCTTTTCTGCCCCGGCCAAGATTTATCCTTTACCTGACAATACAAATTAGATTAACAGGCTATGATCACACTGCTTTTTGCACACATTCAGAAATATATGTTCATTGTATTTAAATATTTTAAAGTCTCCATCTGATTGGGTGCAACCTCAGGTTAGCATTTCTGCTTTCTGGTTAAAGGTACAGTGCTTTAGTAAAGGTACAGTGAGCCAAGGGTACAGTGGGCTAAAGGTACAGTGCTTTAGTAAGGGTACAGTGAGCTAAGGGTACAGTTTATTGCTTTTTGTTTATATAATAAAGGTGCAGTTTAAAGGTCAAGAGGGAGCAGCTGTTGTGAGTCAGATACCTGCTGATTTCTCCCAGCAGTTTCTATTGTATTGTACTTGTATCGGATCCAGGGTAAGGCGGGAGAATGACAGCCAGAGCAGTGTACTGTTCTGGATGTCAGATGTGGGAGGTCATGGTGTCGGATGGCCCTCCAGACGTCCACATCTGCACCAGGTGCATCGAGATGGGGCTCCTAAGGGACCGTATTAGAAACCTGGAGCAGCAGCTCGATGACCTCTGTCTGGTCAGGGAGAGTGAGGAGGTCATAGAGAGGAGTTATAGGGAGGTGGTCACTCCAAAACCCATGGGAGAGAGACATGTGGGTCACGCTAAGGAAGGGCAAGGGGCAGAGGCAGGGACGAGTGAGTACTCCAATGTCGGTACACCTTGCAAATAAGTACTCCTGTTTGAGTACGGATGGGGGTGACAGCCTGCCCAGGGGTAGCAACAGCGGACGGGCCTCCAGCACAGAGACCGGCCCTGTTGCTCCGAAAGGTAGGGACAAAAAGAAGAGGGCAATAGTAATTGGGGACTCTATTGTTAGGGGGTCGGATAGGCGATTCTGTGGACGCAGTCGGGAGACCAGGATGGTGGTCTGCCTCCCTGGTGCCAAGGTCTCGGACGTGTCTCAACGCATCCAAGATATCCTGAAATCAGAGGGAGAGGAGCCTGAGGTCGTGGTACATATAGGTACCAATGACATAGGTAAAAAAAGGGAAGAGGTCCTGAAGGGAGGATTTAGGGTGTTGGGAGGAGAGTTAATGAAAAGGACCAAAAAGGTAACAATCTCAGGATTACTGCCTGTGCCACGCGACAGTGAGAGTAGGAATGGAGCGAGGTGGAGGATAAATGCGTGGCTGAAAGACTGGTGCAGAGGGCAGGGATTCAAGTTTCTGGATCATTGGGACTTCTTTTGGGGAAGGTGGGACCTGTACAGAAAGGATGGGTTGCACTTGAACCCGAGGGGGACCAATATCCTGGCGGGGAAATTTGCAAAGGCTACTGGGGAGACTTTAAACTAGAATGGTTGGGGCGAGGGACTCAAATAGGGAAAGCTAGTAGACAGAATGGGAGGCAGGAGGCAGAAAAGGGAAGCACTCGGACACAAGAGGAGAAAGAAGAAAAAGGAAATAAACAGAGAATAAGAGGCGGGGGGTTTCTTAAATGTGCATATTTTAATGCTAGGAGCATTGTAAGAAAGGTGGATGAGCTTAGAGTCTGGATAGACACCTGGAAGTATGATGTTGTGGCGATCAGTGAAACATGGTTGCAGGAGGGCTGTGATTGGAAACTAAATATTCCAGGATTTCGTTGCTTCAGGTGTGATAGAATTGGAGGCGCAAGAGGTGGTGGTGTTGCATTGCTAGTCAGGGAAGATATTACAGCAGTGCTTTGGCAGGATAGATTGGAGGGCTCATCTAGGGAGGCTATTTGGGTGGAACTGAGAAGTGGGAAAGGTGTAGCAACACTTATAGGGGTGTATTATAGACCGCCTAATGGAGATCAAGAATTGGAAGAGCAAATATGTAAGGAGATAGCAGATATTAGTAGTAAGCACAAGGTAGTGATTGTGGGAGATTTCAACTTTCCACACATAGACTGGGAAACACATTCTGTAAATGGGCTGGATGGTTTGGAGTTTGTAAAATGTGTGCAGGATAGTTTTTTGCAGCAATACATAGAGGTACCTACTGGAGGAGGGGCAGTGCTGGACCTCCTGTTAGGAAATGAGATGGGACAGGTGGCGGAGGTATGCGTTGGGGAGCACTTCGGGTCCAGTGATCACAATACCGTTAGTTTCAATATAATTATGGAGAGGGTCAGAACTGGACCACGGGTTGAGATTTTTGATTGGAGAAAGGCTAACTTTGATGAGATGCGAAATGATTTAAAAGGAGTGAACTGGGACATTTTGTTTTATGGGAAGGATGTAGAAGAGAAATGGAGGACATTTAAAGGGGAAATTTTAAGAGTACAGAATCTTTATGTTCCTGTTCGGTTGAAAGGAAACAGTAAAAATTGGAAAGAGTTCAAAAGGGAAAATTGGAAAGAGCCCTGGTTTTCAAGGGAAATTGGACATCTTGTTCGGAAAAAGAGGGAGATCTACAATAATTATAGGCAGCATGAAGTAAATGAGGTGCTTGAGGAGTATAAGGAATGTAAAAAGAATCTTAAGAAAGAAATTAGAAAAGCTAAAAGAAGATATGAGGTTGCTTTGGCAAGTAAGGTGAAAGTAAATCCAAAGGGTTTCTACAGCTATATTAATAGCAAAAGGATAACGAGGGATAAAATTGGTCCATTGGAGAGACAGAGTGGACAGCTATCTGCAGAGCCAAAAGAGATGGGGGAGATAATAATAATATAATAATAATAATGTCTTATTTATATAGCACATTTTTAGTCAACTTGCATTGACCCCAAAGTGCTTCACACAATTACTTCCATACAGACAGGCAAAGGTGGGTGAAGTGTCTTGCCCAAGGACACACACAGGCAAAGGTGGGTGAAGTGTCTTGCCCAAGGACACAACGACAGTATGCACTCCAAGCGGGATTCGAACCAGCTACCTTCCGGTTGCCAGCCGAACACTTAGCCTATTGTGCCATCTGTCGTCTGTCGAGATATTGAACAATTTATTTTCTTCGGTATTTACCAAGGAGAAGGATATTGAATTATGTGAGGTAAGGGAAACTAGTAGAGTAGCTATGGATACTATGAGTTTCAAAGTAAAAGAAGTACTGACACTTTTCAAAAATATAAAAGTGGATAAGTCTCCAGGTCCTGACAGGATATTCCCTAGGACATTGAGGGAAGTTAGTGTAGAAATAGCCGGGGCTATGACAGAAATATTTCTAATGTCATTAGAAACGGGAATAGTCCCCGAGGATTGGTGTACTGCTCATGTTGTTCCATTGGTTAAAAAGGGTTCTAAGAGTAAACCTAGCAATTATAGACCTGTTAGTTTGACTTCAGTGGTGGGCAAATTAATGGAAAAGATACTTAGAGATAATATATATAAGCATCTGGATAATCAGGGTCTGATTAGGAACAGTCAACATGGATTTGTGCCTGGAAGGTCATGTTTGACTAATCTTCTTGAATTTTTTGAAGAGGTTACTAGGGAAATTGACGCGGGTAAAGCAGTGGATGTTGTCTATATGGACTTTAGTAAGACCTTTGACAAGGTTCCTCATGGAAGGTTGGTTAAGAAGGTTCAACTGTTGGGTATAAATGCAGGAGTAGCAAGATGGATTCAACAGTGGCTGAATGGGAGACGCCAGAGAGTAATGGTGGATGGCTGTTTGTCGGGTTGGAGGCAGGTGACTAGTGGGGTGCCTCAGGGATCTGTGTTGGGTCCTTTGTTGTTTGTCATGTACATCAATGATCTGGATGAAGGTGTGGTAAATTGGATTAGTAAGTATGCAGATGATACCAAGATAGGGGGTGTTGTGGATAATGAAGAGGATTTCCAAAGTCTACAGAGTGATTTAGGCCATTTGGAAGAATGGGCTGAAAGATGAAAGATGACAGATAGAGTTTAATGCTGATAAATGTGAGGTGCTACACCTTGGCAGGACAAATCAAAATAGGACGTACATGGTAAATGGTAGGGAATTGAAGAATGCAGTTGAACAGAGGGATCTGGGAATAACCGTGCATAGTTCCTTGAAGGTGGAATCTCATATAGACAGGGTGGTAAAGAAAGCTTTTGGTATGCTAGCCTTTATAAATCAGAGCATTGAGTATAGAAGCTGGGATTTAATGTTAAAATTGTACAAGGCATTGGTGAGACCAAATCTGGAGTATGGTGTACTATTTTGGTCGCCCAATTATAGGAAGGATGTTGCCTGGGTTTCAGCAACTAAGTTACAGAGAAAGGTTGAATAAGTTAGGTCTTTATTCTCTGGAGCGCAGAAGGTTAAGGGGAGACTTGATAGAGGTCTTTAAAATGATGAGAGGGATAGACAGAGTTGATGTGGACAAGCTTTTCCCTTTGAGAATAGGGAAGATTCAAACAAGAGGACATGACTTCAGAACTAAGGGACAGAAGTTTAGGGGTAACATGAGGGGGAACTTCTTTACTCAGAGAGTGGTAGCGGTGTGGAATGAGCTTCCAGTGGAAGTGGTGGCGGCAGGTTCGTTGGTATCATTTAAAAATAAATTGGATAGGCATATGGATGAGAAGGGAATGGAGGGTTATGGTATGAGTGCAGGCAGGTGGGACTAAGGGAAAATAATTGTTCGGCACGGACTTGTAGGGCCGAGATGGCCTGTTTCCGTGCTGTAATTGTTATATGGTTATATCTTTGATAACGCAGTTTCTGTGCATTTGAAGACACCTTTAGCAACCTGAATAACCTCACACCTATATAAAACAGTGGTGGATAGTTTCGCCCTCGAAAGTCAGCCTAAGATATTCACATTCATTCGCCAACATTTTATAGCGCCGAAGAGTCAAACAGCACGGAAACAGCATAGAAACAGGCCCTTCGGCCCAGCTTGCCCATGCCGACCAAGGTGCCCATCTACACCAGTCTATAGACAATAGGCAAGAGGTGCAGGAGTAGGCGATTTGGCCATTTGAGCCAGCACCATCATTCACTGTGATCATGGCTGATCATCCACAATCAGTACCCCATTCCTGCCTTCTCCACATATCCCTTCACTCTTTAAGAGATCTATCTAACTCTCTCTTGAAAGCCTCCAGAGAATTGGCCTCCACTGCCTTCTGAGGCAGAGAATTCCACAGATTCACAACTCTCTGTGTGAAAAAGTTTTTCCTCATCTCCGTTCTAAATGGCTTTCCCCCTTATTCTTAAAGTGTGGCCCCTGTTCTGGACTCCCCCAACATCAGGAACATGTTTCCTGCCTCTAGTGTGTCCAAACCCTTAATAATCTTATATGTTTCAATAAGATACCCTCTCATCCTTCTAAACTCCAGAGTGTACAAGCCCTGCCGCTCCATTCTCTCAGCATATGACAGTCCCGCAATCCCGGGAATTAACCTCGTGAAACTATGCTGCACTCCCTCAATAGCAAGAATGTCTTTCCTCAAATTTGGAGACCAAAACTGCACACAATACTCCAGGTGTGGTCTCACTAAGGCCCTGTACAACTGCAGAAGGACTTCTTTGCTCCTATACTCAACTCCTCTTATTATGAACGCTAACATGCCTTTCGCTTTCTTCACTGCCTGCTGTACCTGCATGCTTACTTTCAGTGACTGATGAATAAGGACCCCCCAGATCCTTATTGACACCATTCAGATAATAATCTGCCTTCCTGTTTTGCCCCCAAAGTGGATAACCTCACATTTATCCACATTAAACTGCATCTGCCATGCATCTGCCCACTCATCCAACCTGTCCATGTCACCCTGCATCCTCATAGCATCCTCCTCACAGTTCACCCTGCCACCCAGCTTTGTGTCATCTGCAAATTTGCTAATGTTGCTTGTAATCCCTTCATCTAAATCATTAATATATATTGTTAATAGCTGCAGTCCCGGCACCGAGCCTTGCGATAACCCACTAGTCACTGCCTGCCATTCTGAAAGGGACCTGTTGATCCCTACTCTTTGTTTTGTCCCACCTACCCACACCTGCAATGGTGCTGCCTAACCCGCTGAGTTACGCCAGCATTTTGTGTCTATCTTCAGCGTAAAAGCAGCATCTGCCGTTCCTTCCTACACAAGACCATTATTGGTTTGCAAATCTGTATTTTTGGTTAAAGAAAATGAGCTGATGGAGGAGTTCATCTGGTCAGGCAGCATCTGTTGTGACAAAAGGATAGTCACCTGATAAAAGGTCATGACTGAGAAGGGTGACCATCCCCCTGCTTTCTCGGCCACTGAGTTTCTCCAGCAGCTCAGTTTTGCACCATTTCAGCACCTGCGGTCGCTATAGTTTTGGTTATCTCTTTCAGATCTCATCCACTGAAGTGTCTTTTTAAGTCTCATTAAAACAGAAGCTTCTCACACCAGAATCTTCATCAAGTAAAGATGAAGATGTGAGGAATAGGTCAGGCAAACGCACAGTCTTTTGCCTAGTGTAGGGAAATCAAGAACCAGAGGACATACTTTATGTTTAAGGTTAGGGGGGATAGATTTAATAGGAACCTGAGGGGTAACTTTTTCACACAAAGGGTGGTGGATGTATGGACAGAGCTGCCGGAGGAGGTAGTTGAGGCAGGTACTATTGCATTGTTTAAGAAACATTTAGACAGGTACATGGATAGGACAGTTTTAGAGGGATATGGGCCAAACGCAGGCAGGTGGGACTAGTGTAAATGGGACATGTTGGTCGGTGTGGGCAAGTTGGGTGGAAGGGCCTGTTTCCACACTGTATGACTATGGATCGACACTGTGGGGCAGCGGTAGAGTTGCTGCCTTACAGTGCTTGCAGTGCTGGAGACCTGGGTTCAACCCCGGCTACGGATGCTCTCTGTACGGAGTTTGTATGTTCTTCCTGTGACCGCGTGGGTTTTCTCCGAGATCTTCGGTTTCCTCCCACGCACCAAAGACGTACAGGTTTGTAGGTTAATTTGCTTGGTGTAGATGTAAATTGTCCCTAGTGTGTGTAGGATAGAGTCAGTGTGCGGGGATCGCTGGTCGGTGCGGACTTGGTGGGCTGAAGGGCCTGTTTCCGCCCTGTATCCCTATAAAGAACCTAAACTAAATGTGCACATTGGCTGTCATTCTTCACCCGATTCCCACTTTATCTTTTTGTAACTTTGTGAGATTGTAACATCCTTCTAACTGAGACTTAACCATTGCTTTACATGGATTTGCATTCCCTCCTCTGTGCTGAGTGCCCCAATTTATAAAATCTAGGTCTCCGTGTGTTTCTTTTTATAGTTTCATTAACCCGTCCTCTGACTTTTGTCCTTGTCAACATTTCTCCCTCAATGAACACCAGCAAATGCATTTTAACTGATTACTCACCAAACCTGGCCTTTCAACTGCCCCTGCAACTAAACTGTTCAATATTAATTGCTTTCAAGGCATTCAAAGGAGGTGATAGACACAAAATGCTGGAGTAACTCAGTGGGTCAGGCAGCATCTCTGGAGAAAAGGAATAGGTGACATTTCGAGTCGAGATCGTTCTTCAGACTCTCGACCCGAAGTCACCTATGCCTTTTCACCAGAGATGCTGCCTGACCCACTGAGTTGCTCCAACATTTTGTGTCTATTTTTGGTGTAAATCAGCATCTGCAGTTCGTTCCTAGACATTCAAAGAATGTGATTATGTGCTCTTTATTTACATGTGAAAGGAGATTTCAGCAGCATTGAACTTTATACATTTAACTGGGAAATTGCTTATCCTGCTCACTATTGATGCACTTCTGCCTCAATAGTTTCCCTGACAGGCAGCAAATCCACCAAGATCATAGAAACATAGAAAATAGGTGGAGGAGTAGGCCATTCTGCCCTTCGAGCCTGCACCGCCATTCAATATGATCATGGCTGATCATCCAACTCAGTATCCTGTACCTGCATTCTCTCCATACCCCCTGATCCCTTTAGCCACAAGGGCCACATCTAACTCCCTCTTAAATATAGCCAATGAACTGGCCTCAACTACCTTCTGTGGCAGAGAGTTCCAGAGATTCACCACTCTCTGTGTGAAAAATGTTTTTCTCATCTCGGTCCTAAAGGATTTCCCCTCTATCCTCAAACTGTGACCCCTTGTCCTGGACTTCCCCAATATCGGGAACAATCTTCCTGCATTTAGCCTGTCCAACCCCTTAAGAATTTTGTAAGTTTCTATAAGATCCCGCCTCAATCTCCTAAATTCTAGCGAGTACAAGTCGAGTCTATCCAGTCTTTCTTCTTATGAAAGTCCTGACATCCCAGGAATCAGTCTGGTGAACCTTCTCTGTACTCCCTCTATGGCAAGAATGTCTTTCCTCAGATTTGGAGACCAAAACTGTACGCAATACTCCAGGTGTGGTCTCACCAAGACCCTGTACAACTGCAGTAGAACCTCCCTGCTCCTATCCTCTTCCCACGGAACACAAGTCTGGGAGAGACAAGGAGCTGCAGATGCTGATTTACAACGCACACAAAAATGACACAAAGAGCTGCAGTAACTCAGCAGGTCTGGCAGCACCTCTGGAGAAGATGGATGAGTTCTCCAGAATTGGGATTTGGGATTGGGAGCCTTCTTCAGATCTACCATGGTGGGGGCAGGGGAAGAAAGCTGCAGGAGAGAAGGGGCAGGACAAAATCTGGTGAGTGATAGGGTGATACAGGTGAGGGGTTTTAATTTGATAGGCAGATGGCTGGACCAAGGCCAGAGATGAAAAGACAAAAAGTGTGAGATACGGATCGAAGAGATGCGAAGCCAGAGGAAGAAATAAGGAATATAGGTGGAAAAGGAAAAAAGGGTTTGACACCGGGTGAGGCACAGGGAAAAGGGGGGGAGGGGGGATGGGGTATTATACCATTCTTGTCAATGGCTTCATACCATTAGGTTGTAAGATACCCAAGTGCAATACGAGGTGTTCCTCCAATTTGCTGTTCCTAAAACGGGGATTTAGACAATGAGATTAATGGGATTGTACCCTAGTTTATGGAAGGACTATTTAGAAGCCTGATTACAGAGGGGAAGAAACGGTTCCTGAGGCTGGTAGTGTGTGCTTTCAAATTTTTGCAACTTGTTCCAGATGGGAGCAGGGAGAAGCAGGAAAGACCAGGCTGGGACAAGCCTATGCTGGCTGCTATTCTGAGAAAGTGGAGATGGAGTAAATAGTGGACAGCCTGGTTCGTCTGATGGACTGGCCTTCATCTGTAACTCTCTGCAATTTTTTGCGAACTTGGGAAAAGCAGTTCCCAAACCAAGCCGTGATACTTCCCAGCAGTATGCTTTCTATGGTGCATCTGTAGAAGTTTGTCAGAGTTATTAGAGTCATACCAAATCTCCACAGTCTCCTTAGGAAGTAGAGGTGTTGGTGTGTCTTGGTTGTTCAAGAGTTCAAGAGAGTTTATTGTCATGTGTCCCTGATAGGACAATGAAATTCTTGCTTTGCTTTAGCACACCAGAACATAGGCACGAATACAGAACAGATCAGTGTGTCCATATACCATTATATAAATATATACACACATGAATAAATAAACTGATAAAGTGCAAATAAACAGATAATGGGCTATTAATGTACAGAGTTCTGTCCGAGCCGAGATTAATAGCCTGATGGCTGTGGGGAAGTAGATATTCCTGAACCTGGTCGTTGCAGTCTTCAGGCTCCTGTACCTTTTACCTGAAGGTAGTGGGGAGATGAGTGTATGGTCCGGATGGTGTGGGTCCTTGATGCCAGCCTTTTTGAGGCAGCGACTGTGACAGATCCCTTCGATGGAAGGAAGGTCAGAGCCGATGATGGACTGGGCAGTGTTTACTACTTTTTGTAGTCTTTTCCGCTCCAGGGCGCTCAAGTTTCCGAACCAAGCCACGATGCAACCGGTCAGCATGCTCTCTACTGTGCACCTGTAGAAGTTAGAGAGAGTCTTCCTTGACATTCTGACTCTCCGTAATCTTCTCAGGATGTGATTGGATGGTCCATGACAGTTCATTGGTAATGTTAATGCCAAGGAACCTGAAGTCTTTAACCATTTCCACGTTGGCACTATTGTTGCAGATGTATGCTTCCTGTAGTTGATAACTAGCTCCTTCGTTTTGCTGACGTTGAAAGCCTGGGCACCAAAGGTAGAAGAATTTAACTTGGGGAAGATGAAGATGCAAGAATTGTCGGAGCAGAACGATCTTACATTCTCCAGTGCAATAGTGAGGGAGTTCTGAATTGGTGGAGATGTTTCAACAATCAGACGTCACTCACTTCTGCTTTAGGATGAGGTCTCCACTTCTGGTCTCCAGCCCTAATTTTTAGCCTTGCCTTAAATGCCTTTATAATTGTCCTCAGCCACCTCCCATGGTAGCGAATTCCACATTATCTTCCTCTTGTCATTACTTCCCATTATCATCACTTAGGATTGCATGATGGCACAGTGGTAGCGCTAGAGAATAGTAAGATTAAACGAGAACTTACCAGTTTGAAGTTTGATCTATATTTTATGAGGAGGAACGTTGAGGGAATACGTGAAGAACCCGCTTCCAACGCATGCGTGTCATTCTGCAAAGCAACGGTGTGAGATCACAGAAACTATAATGACCTAACATAGTAAGATTATCAAAGAGATACCAGTTTTTGATATGATCATAGGAGGGTGGGAGCGGAGTGCACGTATTCCCTCAACGTTCCTCCTCATAAAATACAGATCAAACTTCAAACTGGTAAGTTCTTGTTTAATCTTACTATTTTACTTCGGAGTCACGTGAGTGACTACGTGAAGATTTCAAAGCTCTGTGACCTCATGCCGTGGAACGAGTCCATGCTTCACAACTGCCTTGGGTATTGGGAGAAGGTATCATTAGTAATTTTAAACACACTCATACAAGACTTGTGTGATATAACGAAAAATAAATTTATTAAATTGAAATCATAGCCCTGTAACCTTTCGGGCAAATTATATTATTGAACGTAAAATGTTTTCAGAAAACGATGATGGCTCCAAAACTGGTTTGTTATAAAACCTTTGGAAAGTCCTTTCCGATGACCATCCTGCCATTCTGAGGATTTGGTCTGTTGGCACTTCCAGAATTTTTGCTGCGGATGTTGCTGCAGCCCTGGTGGAATGAGATTTAAAAACATTAGTGTCTATTCCTGCCATCTTTAGGACACATTTGAGCCACCTTGAGATAGTTTGGGTCGTGACCCTTTTGTGCGGTTTCTTGTAAGAAATTAACAGAGCCATTTCCTGACCTCGAATGCTCTTAGTATATTCCATGTATAATTGGATATGTCTGGCTATACACAGGCGTTCGTCATTTGGATATGCCATAAATTCAATCACTTGACCCGATGAACCTGGTCTGTTTTGTTTTATTAAATCATGTATAACAAACACCAGTTTCTCGGGTGAGATGATCAAGCAGTCCAGGCTCAGTTTGTTTAATGACTGGACTCGTTGTGCGGTAACTAACGCCATGAGCATAACCATCTTCATGGTCAGTTTCCGAAGTGATAATGCTGTTATGGGCGACCAACTCCTCAGCATGTTCAAAACGACACCCACATCCCAGATTCTGGAGTACCTGGTTTTAGGGGGTTTTGCATTGAATATGCCCCTCATAAGTTTTGTTACCAGGGGGTGCGTTCCCACCGTGTGCCGCTCCGTTCCTTGCGATAGGTAATTGGAGAGTGCACTTCTGGCACTATTGATGGCACTGTAGCCTAATCGTTTATCACAATGGAGGCTTGTTAAAAATTCCAATACGGCCGGAATGTTCTTGGCCCTTTGGTCTAGGTTGTTGTCAAAGCAGTATATGTCCCATTTCTTGATGTGTCCGAGGTACTGCTTCCGTGTTGACAGTCTTTGTGCGGATGTGATGAGATTCATAGTCCTGTTTGACAGCCCCATGCCGTGTAGTGGGTCTTTCAGACTCTACAAATCAACAAATCCATAGTCTTATGGCATGGGTGACTGCCCCCAGTCACTGGATGAATTAATAAATTTGGGCTATGTCCAATAAGGGAACATGGTTCTAACACCATCCCCTGTATGACCGAATACCATGGTTGAGTAGGCCAATCGGGTACTATGAGAATCCCAGATGCCGAATCTTGTTGAATTTTCCTTAGTACCCGATTGATGAGGCAGAACGGGGGAAATGCATAAAAAAGCCATTTCCCCCAATGCAGTGAGAAAGCATCTGTAGCTTCTGCCCCAGGGTCTGGTTCCCAGGACACATACGTTGGTAATTGGTGATTCAACCTGGATGCAAAAAGATCAATATCTGGTTTACCATATTTTGCTGTAATTTCAGCAAATACATTTTTATTTAACATCCATTCCGTGTTTTCGTTAAATTTGCGTGATCTGGTGTCTGCCACTGAATTTAGCTTACCTGGTAGGTATGTTGCCGATATCCAAATGTTTCTTTGGATACACCATTGCCAAATTAAATTTGCCAATTGATCACAAGATGTCGATATATTTCCACCCATGTGATTTATATATGCCACCGCGGTGGTATTATCAATTTGTAATCGTACATGCTGGTGGTTAATTGCTGAGCAATATGACTTAAGGCCAAAAAATGCCCCTAACATCTCTAGGTAATTAATACCACGTGTGTTAAGTAATACTGCCTCCTCTGTCTTCCACCTCCCTCCACAACTAGAAACACAATTAGTGGCTACTCAACCAATGGCGCTGGCATCTGTTTGTAATACCATAGACGGGTTGTCAATAATGATTGGGTTGGAGCAATACCTAATGTTATGTTCCCACCACTGTAGTTCAAGTATAGCTTCCGTAGGCAGCTCCATAGGCCTATCAAAATGACCCTTGTTAATTTTGAGTGCTCTAATTTTTGTTCTTTGCAAATTTTGATAATGTAATGGCCCAAATTGTGTAGCCGGGAATGTAGCCACAATCTTCCCAATTATCCGGGCTACCCGTCTAATGGAGGGTCTGTTGGTGTTAAGAAGCTCGCTGCAATCCTCCTGTAGGGCTAGAGCTTTATCTATTGGTAAAGTTACTAACATATTGACCGTGTTAATGGTGAATCCTAAATAATCCATATTAGTTGCTGGTATCAATTTAGACTGAACTGGATGGATGATAAACCTTAGTTGTTCAAACAATTGTTTTGTGGCAAGTACTGTTTGATGTGCCAATTCGTAAGTTTTGCCAACAATAAAAATATCGTCTAAATATGCCATCACCCTATGGCTTTGTTTACGTAACAATGCCAAAGCTGGTTTCAGAATTTTAGTAAATAATCTGGGGGCTGATGTTAGACCATTTGGTAAGGCTCTATATTGCCAAAGTTCCCCCATCCAGTTAAATTTCAAATACCGTCTGTGTTCCCTTCTGATGGGTACTGTATAGTATGCATCTTTTAAGTCAATGCTTGCCATATGGAACCCAGCTGACACTAATTCTTTAGCAGTGATAAAGGTATCCATTTTAAAATGAACATATTGAATGAATGTGTTTAGGGTTGAAAGGTCAATGATAATCCGGCAACCCCCATCTTTTTATTTTTTAATAAATATGTTTGATACAAATTCTAATTGTTCATGAATAGTATGCTCAATTACACCTTTTTTATACAATCGTTGTAGCTCCGTGTGGGCTTTAGATTGTTCGGTTTTTGTAAGGACGAAATGCCTTTCTGGTGTATGTTGTACTGGGGGGTTATTGGAATGAGTAAATTCTATCAGATAACCCTGAATACTGCTTAGAACATACGAGTCTGTAGTGATTTTACACCATTCGTCACTGTAGTATTGCAACCTCCCCCCCACCGTCGTGGGTCCCTTTTTTACAAAAGAACCCCACCCACGTACCTCCATGGTTACTGGTGGTTGTATTATTTTCTTAGTTTTTTGAAAAAGGGGGGTTCTGTTTTTATTCGTGTTCGTGGTTGTACTGGAGGTTGAGGCTTCCGCATCTTCCAGGGTGGCCGTCCCTGGCCATACCCTAAAAAAGGCTGCTGTGGGTTATATTGGGTTCTGGCACTGCCACTGGTATAAGCCACACTTTTCGATCTTCCATGTGGCTGGTACCGTGATCCAAAATAAGCCTTTGCGCTGGCTTTGATGAGCCCCAGTGTCTTGGCTTCTTCGTCTAGTTTTTTGACTTGTTTGCACAAGTCTTGCCCAAACAAAAGGGTTGGGGTTTTAACGGCTTTGTTTGCAAATTGTTGCATATTTAGGATCCAGTGCTGGCTGAATAGCAGCCTTCCGCATGCTATTCAGCTCATATTGTACATTACAGAACAGGGCTAGTGCGTCTTGGTGGTTTTTAGTTAGCTCTGTTTTGTCCAGGGTGCGGGTGTAAGCTGTGATCCCTGCCGTAAGCCCTTTTAAGGCTTTCTGGATTTTGAGATCATGGTTCCTGATGTCCCTCCCCATATGCTTCCAAATGCATTGATTGACACTGGGGACTTGTAATGCATCACAGTTACCAGGTGGCAGATGTCTGGCCAGTGTCTCTGTGAATATTTGTTGTTGGAGTTGATGGCCAGACATGTAATTAATACTGGCTGCCATCCTGGAATCCAAGTCTGCCTCTGTTTGACTTGGTTTGAAATAATCTGCCACCATGCGCAGCAGTGTATCTTTTTCTGCAGATTCAGGATCATGTGAAGCTGTATGATCAGGGTCTGGCCCATCAGGGTCCTGCCCACTCTCCTCCGAAGAGTTTGAGATATCAGGGGGTCCCTCACGGGGTACCCATATGGGGCTTGCCTGCCCACTGTGGCTAGTCACCACATTCATGGGACTGCCACTGTGAAGGAGCTCCTCCAGCAGCTCCTTTAGACGGTCTTTATGTTGAGCTGCACTTGCCATTTTTGGCTGCTCCCATTCCTGCAGCCTTTCAGCAGTGTGCTGCTCTTTCCTGCATCCCCGCTGTTCCCGTCCCCGGTACTCACGGGTGCTGGTTTGCGGGCTTTCCTCGTCCCGCCGCTGGCCACACCGGTCCTGTGTGTAGGTCCACCGCTGTTCCCGGTCAGCTGTTGCTCCTGGCTGCTCCGTCTGCAGCCACTCATAGCGGGTTTGTTCTGTCTCCCGCACCCGCTCAGCCCTGGTCCGATATTGATACGGACTGGTCGCCCGCTGCTGCTCCAAGTCGGGCTCTTCTAGATGGTGAGTTTTCTTTTGAACTTTGCCTCCCGGCCGGGAAGTAACTTTAGTCGGTGCCAGAACGATTTCTGGCACAGCTGATTCCTCTACCGAGGCATCTAGTGCCGACGGCTGCTGTCTCTGCCCTTCATCCACGCTTTCAACGCGTTTCTCGGGCAGCTTTCTAGCAGCCCGCTTCCTTTTTACTCTGTCCATTTTGCTGTGAATAAAAATGCAGAGTGCCTTACCTGCCTTTTGCTGGCCTTTTTGTCTTCTCCCGCTACTGGGGGACGTCCTCCCCCCTCCTGTTGACTCGTGCAATGCGTGTAGCGATATGACACGCATGCGTAGTTCTTCACGTAGTCACTCACGTGACTCCGAAGTATAATCGGATTTGACCCAACTATGGGTGCTGTCCATACGGAGTTTGTACGTTCTCTCCGTGACCACGTGGGTTTTCTCCGAGATCATCGATTTCCTCCCACACTCCAAAGACGTACAGGTTTGTAGGTTAATTAGCTTTGGTAAAAATGTAAATTGTCTCTAGTGTGTGTAGGATAGTGTTAATGTGAGGGGGTCGCTGGATGAGGTTTTAATTGAAGCTTCTGACCTGTAAAAAAATTGTCTCCTTCAAATTTTTCCCCAGTGGCCTTGTCAATGGTTGCTCCTCAAGTAAAGTCATGAGCATCAAGGTAATATCACATTGCTATTGCGGGAAGCTTGTTGTGTGAAAAGCCTCTGCTGCATTCTCTATGTTACAGCAGTGACCACATTTTCAGGAGTACTTTATTGGTTATGAACTGCTTTGGGATATTCTTAAAATCATTCTTTCGTTCTTCGATAAGTCTGGCACTGGGAGAGTGTCAGAAAATATTCTTCAGCTGTCAAATGAAACTAAGCTTTCAGGTCATCGTACACTTTAATGAAACGTCTTCCTTGTTATGAGTCATGAGTTCGAAGAAGACTACCAAACCGAAACGTCACCTATCCATGTTCTCCAGAGATGCTGTCATATCCGCTGACTTACTCCAGCACTTTGAGTCCTTCCATGTTATTACCTATTTTTAAATTATAAATGCTGTACTGTCACTCAAAAAAAGCCCTTGTTTTTTATTTCAACGTTGTAGGTATCTTGCGATCCAACAGCGATTCTTTCTGAGCAAGAACAACGATTATTTTCCCAGCTGATACAAAAGCACATCAAGCAAAGTTATGGAAAGAAGGGTACATGTAACCTTCACAATGTTAAACACCACATTGAATCATTTCAAAAACACATAAATAATAAAGTGTCAAATGCTTTGGATTGCTCCAGAAGGGTTACGTAATAAATGAATCATAATATTTTTATTTCTTCGTGTTCCTCAGAGTAGCTGAATAAAATTGTACCAACTTGTTATTTCTGGCATTCTATACTTCCCAACACTTCACAATTCACCTTTCCTTGCTCCCCATGTCCTTATATAACAACATTTTATTCATTTATAGAGCAAATTTAACATAGCAAAATATCCCAAGGCACATCACAGGAGTGTTAGCAAATTTAGCACACCTCCAGATTCAGGGACAGTTTCTTCCCAGCTGTTATCAGGCAACTGAACCATTCTATCAATAACTAGAGAGTGGTCCTGGGCTACTATCGTCCTCATTGGAGACTCTCGGACGATCTTTAAACAGACTTTACTGGACTTTATCTTACACTAAATGTAATTTCCTTTATCATGTATCTGTACACTGTGGATACCTTGATTGTAATCAAGCATTGTCGTTCCACTGAGTGCTTAGCACGCAACAAATGCTTTTCACTCTACCTTGGTACACGTGACAATAACATAAACTAAACTACATTTTTTTTTAAACCAGTTTCAGAATTTGAACCCGAGTCAGTTAAGGAGATAATTAAGGCAGGAGACCAGAAGCAGGGTTAACGATAACTTTTGGAGAGAATGGAGAACTGAAGAGGTTTAGGAAATGATCTTGGGGTTGAAGGCACCAATTGTGAAGCAAAGGAAATCAGGGAAATTGATAGGTAAGAGGTCAAGGAGAGTTGTAGAGGAGGAAATTAAAGAGGATGAAGTTAGAGAGGAATTTGAATACAAGAGTGCTATCAATGTCTCTTTGATGCCTCCCTGTTTCCATCCAGCTTTACCTTAAATGCACCTTTGTAATTAGCTTCAGCCACTTCCTATGGCAGTGAATTCCACATTATCATTCAAAGTTAAAGGATTTCTGGCCACTGTGCAGCCCAGTGTGTCACACAGAGTCAGATCAATTCTGTGATTTCTGTGAGTTCAACTCTCATTCTTATAAACTCTGGATAATATAAGCTTGGTCTAATTCACCTCTGCTCCGATGACAAACCTGCCATCTTAGGAGACACAAGGATTTACAGCTGCAAACACAAAGTACCAGAGGCACTCAGCGGGCCAGGCAGCATCTGTGGAGGAAAAGGACAAACAATGTTTTGGGTCGGTTCCCTTCTTCAGACTAGTTCCTCTATCGCAAGTACATACTTCCTTACATAGGCAGACCAGATGCGTACACAACAGTCCAGATGGACTCTCTTTTGGGCCCCAATAATCTACCCGCTTTTAATTTATCGTTAGTTAGAGATACTGTGCTAAAACAGGCTAAAACCGGGTCCTTGCCACCCAATGATCCCCGCACACTAACACTATCCTACACACACAAGGGACAATTTACAATTTTACCATGCCAATTAGCCTACAAACCAGTACGTCTTTGGAATGTGGGAGGAAACCAGAGCTCCCGGGGAAAACTGATGCAGGTCACAGGGCGAATGTACAAACTCCATACAGACGGCACTCGTAGTCTGGGTCCCTGGCTGGCGCTGTAGGGCAGCAACTCCACTGCTGCACCTCTGTGCCGCCCCACATCTGCTTATCATCTAACTAGCAGCAAAACATTCGACAGAGGATTACAAAGATTCACCACACTCTGAGCATTAATATAGTGAACCTTTCCTGCATTCCCTCAGTTGCAGGTACAGTGCCCTCCATAATGTTTGGGACAAAGACCCATCATTTATTTATTTGCCTCAGTACTCCACAATTTGAGATTTGTTTAGACATAGTCCCCCCATTACAGGGTACCATAATCTTTGGGACACAGCAATGATATGCAAATGAAAGTCGTCATATTTAGTAATTTTTTGCATATCATTTGCATGCAATGACTGCTTGTGGTCTGCGATTCATGGACATCACCAATTGCTGGGTGTCATCTCTGGTGATGCTCTGCCAGGCCTGTATTGCAGCCATCTTTAGCTTATGCTTGTTTTGGGGAATAGTACCCTTCAGTTTTCTCTTCAGCATATAAAAGGCATGCTCAATTGGGTTCAGATCGGGTGATTGACGGCCACTCAAGAATTGACCATTTTTTAGCTTTGAAAAACTCATTTGTTGCTTTAGCAGTAGGTTTTGGATCATTGACCACTGTAGAATGAACCTCCGGCCAATGAGTTTTGAGACATTTGTTTGATCTTGAGCACATAGGATGTGTCTATACATTTCAGAATTCATTATGCTACTACCATCAGCAGTTGTATCATCATTGAAGATAAGTAAGCCAGTACCTTCAGCAGCCATACATGCCCAGGCCATAACACCCCCACCACCGTGTTTCACAGGTGGCAGGCTTTAGATCTTGGGGAGTTCCTTCTCTCCTTTATACTTTGCTCTTGCCATCACTCTGATATAAGTTAATCTTCATCTTATCTGTTCACAAGACCTTTTTCCAGAATTGTGGTTGTTCTTTTAAGTACTTCTTGGCAAACTGTAACCTGACCATCCTATTTTTGTGGCTAACCAGTGGTTTGCATCTTGCAGCGTAGCCTCTGTATTTCTGTTCATGAAGTCTTCTGCGGACAGTGGTCATTGACAAATCCTCACCTGACTCTTGAAGAGTGTTTCTGATCTGTCGGACAGGTGATTGGGGATTTTTATTTATTATAGAGAGAATTCTTCTGTCATCAGCTGTGGAGATCTTCCTTGGCCTGCCAGTTCCTTTACGATTAGTAAGCTCACCAGTGCTCTTTTCCTTTTTAATGATGTTCCAAACAGTTGATTTTGGTAAGCCTAAGGTTTGGCTGATGTCTCTAACAGTTTTATTCTTGTTTCTCAGTCTCATAATGGCTTCTTTGACTTTCATTTGCACAACTTTGGTCCTCATGTTGATAAACAGCAATAAAAGTTTCCAACTCGCAAATTAGGTCGCCGCAGTGGGACAGCCCCTTTAAGAATTTTATGTTTCTATAAGATTCCCTCTCCTCCTTTTAAACTCCAGTGAATCCTCGCCCAGTAGACCCATTCTTTCATCAAGGTCGGCTGCAGGACGTGCAGGCAGAGATGGCTGGGCGAGGAGAAGCATGTTGGTTCGCAGTCAATCCTGTCTAAGGTGACAAAGGAAGGAGGGAGTGCAGCGTAGGTTCACGAGGTTAATTCCCGGGGTGGCGGGACTGTCATATGTTGATGGAATGGAGCGGCTGGGCTTGTATACTTTGGAATTTAGAAGGATGAGAAGGGATCTTATTGAAACATATAGGATTATTAAGGGTTTGGACACGCTAGAGGCAGGAAACATGTTCCCAATGTTGGGGGAGTCCAGAACCAGGGACCACAGTTTAAGAATAAGGGGTAAGCCATTTAGAACGGAGATAAAGAAAAACTTTTTCACACAAAGGGTTGTGAATCTGTGTAATTCTCTGCCTCGGAAGGCGGTGGAGGACAATTCTCTGTATGCTTTCTAGAGGGAGTTGGATAGAGCTCTTAAAGGTAACGGAGTTAGGGGATATGGGGAAAAGGCAGGAACGGGGTACTGAGTGTGAATGATCAGCCATGATCACGGTAAATGGTGTTGGAAGTGAGGGAGGGGAGGGGGGAAGGGAAGGAGAGTGGAAGGGAGGAAAGGGAGGGGGGTAGAAGGGAAGGGTAGTAGGGAGGGAGGGAGGACGGAGGGAGGGGGAGGGTGTTGGGGGAAGATATGTAGGAGGAGAGAGGGATAATGAGGGAGGAGGAGGTTGGAAGGATGTAGTGGGGGGGGGGGGGGTGAGGAGAGGCGGTGGAGGGAGAGAGATTGTGAGGGAGGGAGGGAAGAGGCGGGGAGGAGGAGGAAGAGTTCGGGGCGGCGCTCCCGTCCGATGTTGCGCAGCGAGTGCGGCCGCTGATCCGCAGCCCGGGCTGCCCGTGTCCGCCGGCGCCGCTCGCCTCTCTCCTCCCGCCGGGATCCCAGTGGCAGCCGGAGCCGGGGGAGGGCGGGCAGCATCAGTCCGGCAACCATCAGTCAGTCCGTCCCGCGGCAGAGCCCTCATCATGGCCGGGGAAACCCGCAGGTTCACCCGCGCCCTCAGCAGACCCGGCACCGCCGCCGAGCTCCGGCATAGCGTGTCCGAGGCCGTACGCACCTCCGTGCTGCTGGTGAGTGAGTGAGAGGCAGGGGAGAGGGTGGTGGAGGAGAGGGGGCAGTGGTGGAGGAGAGGGGGCAGTGGTGGAGGGGAGAGGAGAGGGGGCAGTGGTGGAGGGGAGAGGGGGGCAGAGGGGCAGTGGTGGAGGAGAGGTGGGCAGTGGTGGAGGAGAGGGGGCTAGTGGTGGGAGGAGAGGGGGCAGTGGTGGAGGAGAGGGGGGCAGTGGTGGAGGGGAGAGGAGAGGGGGCAGTGGTGGAGGAGAGGGGGCAGTGGTGGAGGGGAGGGGGTGGTGGAGGGGAGAGGGGGCAAGTGGGCAGAGGGAGGGGGAGAGGGGGCAGTGGTGGGGAGAGGGGGCAGTGGTGGCGGAGAGGGGGCAGTGGTGGAGGGGAGAGGAGAGGGGTCGGCAGTGGTGGAGGAGAGGGGGCAGTGGTGGAGGAGAGAGGAGAGGGGGGCAAGTGGTGGAGGGGAGGGGGCAGTGGTGGAGAGGGGACGGGGCCAGTGGTGGAGGGGAGGGGAGTGGAGGGGGAGGGGCAGCTGGTGGAGGGGCAGAGGGAGGAGAGAGGGGGCAGTGGTGGAGGGGAGAGAGGGCAGTGGTGGAGGAGAGAGGAGAGGGGGCAGTGGTGGAGGAGAGGGGGCAGTGGTGGAGGCGAGAGGAGAGGGGGCAGTGGTGGAGAGGAGAGGGGGCAGTGGGCAGGGGAGAGGGTGGTGGGGTAGAGGGAAGGACAGGAACATTGGTGCTGGGGAGGGTGAGGAGAGGGGAATGGACACGGAGACTGTAGTTGGAGGGATAAGAGGGAAGAGACGATTGGAGAGGTACTGAGAGGAGTGGAGGGGTAGGGAGTGTAGAGAGAAGGGGAGGGAGTGTAGAGAGAAGGGAGGGAGAGGAGTGGAGGGGTAGGGAGTTTAGAGAGAAGGGGACGGAGAGGAGGGGAGGGCATTGGTGCTGGGGAGGGGAGGGGAGGGAGGGCTTTGTTGCTGGGGTGTAGGGGAGGAGAGAGGAGGAGGGAGAGGGTAGTGAAGTGGAGGGCAATGGGTAGGCATTGGTGCTGCGGAGTAAAGTAGAATGGAGTAAAATAGGGGAAGGAGGGGTGATGAAGGGAAGAGGTGATGGAGAGGAATTGATGGCGGGGAGGGTGATGGATTGGGAAGGGATAATGGAGGGGAGAAGGTAATGGAGAGAGGGCAATGGAGGGAGTGGATGTTGGGGGGAGGGTTAGGACGTTGGAGGGGAGGGGGCTGTCGGAAGAGGAGAATGAGGAGAGGATTTTGGAGGGTGGATGGGAGGGGTGAGGGGAGGTTCGGGGAAAATGGTGATGGGATGTTGAGGGGAGGGGAAGAGAAGAGGAGAAGGCAGAGATGGGGAGGGGATGTTGGAAAGAGAGAGGAGGGCAGGGGAGTGGGATGGAATGAGGGCCATGCACAATGTTGCTGTGGTTGTGAGATAGAGCAAGTAGAAAGGGGGAGGGGGAGACTGGGTGGGGATGTTCCTTGTACTCCTGAACTCAGTAATGTCAGGGCAGATGTGTGTGGATAAATACTAATGTGGTCAATGCGTGTTGATTCTATGGAAGATGTATTTGAATTTATATATTTCTATTTTTCTTGTCATTTGGTATATAGCTGGTGTTTATGTGCAAATTTTAAATGTTGTTATTTGAGAATTTGTGTTTATTGGAGATTATCTATCGTCAAATCAGACTTTTAGTTCGTTTTTTGTTTATTGAAATGTGTTTATTTTTGTCGTCAGTATAGAAAGTGATATTTCATCTCTATTCTTAGATGGAGGTTTATTTCAGACGGAATTATAGCATACAGAGGCCACTTGATCCATGACAGCTCTTTGAAGAATCTCCCTAATCAGTCCCACTGTACCACATACTCCCCACAGTCCTGCGATTTTCGCCCTTCTCACTATTTCTCCAAGTGCTTTGTTTGAAAGTTCCTGGTGAATCTGCTTTCATCGATACATAGATACATAGACAATAGGTGCAGGAGTAGGCCATTCGGGCCTTCGAGCCAGCACCGCCATTCAATGTCATCATAGCTGATCATCCACAATCAGTACCCCGTTCCTGCAGCGTAGGTTCGCCAGGTTAATTCCCGAGATGGAGGGACTGTCATATGATGAAAGAATGGGTCGAGTGGGCTTGTATTCACTGGAATTTAGAAGGATGAGAGGGGATCTTATAGAAACATATAACATTCTTGAAGGATTGGACAGCCTAGATGCAGGAAAATGTTAGGGGAGTTCAGAACCTGGGGTCACAGTTTAAGAATAAGGGGTAGGCCATTTAGGACTGAGATGAGGAAAAACCTTTTCACCCAGAGAGTTGTGAATCTTTGGAATTCTCTGCCAACGGAGGCAGTGGAGGCCAATTCACTGGATGTTTTCAAGAGTGAGTTAGATTTAGTTCTTAGGGCTAAAGGAATCAAGGGACATGGAGAAAAAGCAGGAATGTGGGACTAATTTTAGATGATCAGACATGATCATATTGAATGGCGGGGACACTTTGAATGGAGCTGACCAGCGATCCTGGCACACTAACACTATCTTACACACACGAGGAACAATTTACAAATTTACTGAAGCCAATTAGCCTACAAACCTGTACGTCTTAGGAGTGTGGGTGGAAACTGGAAATCCCGGAGAAAATCCACACAGGTCACGGGGAGAATGTATAAACTCCGTACAGACAGCACCTGTAGTCAGGATCGAATCCAGGTCTCTGGCGCTATAAGGCAGCAACTCTACCCTTGCGTCACCATGTCGCCCTCAATGTTGTACAGTGGTTCACACTCTGGAGCCTGATGGCCGATGGGAAGAAGCTGTTCTTGAACCTGGAGGTCACGGGCTCTCAGGATCCTGTTCCTTCCCCCTAATAGTAGCTGTGAAATGAGAGCCTTACCAGGGCGGTGTGGGGCTTTGATGATATTAGCTGCCTTTTTTTGAGCAGCATATCCTGTGGATGGATCCCTTTGATGGTGGGGAGGTCAACACCCGTGATGATCCAGGCAACATCCACCACTTTCTGCAGCTTCCTTTGTTCACTGGATGATTGGAGCAATGATTATCCCGCTGTTTTTTTTGTTGAGTTGCAGTTTTAAGGTTGTGTTTCGTTGAGATGGTTTGCTCGGTATTTGCTGGGGAATGTTTTACTAACAGGTGTGGTCGATGCTGGCTCAGAGCGAGCTGGACGGGTTTGTGACGAGGAATAGCATCACGTCCTGCCGAATATCTTGAAAGCTAGTTTTATTTCCTGAGGGGTTGGAGAGGAATCTTTGTGGCATTTGTTCCTTGGTCATGCTTGGAGTGTTATGATCTGTTCTGGGTGCAACTGTTTTAAAATTATATATTAGCCTTGTATCAGAATGATACCTTAACGTCTACTCTGAAATTGCAAGCAGATGTTATGCACATTAAAGTTTTATGCTCTGAAATTTGGAAGGTTAAAGGTGAATTGAGACAAATTTTCCAGAGATTAAGTGGAGTGAGACTATTTCTGCTAGTTGGTGAGTAATAGTTATACGGCATGGAAATGGGCCCTTTGGCACAGTTGTCCATGCTGACCGAGTGGCGTTCCAAACTCTTGCCTGCATTTGGCCCACATCTCTCTAAACCCTTCCTGTCCATATATCTGTCCACATTGTGAGGTTCGGGCTGGGTCAGAGTCGATGCTTCAGGACCAAAGTTCTGATAGAGAACTTTCACAAACACTCACTCCTGGTGAAGATAGGACTTCTCTGGCAGATGTTTGCCAATGTCAAGTTATTTTAAATGAGATTGTTAAATCTCTGCTAACATCTGTCAGAGGGATGTGGGAGGAGAATAGGCACACGAGGTTAGGTCATAGATTAGCCCTCGTCCTTCGGTGCGGTTGTGCAGGTTTGAGGGACTGAGCATGTTCTTGTGTTATAAGCCTCATTGACCGATTACTGCAGAAAGGCAGGCCGAAGAGATAGGGGTAGGACATGCCTGAAGAAAGTTGTTTAGAGATACAGCGGGGAAACAGGCCCTTCAGCCCACCGGGTCTGCGCCGACCAGCGATCCCGCACATTAACACTATCCTAGGGACAATTTTTACATTTACCAAGCCAATTAACCTACAAACCTGTACGTCTTTGGAGTGTGGAAGGATCTCGGAGAAAACTCACGCAGGTCATGGGGAGAACGTACAAACTCCATGCAGACAGCACCCGTAGTCGGGATGGAACCCCAGTCTCCGGCACTGCATTCGCTGTAAGGCAGCAACTCTACCGCTGCGCCACCAAGTCTTGCGTAATTCTAGAAACAAAGAAGTACAGATGCTGATAAATACACAAAACAACATAAAGTGCTAGAGTAACCTAGCACTTCAGGCAGCATCTCTGGATAGCAGGGATAGGCAACCTTTTGGGTCGAAAACCTTCTTTAGACTCTTTGGTCTGAAGAAGGGTATCGACCCGAAGCATAACCTATCCTTGTTATCCGAAGCTGCTGCCTGATGTGGTCGGAGGAATTGCAGGCGTTGGTTTATACCAAAGATAGAAACAAAGTCCTGGAGTAACTCAGATGGTCATACAGCATCTCTGGAAGAATATCTGAAGAAGGGTTCCGACCAGAAACGTCACCTGTCCGTTTTCTCAAGAGATACTGCCTGACCCACTGAGTTACTCCAGCAATTTGTGTCTATCTTCTTTGCTGCCTGACCCGCTGAGTTACTCCAGCAATTTGTGTCTCCTTGCATAAATTTACTGTCTTTTTACTACCTTGGAAAACCATAAAGCATTTCATTACAATTATTATACCTTTTTTGTAAATATAGTAATGTAAACTCATTAATCACTCGTTAATTTTGTGTGGATATTTGCATTGAGATTGTGAAACTCCCAGTTTAAACATTATCGAGTTGTCAGTATACTGTGGTATCTGTCCCAACAAGTCTACAGTAGATAGGATAATCCTGGGCACCTGAAGAGACACCCAAATGCTCGCCTCAGTGAGAGATTTACTTAATATTTGTGACCAGATGAGACTTCTGCTGCAGTTTGACCCAGCCTCTATGCTTGGGTGCGACAGGTTTGGTAAAACTCTTCCTTTTACATTACAGAATGATTTACAAGCTTTATAGGCTTGACTTCTGACTCTTGCTTTGAAGTTTCCTCTCATTTATTTCTGCGCGAGACAGTTGGAGAGATGCCAGGAAACATTTCTCTGTAGAAGCCAAATTATAGAGTTGCACGACACAGAATGAAGCCAAAAGCAATGAAGTTGCACATGCTGGAAATCTGAAATAAACACGAAATGGTCGGACAATTAATATTTTTATGGCGAAGATTGACAGGTTCTTGATTAGTAAGGGGGTCGGGGTTATGGGGAGAAGCATGAGAATGGAGAGGAGTGGGAAAGATAGATCAGCCATGATTAAATGGTGTAGACGTGATGGGCCAAATGGCCTAATTCTGCTCCTATAACTTATGAACATGAATTTATGGACAGTATCTGTGGAGAGAGGGTTATTAAGTTGCTATTCAGCCCATCAAGCTTGTGGTTCTTTGTCAGAACTATCTCCGTCAGATCTATTCTCATACCCTGCACGTTTTGCCCTGTAAATGCGCACTGCGATTAATGCTGATATGATGTTATAGGTAGAGAAAGAGTTGTATATTTTGGTCAACTCGGGGCATTCAACTTGCTCTTTTCCCTTTTCAGGTGGTTGTGTTTGAGCAGGTACACTATGATATTGGTTTGCCATTCTAGTGCCGTGGATCAGAGTTTCATTGAGTAACATTACCATCACATGCGTATAACTGTTTATGATCAGAGAGTACATGTCTACCAATTCTGTTCAATGAGCCTGGTCCACAACCATTTTGAATTTGATGCAGCCTGCAAGGTGGCTAATGGCAACCCAAGTTAAAAGAAATGCACAAGCATCTTCCGTGGGATCAAGCCATCCTCTCAACCAACCGGCCGTGTAAGGAGAAGGTAGAGGATGTACAGTTTGTTCAAGATTGCCACATGCGCATCCTGCACAACTCTTTGTGCACCAAATGGCTGGAGACACGGTCCCATTCAGAGCGAATAAAATCCTGCCATATCCGTGGCTAGTTCATTGTTGGGAAACGTGTTCATTTTGGCCGCTGAAATGGTTTTCTTGAGGTTCCTGTGACCACAAGAAAGTTTTCTGGTGAATGGAAAAAGCCAGTTGGATGGTAAATACTTTGCACTGGGTAGTTTGGATTATTTATTGTACTTAGACCTCTGTACATCACTGTTGACTCGGATATCTGGGGCAGCCACATTGATCTAGACTGTGGTATCACCGGAGATTGAGGGTTGCAATAGTGGAATGTTTTGCAGGATTACTGGACTACTACACTCAAGGTGCGATCTGATGCAGGGCATCATGGCTGGGCATCACCTTTGGTAGAAGGTTAGGCGGGTTGGCCTCTTCAAACACAAATGTACTAATTACAAATCCAGAAAGAAGAGTAACAGAACATTCGCGGATTAATTATAGATCTATGCCACATTTATTTTTAATCCTTCTGTCCCTATGGGGTATTTAAAACCAATTAAGAGCACACTTCCTACAGCTGAGGCATCCACTTCAATGTCCTCTCAATCGTGAGAAATGGCCAGCATTTTATCTATGAGTGTGGATTGATTGAACATGTAAATATATTTAGCAACGAAGAGTGTGGGGATATTTACAGAAAGAACACGATAATTTTCCCTGGTCTTCCGACCATCAAAGACTATTCCCTGGAGTTCTGACCAATATTTTTCTGCTCCCAACCAGCATTATTTGCTGGATGCTGCTGCGCTCACGCTGGTTGTTGTGCTTTCGGTACTACAAATATGACCATGCTTTAAGGAGTTCTTCATATTACAACTTTGTATTACAACAGTGACCACACTTTATTGAGTACTTTATTGACTTTAAAGTGTTTCGGTGGTGATCCCGGGCTTCTGAGAGGTGCTACAGAATTAAGGTTTCACTAAATATGATAGGAGAGTCCCAAAGATGATTTGATGATAGTGATAGATTTGAAAATATCAATGTTTGTACCATGGTTGTTACATCCATAATAGCTTGAGACCTTGGTCAATTGAATGTCCTGAGACTCTATAGTCACATACTAGCAACAAGATGGCGCCTAAGCCAGTTGACTCTCTGAATGCTGGTGCCAGCAGTGGATCTACAATCACTCGTTACAATTGCTCCACTCTTTTAAACCTCTACCCCAACAACTACATTTCTTACTTTACCTGTACGCTGTGGAGGTTGTTTGATTGTTATTATGTGTAGTCTTTTCGCTGACTGGTTAATACGCAGCAAAAAGCTTTCCACTGTACCTCGGTACACATGACAATAAACCAAACTAAACATTGGCAGGTAACAAGTTTCATTCAATCATTTTGGTCTGCGGCTTGTACTTCAGACAATATGGCCAGTCTTACTCAACTGTCCATGTAATTGAGGCCGAGCAGAGGTCTGCCAGCCTGGTCATAACTCTCAGAAAGACCGACTGGTGCTGGCTCGAAGGGCCGAATGGCCTCCCCCTGCACCTATTTTCTATGTTTTCTATGACTTGATCATTTTGCCGCTGTTGTCTGAGCCTCTAAATTCTTAAGTTCTAAACTCCTCATCACTGCCCTCAGATTCTTAGTGTGCCTCACCCCTCTTTAACCTCTACATTTTCTTCCAACGCGCAACAATATTTTGCACCTCTCCAGTTCTGGTTTCTTGATATTCCCCTTATGTGGCAGCTTGGTGGTGCAGTGACGTAGTCATACAGCTGTGGAAACAGGCCACTTTATTTTAAATCCAGATTGTTCTATTGTGGGAGCTTGCTGTACACAGCTTACATTTTCTATATTGAAACCCAAGTACTTCCTTGCATCAGGTCATCCTGAGATGGTCAAAGAACCGATATGTGAAAGTTTTGCCCTGTTGAAATCAGTGAGGCACTCCAGTGAAGTAGACCATGCAAAAAGTCGTAACCACTGCCCAGTCCATCATCGGTTCTGACCTCCCAACCGTTGAGGGGATCTATCGCAGTCGCTGCCTCAAAAAGGCTGCCAGCATCATCAAGGACCCACACCATCCTGGCCACACACTCATCTCCCCAATGCCATTGGGTAGAAGGTACAGGAGCCTGAAATCTGCAACATCCAGATTCAGGAACAGCTTCTTCCCGACAGTCATCAGACTATTAAACACAACTTCAAACAAACTATGAACTATAACAACCTATTGCACTTTATCTGTTTACTGATGTGTGTATATATATATATTCTATGGTAGATGGACACACTGATCTGATCTGTATTTATGACTACAATATCCTGTCGTGCTGCAGCAATGCAAGAATGTCATTGTCCTATCTGGGACACATGACAATAAACTCTCTTGACTTGGGGTTATGTTCTGTAACCTGTTGAATCCTCCTCGCTAAAGGGGGTGAAGCAGTTAATATTTGGGAGATGTGCATGGAAGAATCCTGATATTATTGTGCAAATTATTCTCCCAAAATTATGCCTCTCCTTCGTGTGAATCTATACGTGTCTTTCAGTATTGGACCAGAGTGGAGAGTTGCATTCCAGACCCTTTTGCTTGTGGACATTTCAATTCACAACCTTCAAACATTCTCTGTGGGCACCCCACTACAACTGAAGAAAAGAAAGTATAAATAATTTTTTTTTGTGATTTGTTACTCAGTTTTTTGTTGTTGCTGGCAGCAGTATCCTTGAGTCCATAAGCCGTAACAGAATTAGGCCATTTGGACCATCGAGTCTGCTCCATCATTCAATTATGGCTGATCTTTTTATCCCTCTCAACCCCATTCTCCTGCTTCACCATGTAATGTTTGATGCCCTTACCAATGATGAGATTAGATAATGCCTTGGAGATTTAGCTTTTCCAGGCCATGATAGGAAAGTGGAGATCCTGAACAACTTTATCCCACTGTGTGATATTGGTTTCAGTTGTTAGCAGCTGATTGTTTCTCGCAGGTTGGTTGGGCTCTTTGCTGCAAAAGATTGTTCTTGCCACTGCTGTGGGAGCACTTGAGCCCTTGTGAATGCTGCATTCTGTTTGACAATTGCCCTTGCTATCTGTATCTATCCTGCTGAATAAAGGAGCCATTGCTGGCAATTAACAATCGTTAGTAATGAACACTCTGAAGGCAAAGAAGTCCACCCATTACGTTGCAATCCTTCCGTAAGAGATGGCAGATTATTTTTAGTCCGGTGACTAAGATTATTTTATTTTGTACTTTGTACCTTTTGTACATTTTCTGGATGGGCAGTGAACTTTGATACGGATAGCAATACCTGCATCCTGTGAATGAAAATAAATGTATCTTCTGCATTCTGTTTTGTACAACAATTGCTAACTGTCAGCTACAATTACCAGCGTCCATTTCATTGATCGTGAAATATTATCTCCTGTGTTACAACAGACCAAGTCCTAGTTTCATTATTAATTCATTCAAACATAAAGTATTCCCAGACTGTAACCCAGTTGGGCCAGGCTGTTAATGTTCACATCATTATTGCTTTGTTTCAAATTAACTAGCTGTGTATTTTTCCAATTGGTTTGCATAAGGTGAGCCATAAACGATACCATTCAACGATTCTGTTTCATTTTGTTTGTATGAGTAGTTATTGCCTTAATATCTGAAGCCAAACTGCATGAGGAGGAATTTTGGGCATTTATCATGAATTTGGAGCAAACTCAGACACCAGCTTAGACAGCTTAGCACCAGTTTAGACAGGTCTGAAGAAGGGTTTCGGCCCGAAACGTCGCCTATTTCCTTCGCTCCATAGATGCTGCTGCACCCGCTGAGTTTCCCCAGCAATTTTGTGTACCAGTTTAGACAGGTTTGGGGCTTCGAAAGTTCTGATAATTCAGATTTGGTTATTTCTCTATTTGTCATGGGTTTATGACATATTATCAATGAAAGTTTCTGGAGATGATCGATGACATTTCACGAAATATTTAGTGGCAGTTTCGAGCGGCACGGTGGTGCAGTGGTAGAGTTGCTGCCTTACAGCACCAGAGACCTGGATTCAATCCTGACTACAGGTGCTGCCTGTAAGGAGTTTGTACGTTTTCCCTGTGACCATGTGGGTTTTCCCTGAGTGCTCCGGTTTCCTCCCACACGCCAAAGAATTACAGGTTTGTAGGTTAATTGGCCTCAGTAAAGATTATACATTGTCCCTAGTGTGTAAGATAGAGTTGGTGTAGAGAGATTAATAGTTGTCGCTGACTCGGTGGGCCGAAGGGTCTGTTTCCACGCAGTATCTCTAAACTAAACAAAAGTTTTTATTGCCCCATTATAGGCGCTTAGTTTTTACATCAGTTAGAAATCTTTGAAGTTTTAATGAAAAATATGCAGTCTGCTTCAGTTCAACAGTGGCCTCTATTAATACTGATCCTTTAACACAGTAAACCAGCCCAAGTTATTCTGAAAGGATTTGTCCAAAAAGGAAAGCAAAATATGGTGTGTGTTGGAAATCTGAACTAATATCAACAAACAATGAAAATACTCAGCTGAGTCTGAAGAAGGGTCCTGAACTGAAAAGTCACCGCTCCATGTTCCCCAAAGATGCGGCCTACCCCGCTAAGATGCTCCAGCATTTTGTGTCTTTTTGTAAACTGGCATCTGCAACTCCTTGTTTCAGTAAGTATTCAGCAGCTCAGGCAGCAGCTGTGGAGAGAGAAACATGATCAATGTGCCAGCACAATGATCTTTCATTGGTACTCAGAAAGTACATTTTGATATGCAGGAGGAGAAACAGAGGGGGAGGTCTGTCTGCGTGTGTGGGAAGGAGGAGGGAGGTCGGAGAGATTGAACGGTTGAAATGTAAGGAAACAGGAGGTGGTCTGGAAGAAACAAATGCCTGGGTTTATAGGAGTTATAAATGGGTCAGCATGAGATTCTTAAGCTCACTGCCAAGTCCAGAAGACTTTTGTAAGCCCAACAAAAATATAATAGCATTGTGGGTGTGTACATTGAAGCATATGAGTAAGGAATAAAAACACACAAACTGAATTAGAAAGGACCGATGAATGTTCTTGCTCAAACAGTAAAGGGGCTGTCCCACTGCGACAACCTAATCTCCGAGTTTAGAAGAATTTGCCTTCTACTGAAACTGGCAGCATGGTCGACACGTGGTCCTATGAGGTCACTGGAACTCTCCATCATGCTCGAGGGAAGTTCCCGCATACTCACGGCCTCAGTTTGGTTGAGGAAAATATTTCAGCATGTTGAAAATTTTTCTGCAAGTAAAAATTGGTCAGCATGGTTCTTTTGAACTAGTAATGGAGTGGGGTCGCTATGTAGTTATAGGCAGTCGAGGGCAGCCGTAGGCAATCTCCTTCGCTGACCGGGCATTTTAATTGACTCATTGGAGTTTTCAGGACCAAGGAAAACCGACCGGTAATGTTAAATGCCCGCTAAACTTTATTATGTTATCTGGCTTCTTAAAAATGTCTCCTTCTCACCCCTTTTCTCACTCCCCTTCTCACCCCCTTCTGCTCCCCTTCCCCTCCCCTTCTCTTCCCCCCCTCCCCTCTCCGCGCTCTCTAAAGGAATAACCGCACACTGTGCAGCCGTCTTTTACCTTCCTGTTCATCGCGGGTGTGAATTTCAGACAGCGCTCCCCTGCTTTCCCTAGCCCCTGCCTTTGCGAGGTGTGTATGTGCAGTCGGTCGATCCAGCTCGAGGTTTTTCAGGCGAGTGCCCTCGAGCTTGTAGGTCGAAGACAGTCGCTGAAAGATCGCGTTAGTGGGGCAGGCCCTTAACTCGGTTTTTGTCTCCACAATGGCCTGCAGAGTATGCCCAGCCTTTTCTGTTTTAATTTCAGGCTTCCAGCCGCTCTGGGTCTTTTTTTCTTTTTCAGTATGGGAAGGAAGGCGTGCTGAACTTTTCACCATCTGTGGTTAGGCCTCAGCTGAAACATTGGTGATTACTAAGCACTGCATTCAGGACTTGGACAAGGTGCAGAATAAAAACATTCCGCCCCATTCCCACGGTTAAAGACTTGCTGTGAGAAGTAATTGGGGAAACAGATTGTGGATACAAGCAGATGCAAGTTCACAAAAAAAAAGACACAAAGTGCTGGAGTAACTCAGCGGATCAGGCCGCGTCTGTGGAAAACTTAGACAGTGGAGGTTTTGTGTCGGGATCCTTCCTCAGCCCTGAAGCTTAGAACCTGAGATTGTTCTCCTTAAAGCATGACAGGCTAAGGGGAATCTTAATGGAGGGCTTCAAAAGTACAAGAGGAAACTATATTTACGGCAGCTAATTGGGTTTAATCTAATCATCAAAGTGAACAGGTTGGTGTACGTTCTGCCATTTTGTCCTATCCATCTCTACCTTTTTGTCCCCCACCTCACTCATCTCCCAATCAACCCCTGTTTACCTGGATCCACCTATTGCTTGCCAGTTGCTGCTCTGCTCCTTTCCCTTCCCGTGTTCTGACAACTATTACCCCTTGATTCCATCAGCCTAAAGAAAGTCTTGACCCAAAATGGCACTAGTTTAGCAGTACAGCGCAGAAACAGGCCCTTCGGTCCACTGAGTCTATGCCGACCAACAATCCCCGCACACACACTATCCTACTCTCGGGACAATTTACACTGATACCAAGCCAATTAGCCTACATGGCCTAATTCTGCTCTATCTGATGTTCATCCGAAAGATGGCTGAAGCCTCGAGTGTGCTGCCTCCATGGGTGGTGATGGCAGAAACTCACCAATCATTTAAGACGGGCAATTGAGTCATCAAAGCATAGAAAGTGGCAAAGTATGTAAATGAGATTTGTGTCGACAGGTACTTGATGCTTGACATCGACACGTTGGGCAGAATGGCCTGTTTCTCTGCTGTAATGCTCTATGGCTTTACAGAATTCTTTCATGCAGCCAGGTTTTGACTTGGAGCATGAATGTGGGCTAAAGTGCCGATTCAATGGCAACTATCAAAAGAGAGTGGGTAACTATGAGATGAGTATTTGTGGAGCCCTGGGTTAATGAATACTCCAGGAGTTGTGCTAATTCAAGAACTGTTTCAATGAGTGTTGATCAATCTCTTATCTTTCCACAATGAGATGCCTGTGCACTTTATCAGGAAGTGTAATCAGATATTTCAGTTCTGACCAGAAAACGAAAGCATTCTGTTTGTAAATGTGGATATGCTTCATAGGGCGGATGCAGCAAATGAATGCAGACAATGCAAAGCTTTGTCTTAAGTAGGTTTAGTGCTGGTGAAGGGGCTAAGGTACCAGACTAAAAATGAACGAAAAATCCCAAGATCTGAGTTCAAATTCCATTATGGCGGTTATGCAATTTAATTGTAGTTGATAAACTGGGTTTTAAGTTCGAGTAAAAGTAATTTTTTAAAATCTGGTTATTAATATCCTTCTGACCAAAGGAAGTGGGAATAGAACATGTAGGAAGGAACTGTGGTTGCTGGTTTACATCAAAGATAGACACAAAATGCTGGAGTATCTCAGCATCTCTGGAGAAAAGGAATAGGTGATGTTTCATGTCAATGGACAATAGGTGCAGGAATAGGCCATTTAATGTGATCATGGCTGATCATCCCCAATCAGTACCCCGTTCCTGCCTTCTCCCCATATCCCCTGACAATGTGAGAGTCTGAAGAACCGTCTTGACCCGAAACATCACCTATACCTTTGCATCAGAGATGCTGCCTGACCCACCTAGTTACTCCAGCATTTTGTGTCTATCTTAAGTGGAAATAGGAGAAGGCCATTCGATCCATTGATCCTACTCTCTGATTGATGAGCCATCAAGATCAGAGCTGATCTTCCATCTCAATTCCATGTAATGCTTATCTCCATGTGACCTTGATTCTACAACAACGGGTAGTCCAGGGGTGATGAGCAGGTTCTGGGTTTACAGATGTCCATAAGTCGAGTTTGGGCGGAAGTTGGATAGTATACAAAAAGCACTTTGCATAGCAATCATACCATGTTGTAGTAAATGGATTCAAAAGCACGTAAGACTGATAAGTGCAAGCAGAGAGGGTAAACCAGTTTTGCCACTCATAGGAATGAACATGTGTGTGTGTGTGTGTGTGTTGGATTAATATCATGGGAGCTTGCTGGTATGATTGGGTATCCATAGGTCAGGTGTTCGTAACCTGTATCTAGAAATCTATCAGTCTTACTTTTGGTTTTGGTATAGGTTTATTATTGTAACATGTACTGAGATACAGTGTAGGTATGTTGCAAAGCCTACCTGAAGCGTCGGTGAAAATCTGCCGTTGAGGGTGTGCGCGATTTTGGCGCCGTTTAGAGGGGGCGGGTTTAAAACGCGATTTTCTCTAAGCTGTTCCAATCGAAAATGTTCAGCCTAGTTAATTATTAACGAAAAATCGCTGAAAGACCCCGTTGCAAAAGCTATTATTAGGTTTAAAGGCCTTGAATAATAGTTATAGTAGTTTAAAAATCAATCTCTAAACCCGCGACCGCCAGCAACCGCAGGGTCTCATAAAGCAAACCACAGAAGGTTGGCTGTATATTTTTACATTAAAAAGGGCTTCTAAAGATCCCTTTATACAAAGTTTAATATTGCGAGTAGCTCATTTTGGGCCCATTATATCCCGCAGTATTTTTCTCGGCATTTGGGGGCACAAATCTACCGCAATGTGAACGTTCTAAACCAGCGCGTTCCACAGGGACCCACTGGAAAGCTGATTTAAATGGGCATTTATTTACAGCAATTGAACACTAAATTCCTTCCATTTGGCCTATAAATTAATGTAAATGAGATTTTAAAATCATGTTTTATTGTGAATTATTTGTGAATATTATTTGGACATTTAGGCTATTTAAAAATGTTAATCATTTATTAAGAAATGGATAGATGTTTAGATCTAGTAATTGAAGTCTGAAATTAGCTACAATTAGGTAACTAACTAATTATATGCTTTAATTTCAGGTCATCCAAGTAAGATTATTTTATATTTGTTTCAGAATGCTTCAATCTATGATAACTGAAAATTTCATTCAGTTCTCTTAATTTTTAAGAAAGTTATGGGCTTTTGACTGTTCACGATCACAGCTTTTTTGTTATGTCCATAGAAAATCAATAGGGAACAAGATGCTCATTTCCCAGTATGAAAATGGCCATAACTTTTTAAATACTTGAGATATGAAAGTGAATTAGGTGTCAAATTAAACTTATTTTTATGCTTTATCTGATGGGATAAATTACAGACTTGATTTTTAAAATCTCAAAATTTTGTAACATTGCTATACAGTGCAAAGCTTGTGCAAAGAGAAAAATACCAAAGCTCAGAACGTCATGGTGCGGTGACAATTAAGTGAGATTGATAGATTTCTAGATACAGGTTACGAACACCTGATCTATGGATACCCAAACAAACCAGGAAGCTCCCATGATATGAATCAATTCAAAAGTCCAACACGCACACACATGTGTTCATGACAACGTCATGCTGCAGTTACAGAGAAAACATGCACGGTCTACAATGAGGATGGTTGGACGTTCGGGGCTACATGCCAACATATGGGAGGACCCTTCACAGGGCCATCAATGACTGAGCCTCCAGCCCCCTTTCGCCTTTATTCCTTGGAGTGCAGGAGGATGAGGGGTGATCTTATAGAGGTGCTCATTATCCACCTATAGGGTAACTTTTTCACACAAAGGGTAGTAGGTTTATGGGACGAACTGCCAGAGGTGGTGGTTGAGGCTGGAACAATTGCAAAGTTTAAGAAACATTTAGACAGGTGCATGTGTAGGATAAGTTTAGAGGGATATAGGGCAAACACGGGCAGGTGGGACTAGTGTAGATGACTTCTTTCTTCATTTCATTCCGAAATGACTTGCCCTTTAATTCGAGGTTACAACTCCTCGGGCGAGAGGGAAATCTGCCAGACACCATCACAGTTGAATCTTAAAAGTTATTTAAAATGACAAGCCACTCATTTCAAGGTCAATTAGGGATGTGCAATAACTGTCGGCTTTGAATTTTAAAGTTATTGGTAGAAGCAATTTCATTCAATGTAGTGAAGAATAAATAATGTCTGTTGAAATAAATAAGCACTCGAGATTGATAACGTGAGTGATGACTAAAATGATTATCTAGAACTGGTAGTTCTCGATTTCTTCTTGTCTTTGAGATGGCTCTGAGATTGTCATTGAGATTTCTGCTTTCCTCTAGTTGAGGCCTTTTTGATCTACGTTGCTCTACCAGATTGTACTCGAAGCAGGAATGGGTGCAGTCAAGATTCACGAGGATGTTACCAGGAGTGGTGGGCTTGAGGTATGAGAAGAGGTTGGAAAGGTTGGGACACGATAAGGTGTCCCAACCTTTTCCTAGGGTGCCTAACAGGTTTAAAGTGAGCATAGGTTTAAGGTGACAAGGGAAGGTTTTTAAGGGAACCTGGGGTGCAAATTTTTCACACACAGGGTGGTGAGATAAATAGAACGAGTTCCAGATGAAGTGGTAGAGGTGTGTTCTACTGCAGTTGTACAGAGTCTTGGTGAGACCACACCTGGAGTATTGCGTACAGTTTTGGTCTCCTAATCTCAGGAAAGACATTCTTGCCGTAGAGGGAGTACAGAGAAGGTTCACCAGACTGATTTCTGGGATGTCAGGACTTTCATATGAAGAAAGACTGGATAGACTCGGTTTGTACTCGCTAGAATTTAGAAGATTGAGGGGGGATCTTATAGAAACTTACAAAATTCTTAAGGGGTTGGACAGGCTAGATGCAGGAAGATTGTTCCCGATGTTGGGGAAGTCCAGAACAAGGGATCACAAGGATAAGGGGAAAATCTTTTAGGACCGAGATGAGAAAAACTTTTTTCACACAGAGAGTGGTGAATCTCTGGAATTCTCTGCCACAGAAGGTAGTTGAGGCCAGTTCATTGGCTATATTTAAGAGGGAGTTAGATGTGGCCCTTGTGGCTAAAGGGATCAGGGGGTATGGAGAGAAGGCAGGTACAGGATACTGAGTTGTATGATCAGCCATGATCATATTGAATGGCGATGCAGGCTCGAAGGGCCGAATGGCCTACTCCTGCACCTATTTTCTATGTTTCTATGTAACTAACATTTGGATGGATACATTGATAGGAAAGGTTCAGAGGGATATAGCAAATGGGAGTAGCTCAGATAGACACCTTGGTTGGCATGGAAGTGTTTGGCCAATGGGGCCTATTTCTATGCTGCATTACTCTGTGACCATTTTCTTGGCTTCAGGGGGAATCCCTTCCACGAGTCTCATCTCTTATGGTCTAGAACTTTAGACCAACCTTATATGGGGGATAGACGTGAAATGTGGAGAAAGGTCTTACTCAGAAGGCAGTGAATCTTTGGAATTTTGTGCCCCAAAAGGATGTGAAGACTCGATCATTGGCTGCATTCAAAAATGAGGTTGATATTTAATTTAGTGATACGGTGTGCAAACAGGCCCTTTGGCCCACCGAGTTTGTGCCTATCAGCGATCACTCTTACACTAGTTCTATCCTACACACAAAGGAGAATTTACAAATGCCAATTTACCTACAAACTTGCATGTCTTTGGAGTGTGGGAGGAAACCAGAGCATCGAAGAAAACCAACGCAGTCACAGGGAGTATGTACAAACTCCATACAGACCGCACCCGTAATAAGCTAGACAAAAATAGCTGGAGGAACTCAGCGGAAGAGGCAGAATCTATGGAGAGAAGAAACAGGCGATGTTTCTGGTTGAGACCCTTCTTCGGACTAATGTTGGGGGGGGGGGGGGGGGGGGGGGGCGGAGACAGTAGGCTTTGTGGGAGAGCGGGGAAGGAGGGAGAAAGCAAGGGCTATCTAAAATTAGAGAAGTCAATGTTCATATCGCTGGGGTGTAAACTACCTAAGCGAAATATGAGGTGCTGTGCCTCCAATTTGCACTGGGCCTCACTCTGGCAATGGAGGAGGCCCAGGATAGAGGTCAGATTGGGAATGGGAGAGGGAGTTGAAGTGCTGAGCAACCGGGAGATCAGGTTGGTTGGTACAAACTGAGCGCAGGTGTTGGGCGAAGTGATTGCCGAGCCTGCGCTTGCTCCCGCCGATGTATAGAAGTTTGCACCTGGAACAGCGGATGCAGTAGATGAGGTTGGAGGAGGTGCAGGTGATCCTCTGCCTCACTTGGAAAGACTGATTGGGTCCTTGGATGGTATCGAGGGGGGAGGTAAAGCGACAAGTGTAAGCACCTGTAATAAGGATTGAATCTGGGTCTCTGACGCTGTAAGGCAGCAACTCTACTGCTGCGCCACAATGCTGCTCTAAATATATTTCTGGAGATTTGAGAAATCAGCTGATTGGGGACAGAACAGAAAGTAGAAGATCAGCCAAGATCTTGATGAATTATAAAGCAGGATCCATGGGAAGAATTGCCTACTCTTGCTCTTATTTCTTATGTCCTGAGGAAAATGGCTGAATCCGATGGGTGTTTATATAAATTTGATACTGGTGAATGGAATTAAAATGTTCTTGTTGTCAACGTAACTCTCCTGTAGGATTTACTTTACCTTGGCGAAGGTGCAATGTGAATAGAAGTTCTCATTTGGTGAAGAACTTGAAACATTAATTGACGGATGCGAGGACTTTCAGAATCTACAGCTGCGATATAACAAGCAATTGTTTACATATAAAATTTTGATTTTTAAATATTGGTCCAATAACGCGATGTAAATTCTCAGCGGTCGTTTCCTTTTTGAAGGTTGTTTCATGAAGTATCCAGGAATAAACAGCCGTAGAAATGTGTCTGAAATATAGTGGTCTCTTTAAAGCTGATTTGTTGAATGTTTAGACAAGTTGCCATTTATGCTATTCTTCAATTATAAAAATATACACCAAAGACAAGATTGTTTTTCTAGGATTAGTTTGTTAGAATTTGTGTATAGTCAGATATGTTTATTTATCTGGTGTTGGAAAGAAATAATCTGGGAGCAGAGAGCTGGATTTGATCAATTTCCTTGCGATTGTAAGCAAAGGATGTTCGTACGTTTAAAAATAGACATTCGCGTAATTGATGTGTTAAAATCATTCCAGTGATTTGTGGAGTAGGTTAACGTTGAAGCTGCAGGGGAGAGAATGCGTGGTGAAAATCATTTTTAAACATTCTCTTTGAGGAAACTAAAATAGGAAACTGTGAGCCTAACCCTTTGTCAAAGGCAAAGCAGGCAACACAGACAGCATTGTTACCCATGCTAACGTCAAGCAGGAAGATAGCATGTTAATCTCAAATATTTACCTGAGATGGATCTGAAGAAGCATCTCGACCTGAAACGTCACCCATTCCTTCTCTCCAAAGATGCCGCCTGGGTAACTTCAGCATTTTGTGTCTATCTTTAGCATTGTACGCCCAGTGTGAAGGATGGTCTGTTAGTATTTGTGCAGAAAAAAATCTATTATAATACAATGAGAATCCTGTAGTATCCGAGGAAGCTCTTTAACCCAATTTGCCCGTGTCAACCCTTTGCAAGAGGTCTCCATTTAGTCCCATTCACTCCCTGTTTCCAGCAGCCTGCCAACTTTTCCCATTGGATTATTTATCCTATTATCCATTTTGAAAGTCTTTGTTGAATCTGCTGCCACTGTCCTTACAGGCAGCTCCTCCCTGATCATAGAAAATAGGTGCAGGAGTAGGCCATTCGGCCCTTCGAGCCTGCACCGCCATTTAATATGATCATGGCTGATCATCCAACTCAGTATCCCGTACCTGCCTTCTCTCCATACCCCTTGATCCCTTTAGCCACAAGGGCCACATCTTATTCCCTCTAAATATAGCCAATGAACTGGCCTCAACTACCTTCTGTGGCAGAGAATTCCACAGATTCACCACTCAACACTCAACTCATAATGTGGAAACAAGTCACCAGAAAAGTGTTGGTGCCAGAGACATGGCGACACTTGTACACTGCCTAAGTGAGGTCTGCTGTATGAATTTACTGGAATGTGTGCAAAAACAAAGCATTTCAATGTACCTTGTTACATATGATGATCAAGGATCATTGAAATATTGAATTGAACAGCAGGTGCTGGTTTTTTACCAAAGACAGACACAAAGTGTTGGGAGTAACGCAGCGGGTCAGGCAGCATTTCTGGGGAAAAAGGATGGGTAACGTTTCCAGGGTCTTGACCAGCGCCTGATCATTATGTTATCTGTTAAATTCAAACAACTCTTATTTACTGATACACAAAAATGCTGGAGAAACTCAGCGGGTGCAGCAGCATCTATGGAGCGAAGGAAATAGGCAACGTTTCGGGCCGAAACCCAAAGGGCCCGCCTCCACCCGCAGAACACAGCCCACAGTCTTCAGTCTGACGAAGGGTTTCGGCCCGAAACGTTGCCTATTTCTTTCGCTCCATAGATGCTGCTGCACCCGCTGAGTTTCTCCAGCATTTTTGTGTACCTTCGATTTTCCAGCATCTGCAGTTCCTTCTTAAACTCTTATTTACTATTGTACCTATGGGCAAAAAAGCAGTGAAGAAGAGAAACAGTGATTAAAATTCTTGATGCGCTTGAGTTTTTCAAGAAGATTATGATCACATCATAGTTGTTCTTTTTCTTCAAAGTAAACCTTTTTGAAATGCATTACATTTTTCATTCAAGATGCAAGATAAATTGTTTTGTCCTCCTTTCTGCTCAAAAACCTTTCCCAATTCAAAGACTGTATTTACTGAAATTGGATCCAAAAATATGCACTCCTTGTCAGTACTGAAAATCAGGGCACCACGTGTGTGTTGAGCACGTGTATGTATTACGCGCGTATGTCATCATAATCATAATTTATTAGCCAACATACGAGAACTTTGGTTTGCCATACCGTCATAACAAAAAAACAACAGGGCACACAACTACGTAAAATTTGACATAAACATCCACCCAGCGGCTCCTCCACGTTCCTCACTGTGATGGAAGGCAATAAAGTCTTATCTTCTTTCCTCCTGCGGCTTGGAGTTCCCAAAATTGGTCTGTCACCAGAGACTACACGATGTTAATGTCCGCAGCTCCCACAGATCCCCTAGCAAAGGGATTGCCCACTCCAAGATGGTAAGTCTGCAGGCACCGCGGTTTTGGAGCTCTAGAAGTCCCAACCAAAAGGCCGCCGCCAACACGATGTTAGGCCGCAGTGCTGATGGAGATACGACATGGAAAAAGCCGCATCTCCGTCGAGGAATGAGACGAGAAAAGTTCCCCCCCCCCCCCCCCCCCCCAACATAATACAAAACAAAAAATAAACTAAAACATACATTTTACAACAAACTAAAAACACAAACGAAGGAAAAGACGAAGAGACCGTTGGCGAGGCAGCCATCCTGCATCACCCCCTGGTGTTGAGTGTGTTTAGCGTGCGTGTGTGTTGAGCGTGTGTGTGTTAAGTGTGTGTGTTTGTTAAGTGTGTGTATTGAATGCGCCACTGAGATCCCAACCCCAACCTTTGTATTCTGCCTACCCCACTACTCTTCCATCCCCCTCCCCCACCCCCACTGCTCTACCATTCCCTCTCCCTCTCAAGCTGTTCTAATTCCCCACCCATACTCTATCTCCCTGTCCATGCTAGCCTGTAGGGCCTGAGGATGCCATGAACAGTTAGATTCACAGTATTGTCCATGGCGCTTTCAGACAGTCTGTATGTCCTGCGTAGAAATCAGGGAACTATACTCTATCTCTCTTGATAACCACTCTGCCGCTTCTTCAGGCATGGGTTCACCAAAAGGATTCAGAAATTACTTTTCAGATTTGAATGATTTGCATTTTGCTGACGAAAAGGTGGAGGATAAAAACACATAATCCTCTGACTATTTTCGCCATCTCCAACGGGATCCAACCACGCCACATCTTCCCATCGCCACCTCTTTCCACTTTCTGCAGAGACCGTGTTCCCTCCGCCGTGTTGCAACCACAGGAGATGCAACACCTGTCCCTATACATAGAAAATAGGTGCAGGAGTAGGCCATTGCGCCCTTCGAGCCAGTACCGACATTCAATGTGATCATGGCTGATCATCCAAAATCAGTACCCCATTCCTGCTTTTTCGCCATATCCCTTGATTCTGTTAGCCCTAAGAGCTAAATCTAACTCCCTCTTGAAAACCTCCCCCCTCGATTCCAGCCAAGGACCCCAACAGTCTTTTCAGGTGAGGCAGAGAGTCGCTTGCACCTCATCCGACCTCGTCTACTATATCCGCTGTTCCAGGTGTGGACGACTGCCAAAAGAGATGGGGGAGATATTGAACAATTTATTTTCTTCGGTATTCACCAAGGAGAAGGATATTGAATTATGTGAGGTAAGGGAAACAAGTAGAGTAGCTATGGAAACTATGAGATTCAAAGAAGAGGAAGTACTCACACTTTTGAGAAATATAAAAATGGATAAGTCTCCAGGCCCGGACAGGATATTCCCTAGGACATTGAGGGAAGTTAGTGTAGAAATAGCAGGGGCTATGACAGAAATATTTCAAATGTCATTAGAAACGGGAATAGTACCGGAGGATTGGCGTTCTGCGCATGTTGTTCCATTGTTTAAAAAGGGGTCTAAGAGTAAACCTAGCAATTATAGACCTGTTAGTTTGACGTCAGTGGTGGGCAAATTAATGGAAAGGATACTTAGAGATAATATATATAAGCATCTGGATAAACAGGGTGTGATTAGGAACAGTCAACATGGATTTGTGCCTGGAAGGTCATGTTTGACTAATCTTCTTGAATTTTTTGAAGAGGTTACTCAGGAAATTGATGAGGGTAAAGCAGTGGATGTTGTATATATGGACTTCAGTAAGGCCTTTGACAAGGTTCCTCATGGAAGTTTGGTTAAGAAGGTTCAATGGTTGGGTATTAATGGTGGAGTAGCAAGATGGATTCAACAGTGGCTGAATGGGAGATGCCAGAGAGTAATAGTGGATGGTTGTTTGTCAGGTTGGAGGCCAGTGACTAGTGGGGTGCCACAGGCATCTGTGTTGGGTCCACTGTTGTTTGTCATGTACATCAATGATCTGGATGATGGTGTGGATTAGTAAGTATGCAGATGATACTAAGATAGGTGGGGGTTGTGGATAATGAAGTAGATTTTCAAAGTCTACAGAGAGATTTATGCCAGTTATAAGAGTGGGCTGAAAGATGGCAGATGGAGTTTAATGCTGATAAGTGTGAGGTGCTACATCTTGGCAGGACAAATCAAAATAGGACGTACATGGTAAATGGTAGGGAATTGAAGAATGCAGGTGAACAGAGGGATCTTGGAATAACTGTGCACAGTTCCCTGAAAGTGGAATCTCATGTAGATAGGGTGGTAAAGAAAGCTTTTGATGTGCTGGCCTTTATAAATCAGAGCATTGAGTATAGAAGTTGGGATGTAATGTTGTACGATTGTAAAATAGTAAAATTGTACAAGGCATTGGTGAGGCCAATTCTGGAGTATGGTGTACAATTTTGGTCGCCTAATTATAGGAAGGATGTCAACAAAATAGAGAGAGTACAGAGGATATTTACTAGAATGTTGCCTGGGTTTCAGCAACTAAGTTACAGAGAAAGGTTGAACAAGTTAGGGCTTTATTCTTTGGAGCGCAGAAGGTTAAGGGGGGACTTGATAGAGGTCTTTAAAATGATGAGAGGGATAGACAGAGTTGACGTGGATAAGCTTTTCCCACTGAGAGTAGGGAAGATTCAAACAAGGGGACGTAACTTGAGAATTAAGGGACTGAAGTTTAGGGGTGACATGAGGGGGAACTTCTTTACTCAGAGAGTGGTGGCTGTGTGGAATGAGCTTCCAGTGAAGGTGGTGGAGGCAGGTTCGTTTTTATCATTTAAAAATAAATTGGATAGTTAAACGGACGGGAAAGGAATGGAGGGTTATGGTCTGAGCACAGGTAGATGGGACTAGGGGAGAATACGTGTTCGGCATGGACTAGAAGGGTCGAGATGGCCTGTTTCCGTGCTGTAATTGTTATATGGTTATATGTTATATGGTTATATCGGCGAGACCAAGCGCAAGCTCGGCGATCATTTCGCTGAACACCACCGCTGAGTCTGCCTGAACCTACCTGATCTCTTGGTTGCTGGACACTAACTCCCCCTCCTATTCCCACACTGACCTTTCTGTCCTGGGCCTCCTCCATTGTCAGAGTGAGGTCCAGTGCAAATTGGAGGAACAGCATCTCGTATTTCGTTTGGGCATCTTACACCCCAGCGGTATGAACATTGACTTCTCTAACTTCAAGTACCCCTTGCTTTCCCCCTCTCTTCATCCCCTCCCCCGTCTCAGTTCTCCGACCAGTCTTACTGTCTCCGACTACATTTTATCTCTGTTTGCTTTGTTGTTACCTACTCATACTGTATTCTACATTTTTTTTGATCTCCATTCCCTTTGCCCCGTTTTCACCTTCACCCATCCTGGTCTATCTATCTCCCTCCCCCCTGATGTCAGTCTGAAGAAGGAGCTCGACCCGAAACCTCATCCATTCCTTTTTCACCAGCATTTTGTGTCTATCTCTGACATGTGTGTAGTTTGCATGTCCTCCCTCTGCTTCTAGGTTTCCTCCGAGGTGCTCCGGTTTCGCCCCACATCCCAAAGACATGTAGATTCATTGTCTGCTCTAAGTTTCCCTAAGTGTGTGGGAGAAAGTGGGATGATCTTGAATTCATATGAATGGGAGAGTGATGGTCAGCATGGATTAATTGGGCCAAAGGGCCTGGTTCTCTGCTGTATCTGTCAATGATACCATCCTGTTGTTTGTTTATGAAAATTTGCTGTGCACCATTACATAGAAAACATAGAAACATAGAAAATAGGTGCAAGAGGAGGCCATTCGGTCCTTTTGAGCCAGCACCGCCATTCATTGTGATCATGGCTGATCGTCCCCTATCAATAACCCATGCCTGCCTTCTCCCCGTATCCCTTGACTCCACTAGCCCCTAGAGCTCTATCTAACTCGCTCTTAAATCCATCCAGTGACTTGGCCTCCACTGCCCTCTGTGGCAGGGAATTCCATAAATTCACAACTCTGGGTGAAAACGTTTTTTCTATCCTCAGTCTTAAATGGCCTCCCCTTTATTCTAAGACTGTGACCCCTGGTTCTGGACTCGCCTCACATTGGGAAAAAAATTTCTGCATCTAGCTTGTCCAGCTTATATATTTCTATAAGATCCATTAGTTGCTGAGTTAGATGGTGCAATGGGCGGATCCGCTTCCTCATGGTTCCAGGACCCAGGTACAATGCTGTGTGGTCCCTGTGGCTGTATCCGTTTGCTCCGGGTGCTCCAGTTTCTTCCCACATTCCAAAGATATGCAAGTCTGTAAGTTAATTGGCTCATGGCTCTGAGTGAGTTAAATGGCTCATGGCTCTGAGGTGAATGGTAGAATCTAAGGACGATTAATGAGGAATGTGGCAACTATATAAAATGAGATTAATGTAGAATTAACGTATATGAGTAGTTGGTGGTTGACGTGGTCTTGGTGGACTGAAAGGCTTGTTTCACTCTGACTCTAGACTTTCAAATATTACAACAACTTTGATGGTCTGTATTTGGCTGAAAATCTCTCTGGAACAACCAGAAGTCATGTGAGATACTACAGAAGGAGCCTTGCATTTCTAGCTCCTTCGCTTATAGTTCCCTCTCATCCTGAATATTACTCGTGCTGGCACTATAATGGAAGAGGCTTTGAAATATGCAGATGCAGTCTGCACATGTTAGAGATCATTTTGAGTTACATTGTGAAGTTTTTTTCACCAGTTCCATGATTACATTAATACGTGATAAGTGTTTGGAGCAGAATTAGGCCATTCGGCCCATCAAGTCTACTCCGCCATACGTGATCATGGGGAAGTCTTTTAGGACCGAGATGAGAAAATCATTTTTTACACAGAGAGTGGTGAATCTGTGGAATTCTCTGCCACAGAAGGTAGTTGAGGCCAGTTCATTGGCTATATTTAAGAAGGAGTTAGATGTGGCCCTTGTGGCTAAAGGGATCAGGGGTTATGGAGAGAAGGCAGGTACAGGATACTGAGTTGAATGATCAGCCATGATCATATTGAAATGCGGTGCAGGCTCGAAGGGCCAAATGGCCTACTCCTGCACCTATTTTCTATGTTTCTATTCAATCATGGCTGACCTGTCTTTCCCTCTCAACCCCATTCTCCTGCTTTCTCCCCATAACCCCTGACACCCGTTTCATAAACCAAACATTTTACTTAACGAGGCATGACTCATCCTGTAGGATTGATCAAATCAGCTTCCCAGGAAGGTTAAATTCAACTTGTATTGTTAGTGTTACCCATGTCTTTCACATCAATACCATCACCAATCTGCAAAGGATTGGCATGTAAAATACTCACTCGCTGGAATGTTATGTAATAAAATTTGATACTGGTGTCTGGATGACTCCTGAAAATTGAGTTCATTTTGCAGTAAAAGGCAGGTCAAAAGAAGGTATAACTTTCAGCAGATGGAGTTTTATTCTTGGTGTTTGCTCGCATACTTTGGAACATGGCACATTTCAGAATTAAAAGTATAATGTTGTGAAATTTAGACGTGGCGTGCTGACACCTGCGTGCTGGACCCAGAAGAGGATCTACTGCCATCCACTGAAATAGTTTCACTCTTGTAAATCTCCGAGCCTAACTCTCAGGATTTCGAACGATATTCTCTCTGCACCGTAAGACCATATTCTGGTCTCTGGCATTTTTCTCTTTGCACTACGCATTGTACTTGATAATCCCAATGTTATACTGGCATCTACACGATTAGTTTCTATATCCTTGTTAACATCCTTGTTAGTTATTGTCCTACAGCATAGGTGTGTATAGCAGTTCAGATACTACTTTGGCTTTGGGCTTGGTTATCTTGGTTGAGCGATTGTCCTGGTTTTATAGCAAAAGCACTTTGTGTTGTAATAGTAATTGGCTTGGCTGTACTTGCATATTAATAATTTACCGGGATAGCAAGTGAAACCAAGGTTTTCACTGTAGCAGTATAAATATGACAATTATAAACTAATATCAATACCAATGTTTTATATGCTGGCCTGTGGGTTGGTTTTACTGGTGTTGGACAGTCGCCAACTGCATGGAAGGAAAGGAATAGCTATTGATAAGGGAAGATGGAGAGATTTGGGTGAAGGCTAAACTAGAATGGAAGCACTGGCATAGATCGGCTGGGCTGAAAGGCCTGTTATTGTGCTGTAAAGTTTACGTAACAAACTCTTTGTTTAATCGTGGGATTGTCACAGTCATCGAGTCATACAGTGTGGAAACAGGCCCTTTGGCCCAACTTGCCCACACCGGCCGAAATGTTCCAGCTACACAAGTCCCACCTGCCTGTTTTTGGCCCATATCCCTCCAAACCTGTCCTATAACATGTACCTGTCTAACTGTTTGCTAAATATTGGGATAGTCCCTGCCTCAACTACCTCCTCTGGCAGCTTGACTACCTCTTCTGGCAGCTCGAATGAGTATTCAACTGTTTAAATGTAGTGCACAAAAATGTCCACACTGTTGGCTGTGTGCGTGTTATTTCTATGAATGAGTGATGCTAAGAATCTGCAGTGAAGATGGACACGATCCAAGATATATTGTTTCCACTGGTGCTACGAACGAGTGCTGTGATGGGAGTGCGAGTCATGTCTGAGCCTGGCGTTGCTTGCTGGAATGTGTCTTGTAAACATGTTGTGAAATATTTGATACTGAACATGAAGCCCCAGATATTTTTATTGATTCCATGAAGTGGAATCGTATCAGAATGGAAGGAAAGATGTGAAATCAGTTCGAACTGAAAGGAAAACTCGAGGTAGCTTGGGAATTACTGTGGAAATATGAGAATATTCTAGCAGTTCCAACCTTTATTCCTTTCAAATTAGTCTTGATTTTCTTGCACGTCCGCATGCTATAGATGTAAAGTGCAAGACTTTTAAAACTTTTTTTTTTTATGAGCAAGAGAATGTTATTTAAACTTTTCCATATCATCTTTTCCAGTCTTACTCCTAACACTTCTTCCCAAATTTAACTTCAATTTAGGGGCAGCTCAGAGGCGCAGCGGTAGCTTTGCTGCCTCACAGCGCGAGAGAACTGGGTTCGATCCCGACCGAGGGCGCTATCTGTGTGGAGTTTGTACGTTCCCCCTGTGACCACGTGGGTTTCCTCTGGGTGCCCCGGTTTCCTCCCACATTAAAAAATTAAGACATTTAAAAAAAACTTAGAAATAGGGCAGCACAGTGGCGCCATGGTAGAGTTGCTGCCTCACAGCACCAGAGAACCGGGTTAGATCATGAGTGACTATGGGTGCTGTCTGTGCGAAGTCTCTATGATCTCCCTGTGACTATGTAGGTTTTCTCCAGGTGCTCAAGTTTCTTCCCTCATTCCAAAGATATGCAGGTTTGTAGGTTAATTGGCGTCTGTGATTTGTCCCTAGTGTGCAGTGGGCGGGTGATCGCTGGGCGGCCTGGACACTGGGCCGAAGGATCTGTTTCCACACTGTATCTCTAAACTAAACTAAACTTTGACTTTGTTTCACAGTAAATCGAGAAAGCATGTAGATTGAGAATGTAAATGTTTAAATTTCATTAGGTTTGAGTTTACATCTCTGCCAGGTTTCTGTTTAGACATGAATTCTTCATGCACTGCGTGTGGCTTATGATAACTACAGATTTAATGTTTCTTTATGGTTATGATGTTAAGGCAGGAACTAACACGTTGGGACACTTTCTTATGGAAAGGAGAAATAAATTGGTAGGAAAGAACTGCAGACGACAGTTTAAATCGAAGGTAGACACAAAATGCTGGACTAACTCAGCGGGACAAGCAGCATCTCTGGAGAGAAGGAATGCGTGACGTTTCGGGTCGAGGCCCTTCTTCAGACTGATCAAACCAATTCAGTCTGAAGGAGGGTTTCGACCCGAAACGTCACTAATTCCTTCTCTCCAATGATGCTGCCTGTCCCGCTGAGTTAGTCCAGCATTTTGTGTCCAAATTGGTGAGCTGTTGGAGATTTTCCCAACTGTACAAGTATTTGACAGGACAGGCGTAAGGAGGATGTTTCTACATGTGGCGGATTGTGGAGTAGATCATATGTGTGTCACTACAATATATAAGATAAATGCAAGACAGAGACATTTATTTGTTTAAAGAGCGGGGAGCTCTCTCCCACGGAGGGCTTGAGGTGAAGAGCAAAAATAGATTTAAGGGAAAGAACACAGAAGAGAAAGGGATAGAAGCGGGAGGGAAGAAGGGGTGAAGATGGAGCAAAGTGTGAAAAGGGCCACGTGAGGCAGAAGCCCCAGTCTGCAGTAGAGAGGCTGACAGGCTTTTTTCTCCTACTTGTATTATGTGGCAACATTTTTGTAAAACTCGTACTTTATTCATCTTCCTGGCAAAGTGTTCAGGCTGCCCGCATATGATAGCAATTCTGTTTCATAGGTATGGATCTACCTAGTTATTCAGCTCCATAATTTTAATCATCTGTGTTGGATAACTTGTACCCAAACGGCTCCTTTGTTGTGTACCTCAGCCAGCTGTTTGTGGGATCTGGCACTTGTCCAAAAGGGGCATCCATATTTTCCCTCATTACAATGGTTTGTTTCTAATAATGGTTCACTAGCTTTGGTGGAGAATCCGTTCATAAGTCTTAGGAGCAGAATTAGGCCATTCGGCCCATCGCGTCTACTCTGCCATTCAATCATGGCTAATGTACCTTTCCTTCTCAACCACATTCTTCTGCCATCTCCCCGTAACCTTTGACACCCTAACTATTCTAGAACCTCTGCTTTAAATTGTGTCCAAGTCATGGACACACATGCTGAGAGAGATGCCTGTTGGAGGATTTATCTCCCTTCTCTTTCCAGATCGGTTAACATGACTTTCCTGTGTGGTACAATGTTTGCTCGGATAATATGCAGGACTCGTTGGAATAATTTGCCACCTGGATTAGAAAAAACATAGAATAGTACCACACACAATGGCCCTTCACCCACAATGTCTCTGCCACCTTGCTGTTAAATTAATCTTGTCCCCTCTGCCTGAATGTTATACATATCCCTCCATTCCCTGCATATTCCTGTGCTTATCCCAAAGCTGCTGATATGTCATTATCATCTGGCCTTCATCAGTGAGGGAATTGAGCATCGAAGGTGGAACGTTATGTTATTCCTGTACAGGATTTGGTGAGGCCATACTTGCAGTACTGTTTAAGAAGGAACTACAGATGCTGGAAAATCGAAGGTAGACAAAAATGCTGGAGAAACCCAGCGGGTGAGGCAGCATCTACGGAGCGAAGGAAATAGGCAACGTTTTGGATCGAGACCCTTCTTCAGTCTGAAGAAGGGTTTCAACCCGAAACGTTGTCTATTTCCTTCGCTCCATAGATGCTGCCTCACCCGCTGGGTTTCTCCAGCATTTTTGTCTACCTTGCAGTACTGTATTCAGTTTTGGTCATGCTATTGGGAAGATGCTATCATGCTGCGAAGAGTGCAGAGACAATTTACGAGAATGTTGCTGGGACTCGAAGGCCGGATCTAAAGGGAGAGGTTGGGTAGGCTACGACTTTATTCCGTGGAGTGCAGGAGGACAGGAAGGACATCCCCCCCCCCCCCCCCTCCCCCCCGCATGGTCAGTTATAATGAGGGTTTACTGCATAGCCTTTTGTTTGACTGGATAGCTCGCAACAAAAAAGCTTTTCACTGTATCTTGGTTCACGTGACAATAATAAGAATAATCTAACGAACCAAGGCTGAGGTGTGATCTTTTAAGGTATATAAAATCACGAGGGGAACAGATAAAGTGAATGCACAGTCTTTGCCCGTGGTAAATAAATCAAGAACAAGGAGGTAGAGGTTTAAGGTGAGAGGGGAAAGATTTAATAGGAACTCGCACAGATGGTGTATCTTGGTCAGCATGGATGAGTTGGGCTGAAAAGGCCTATTTCTGTGTTGTCTGACTCTATAATCATCATATCTACTTCTACCACCACCCCTGACAGCATGTACCAGGCACCTACCACTCCCTGCATTAAAAAAAACTTGCTCTGCACACCTCCTTTCATACAATGAAATCTTAAAAAAATATTTCACATATTTTAAAATATGTCCTCGAGTTATCAGTTTCCCCTTATCAGATTCTCTCTACTGATCCATTAATTTCAATGCAATTCCTCAGATGTGTTTTAAAAAATGCTACCTCATCCATTCCCTCTCCCCTTTAGCTATTTGTGCCTTCCTCCAGCCCTAAAATATTAGTCATAGAGTCATACAGCACAGAAACAGGCCCTTCAGCCCAACTTGTACATGCCGACCAAGATGCCCCATCTATGCTAACCCCCCCATATCCCACCCAATCTTCCTGTCCATGTACTTATACCAGTCTCAATGCTCCGTTTGCTTGTGCTTCTCGCAGTTGTCCAGCTTACATCACAACACTGAAACACAAGACTTGGTGCTGGTCTGCCACAGGGATTGTCAAAGGCACCATCTTTCAAATGGGACATTAAACTGTTTGCCCTCTCGGGTAGGATCCGGAGAATGGGCGGTGGAAAGGGTGACGGAGAACTTTTAAAACACAACCAAGGAATAGCATCAAAATTAATTGTTCCTCAACCAACATAACTCAAAGCACATCATCTTATTATTATTTCATCCTTCTGTGTGTGGATTCACTGCCGCATTTCGTACGTTACAATAGCAACCAAAATGTAAAAGGTCTTAATTGACTATAGTGCTTTCGGGAAATATAGGCAGTGAAAAATTTAACATTAATGCAAGTTTTCAGGGTAGAAAATAACGAACAATATTCTCCGGCTTCTGTTAATTGTAAATTGTCGCTAGGACTGTGTAGGATTGTGCTAGTGTATGGGGTGATCGCTGGTCGACTCGGACACGCTGTATGTCTAAAGTAAAAGTAGTATTTTTAATGAGAACATATTAATCGGTGCACCGGTGAGTGATAGACACGAGGAACTGCAGTGGCTGGTTTACAAAAGAGACACCAAATACTGGAGTAACTCAACGGGTCAGGCAGCATCTTTGGAGAAAATGGAGACGGGTTGTTTCAAGTTGGGACCTTTTTTCTGACTGATTGTAGTGTGGGTAGGAATCTGGAAGAGAGGTGGGGCGGGACAAAGAATTATGCATTTCCTGTGTTAGTTAAGAAATCTAGCATTTTTTTTAGCTAGTGTTCTAGCCACCAGGTGGCAGGGTTTATTCAATAGTAGGTTCTTAGTTTTGCGGAAAAATGAGAACTTGGATCGGTTGCTGGTGAAAGTGCGGACATGACATCGAGACGATATTTTATTGGTTTTTGAAAGGTTCTACCACTTGATGAAGTCCGATAATTTGTGTGTCTGCCTTGATAACCCGGAGACCTGCCTAGTGAACATTGTCGTTCAATGTTCCTACATGTCTGACAGCCAATGCAATTTAATTTAGTGTAGGAAGGAACTGCAGATGCTGATTTACACCGAAGATAATCCCAAAATGCTGAAGTAACATTGCGTGGACAGGCAGCATCTCTGGAGAGTAGGAATGGGTCTCAACCCGAAACTTCACCCATTCCTTCTCTCCAGAGACGCTGTCTGTCCCGCTGAGTTACCCCAGAATTTTGTGCCTATCCTCGGTGCAATTTAATTTTGTTTAGTTTTGAGATACAGCACGGACACATGCCCTTCGGCCCACCGAGTCTGTGCCATACACTAACACTATCTTGCACACTAGGGTCAATTTACCATTGTTACCAAAACCAATTAACCTACAAACCTGTACATCTTTGGAGCGTGGGAGGAAATTGGTGAAATCCCACGCGGTCACTTGAGAACGTACAAACTCCGTACAGGCGGCACCCGTAGTCAGGATCGAACCCAGGTCTCTGGCGCTGTAAGGTAGCAGCAACTGTATCGCTTCGCTGCCGTGCCACCCGTGAAATTCGTTAACGTGAAGTTGCTGTTACAGGAAAGGAACAGCCAATCTGCATGCAGTATGTTCCCACAAACTGAAATAGAGTAGAACACCCACATTTTCACCTGGATCGAGCAGTCAGTGGTGAGAACTCCCTGCTCTTCAAAAGAGTTGAGGTTCTTTTGCATTCATCTGAGAGTTCCATGCTTTGATATGAGCTTATGTTCAAAAGAAGACACCTTTGCCAGAGAACCTGTCCCTTGGTACTGTATGATAGCGTCAGATTAAAGAACTGCAAATGATGGAAATCTAAAGAAGAATAGAAGATGCTAGATACAACTTAGCAGACCATGCAGCATCTGTGGAAAGCCAACATTTCACATGGAAGCCACAAATTCCATTTCCCTTCCCACAAGGGGCAGCACGGTGGCGCAGCAGCAGAGTTGCTGCCATCCAGCACCAGAGACCCGGGTTCGATCCTGACGATGGTTGCTGCCTGTACGGAGTTTGTACGTTCTCCCTGTGACTGCATGAGTTTTTCTCTGGGTGCTCCAGTTTCCTCCCGGACTCCAAAGACGTACAGGTTTGTAGGTTAATTGGCTTCTGTAAATTGTAAATTGTCCCTAGTGTGTAGGAGTTTGTACGTTCTCCCCGTGACTGCAGGGGTTTTCTCCAGATGCTCCAGTTACCTCGCACACTCCAAAGAGGTATAGGTTTGTAACTTAATTAGCTTCTGTAAATTGTAAATTATCTCTAAGGTGTAGGATAGTGCTAGTTTACGGGGTGATCGCTGGTCGGTGCGGACTCGGTGGGTCGAAGGGCCTGTTTCCACGTTGTATCTCTAAACTCTAAAGTGCCGTCTGACCAGCTGAGTATTTCCAGAATTTTTTAGGTTTCAGTCGGTCTAGGTTGATGTGTCCTTAATAATCTTACATGTTTCAATAAGATTTCCTCTCATCCTAAATTTCAGAGTATACAAGCCCAGCCGCTCCAATCTATCAACATATGACAGTCCCGCCATCCTGGGAATTAACCTCGTGAACCTAGGCTGCACTCCCTCAATAGCAAGAATGTCCTTCCTCAAGTTTGGAGACCAAAACTGCACACAATACTCCAGGTGTGGTCTCATTGGGGCCATGTACAAATGCAGGAGGACCTCTTTGCTCCTATACTTAACTCCTCTTGTTATGAAGGCCATGATTAGATTAATCGTGGCTGATCATCTAAAATCAGTGCAAGGTAAAGCCAGTGAAGTCCGATCAAAGATAGTCCAAGGGTCTCCAATGAGGTAGATAGTAGCTCAGGACCGATATACAGGATCGTAGGATGGTTCAGTTGTCTGAAGAAACTATCCCTGAATCTGGAGGTGTGCGTTTTCATACTTCTATACCTTTTGCCCGATTGGAGAGAGTTGAAGGGGGAGTGGTCAGGGTGCGACTTGTCCTTGATTATGCTGCTGGCCGTGCCAAGTCAGTGTGAGGTATAGACGGAGTCAATGGAAGGGAGGTTGGTTTGTGTGATGGTCTGGGCTGCGTCCACAATTTACTGCAATTTCTCTGCAATTCCTTTGCTGTTCTATTTTGTTTTTGAAAGGCTGCGCATATGGCACATAAAGAGCACCATGGAATAGAAAGGTCAAATGGTCTCTGCTGTAAATATGATGCAATTTGAGAGTTGCAGACACAACTGATTGCACTCATGTAGTACCTTTCAGGCCTCTGGGCAGCTGGACAGCTGCATGTATTTGTGAAGCACCCGTTAATATTAAGTATCCAGAAGAAACATAGAAACATATAAAGTAGGTGCAGGAGTAGGCAATTCGGCCCTTTGAGCCAGCATCGACCGCCATTCAATATGATTATGGCTGATCATCTAAAATCAGTACCCTTTTCCTGCTTTCTCCCCATAACCAGGGCCGGATTTACGTATAAGCTAGACAAGCTTAAGCTTAGGGCCTCGAGATCTAGGGGGGCCTACTCACCTCGCTGCCTCACCGACCATCCGCCAACCGGGACCTCCTACTCTTTGCCTGCTGACCCTGGCCACTCCACTGCCCTCCAGCGGCCTGCAGCCGTCGCCTTACCTGCAGCCTGGACTCAGCACCGGGCCTGAAGTTTCCACGCTGCAGACTCCAACTCCCCTGGGTTTGACTGCGCTGGGTCCTAGTGCTAGCCCCCATACCCAACCCTGGTCACCTCAGTGGCTGTTCCACTGAGTCTTCCCCATTCCCCTTAAACCATGTGACCCCAGCTCTTCCCCACCCACACTACAGTCCTCATACCCCCCTACCCCCTGACCATCCACCACCCCTCCACCAGACATCGCCTCGGCCTCAGTCCACTCACCTGCCTTCCTCCGGCCCCAACCCCCATTCCTGCCGCTGGCCCAACACTCCAGAGCTTCAATCAGCGATCCAGGTAAGGCATCACCCGCTCCTCGGTGAATCCAATATGTATTTTAAAACCAACTGTTTAATGACAACATACAGCAGGATCTAAAAGTGTCACACTGTCACCGTCGGGTAGTCATGGTCCTCTAGTCATGGGGGTGGGGGGTTGGGAGGGCCTCACAAGTGAAATAGCTTAGGGCCTCTCTTCATCTAAATCCGGCCCTGCCCATATCCCTTGATTCCGTTAACTCTAAGAGCTAAATCTAACTCTATTTGAATACATCATTGAATCTTTCAAACAAACATCGTACTGAGCACTGGTGGTGTTACTTGGAAAAGTCACCGAATATACAGAAAAGAAGAGGGTGTGGAGCTCGAAGGGGATACTAGAGGAAAGAGCGGGGTGGGGAGGTTGAGCTCAGAGTCCTGGCATCTGAGGAACTGGCCAGCAATGGTGGAGCGAGTTAAATTTGGGGACGTTTAAAAGACTCGAGTTGGAGGAATTCAGAAAGCTGGAAGGGTTTCCAGAAACATGGAGATTTTGTTTTGAAGTTGGGCTGCAGGCAGGAATTCAAGTCCCAAGTGTTTATGTAGTTCTTTGGCAGGATACTCCCCTCTCTTACTCAGGCAGATCTTAGCAACAACACAGCTATAGCACAGAATTAACTTGAAGTGAACTCCCACTCTAAGCTTTTCACTGTATCTTGGAACAGGCAACATTAATAAACCAATATCAGTACTAGCACCAATGTTTGAAGTGATATGTTTACACTCGAGTGAGCCGCCACGTTGCTAAGGTTTAACCATCACAGTTACTTTATTGTTCAAGAAGGAACTGCAGTTGCTGGAAAATCGAAGGTACACAAAAATGCTGGAGAAACTCAGCGGGTGCAGCAGCATCTATGGAGCGAAGGAAATAGGTAACGTTTCGGGCCAAAACCGAAGGGTTTCGGCCCGAAACGTTACCTATTTCCTTCGCTCCATAGATGCTGCTGCACCCGCGGAGTTTCTCCAGTATTTTTGTGTACCTACAGTTACTTTATTTATGTTTTTACTGCATTGTATGCCCTGGTTGACTGTGTATATTCTGCTTCTCACCAGCACATCTCATTATAAAGTATCTCCAGCCCACCCTCCCAAAATAAAGCACCCCCTTCATCATTAAACTGGTTCTTTATACAATAACACGCTATTGTCAAGTCAAGTTTATTTGTCACATACACATACGAGATGTGCAGTGAAATGAAAGTGGCAATGCTCGCAGACCTTTGTGCAAAAGACAAACAACCAAACAACCAAACAAACTATAAACACAATCGTAACACACATATTCTTTTACATAATAAATAATGGAAGGAAAAACGTTCAGTAGAGTTAGTCCCTGGTGAGATAGGCGTTTACAGTCCGAATGGCCTCTGGGAAGAAACTCCTTCTCAACCTCTCCGTTCTCACCGCATGGCAACGGAGGCGTTTGCCTGACCGTAGCAGCTGGAACAGTCCGTTGCAGGGGTGGAAGGGGTTCCAGGTGCGACAAAGGTTCACCTGTATCTACTCCAACCTCATCTACTGCATCCGCTGCTCTAGATGTCAGCTGATTTACATCGGTGAGACCAAGCGTAGGTTGGGCGATCGTTTCGCCGAACACCTCCGCTCAGTCCGCAATAACCTACCTGACCTCCCGGTGGCTCAGCACTTCAACTCCCCCTCCCATTCCCAATCCGACCTCTCTGTCCTGGGTCTCCTCCATTGCCAGAGTGAGCAACAGCGGAAATTGGAGGAACAGCACCTCATATTCCGTCTGGGGACCTTGCGTCCTTATGGCATTAACATTGAATTCTCCCAATTTGGCTAGCCCTTGCTGTCTCCTCCCCTTCCTTAACCCTCTAGCTGTCTCCTCCCACCCTCCCATCCGCCCGCCCTCGGGCTCCTCCTCCTCCTCCCCTTTTCCTTCTTTCTTTCCCCCCCCACCCCCCATCAGTCTGAAGAAGGGTTTTGGCCCGAAACGTCGCCTATTTCCTTCGCTCCATAGATGCTGCTGCACCCGCTGAGTTTCCCCAGCAATTTTGTGTACCCTCTCTCATGATATTGTTGGCTCTGGAGTTGCACCTCCTGATGTATAGTTCCTGCAGGGGGGCAAGTGAAGTTCCCATAGTGCGTTCGGCCGAACGCACTACTCTCTGCAGAGCCTTCTTGTCCTTGGCAGAGCAATTCCCAAACCAGATAGTAATGTTCCCGGACAAGATGCTTTCCACCGCCGCTGCGTAGAAGCACTGGAGGATCCTTAGAGACACTCTGAATTTCCTCAATTGCCTGAGGTGGTAAAGGCGCTGCCTTGCCTTACTCATGAGTGCTGAGGCGTGTGAAGCCCATGTCATATCCTTGGAGATGTGGACTCCCAGATATTTAAAACAGTTCACCCTATCCACAGGATCCCCATTTATCCTCAATGGAGTTTACGTCCTCGGATGATGTGCCCTCCTAAAGTCCATGATCAGCTCCTTCGTTTTTTTGATGTTCAAGAGGAGGCTGTTATCCTGGCACCAGAGTGCTAGACCAGCCACCTCCTCCCGGTAGGCCTTCTCGTCGTTGTCTGAGATCAGGCCCACCACCACAGTGTCATCAGCAAACTTAATTATTGAGTTGGAGCAGAACCTAGCCACACAGTCATGTGTGTACAGGGAGTACAATAGGGGGCTGAGGACGCAACCCTGGGGCGATCCTGTGCTCAGGGTGAGGGACTTCGATGTATTCCCTCCCATCTTGACTAACTGGGGCCTAATGTGAGAAAGTCCAGGACCCAGGCACACAGGGAGGTGTTGAGCCCCAATTCCATTAGCTTCCCGGCCAGTCTGGTGGGGACTATCGTGTTGAAGGCTGAACTGTAGTCTATGAACAGCATCCTCACGCAGCCCCCCTTCTGGCTGTCCAGATGGGAGAGAGCGGTGTGCAAGACCTGGGAGACCGCATCGTCCGTGGATCTGTTCGGGCGGTATGTGAACTGCAACGGGTCCATGTTCCGAGGGAGGAAGGCGCAGATGTGTTTCTTTACCAGCCTCTCAAAGCATTTCATGACTACCGAGGTAAGGGCCACCGGACGGTAGTCATTCAGACAGGCAGGGGAGGCATTTTTTGGTACCGGTACAATGATGGATTTTTTGAAGCAGGCAGGGACCACGGACTTGTCCAGGGAGAGGTTGAATAATGTAGTGAGCACTGGAGCTAGCTGCGTAGCACAGGACTTGAGTACTCGCCCTGAGATGCCATCGGGGCCTGCAGCTTTTCTCGTGTTCACCCGTGTCAGAGCCCTCCTCACGTCGTGCTCGGACAGCGAGAATGTGTGCACATTCCTCCCTTCAGCTTCGGTAGCCAGCCCGCTGGCGGTATTGTCGATAGTCGGCAGACCTGGAGTGGTGTTGCCCCTCTCGAAACGAGCGTAAAAGGAATTCAGGTCATCAGCTAGGGAGGTGCCGGCACTTGAGGATGAGGGAGGGGTGCTCCGGTAGTTGGTTACAATCCGTAGCCCCTGCCACAGGCTTCTGGTGTCCTGCTGCTCCATCTGTAACTCCATCTTGTCTCTGTACCTTCTCTTTGCGTCCTTCACCGCCCTTCGCAGTCGGTAGGACTCTGCCTTGTAGACGTCCATGTTTCCTGATGCCAGGCCCGAGTTGTAGGCAGCGGTGCGAGCATTCAAGGCCACACGAACAGACCTGTCTACCCAGGGTTTTTGGTTCAGAAAGGTGCTTACCCTTACCGTGGGGACGATGTTGTCGGTTACTGTTGCGTGTACAGTGTACAATGTACACATGTACAGTGAAATTCTTTGTTCTATATATATATATACATAAAAGAATTAAGGCAGCCGCCTCTGACCATTTGTGTTTCTTAAGCGCACTGAATGTTCCAGAAGGACAATGCTGTTTCAGTACCTCTGTCAAGGTGAGGTTCTCTTCCCTTCCTCATTTACAAAACTTGAGTACTTGGGGAGACACAATAGACTGCAAATGCTGGAATCTCGAGTAAAAAATAAACTGCTGGAGGAACACGGCAGGTCAGGCAGCATCTGTGGGAGGAAATGGACAGATGACGTTTCGGGTTGGAACCCTCCTACAGACTGTCTGAAAAAGTGGCCTGTCCCGAAATGTTGATTGTCCATTTCCCTCCACAGATACTGCCTAACGCGCTGTTCCTCCAGCACTTTGTTGTTTGATTAAATACTTAATCCAGCCTAATGGCCTGACTGCTGCTTAGTCAGAGGTATTGCCATTCAGATGTTGCATTGAACCGAAGCACTGCCATTTCCTAGAGCACCCCCTCAGATAATTCTACTGCTGAATGTGCCCCTCTATACAATGCCATGCCTCCCCTCCCCCTTTCTCTTCCCCCCTTCTCTTCCCCCTTCCCTCCTCTTCTCCCCTCCCCTCCTCTTCTCCCCCCCCCCTCTCGCTCTCTTCCCTCTCCTCCACTCTCCTCCCCACTCCCCTCATTCTCTCCCCACACTCCCCTCGTTCTCCTCCCCACTCCTCTCGTCAGGGCCGAGGATGGAGCCTCGGGGCCATGACGGGTCGAGGATGTGGTATGACCAAGGTGGACGGGTGGGTTGCCAAGAACAAAGGGGGACCTGGTGTGGGGGATGAAGAATGGATGAGTAGTTTTTGTAACTTTGTCGGTGCCTTTGTGATGACTCTTGTGCGTACTTTGTATGCAAAACCAAATAATTCCACTGCACCTAGCTAGGTACAAGCAGGGCTGGCAACATTGGGTGAGAGTTGAGAGGGAGAAATTGAGAGGGAGCGTAGCGACCGAGAAGGGGATGGTGTGGGAGGAGGTGTCCCCCCTCCCATAGTAGGCTCTGGAGGTGGCACCAACGCCCCCATTCATCCGGTCCGCTCCTGGCTCCGAGCCGGGGTTAAAACTCCATAGGGTGTGGACAGAGCGGTCGACGGACATAGAGCCGCCGGAGGTGAGGGTGGGAGGTGTGTGCCGTGCCTCAGGGGGGAAGGGGGAGGGGGGTTGGTGCTGGGACCACCGCCGCCGTGTCTCACCTATCACACCATCTGCATGGGAGAAACTAAACTACTTTTTTTTCCCCCCAAAATCATCCTGCAGGCCGGTAGTTTGATAGCCCTGCTTTAAACCAACCCCCTCTAGTGCTTGAATCACATATCCTAGGAAAAAGACTATGCATTCACCTGATATTCCCCTCGTGGTTTTTACTCACCTCTAAAACAATTTTTGCTTTATTTTGAACTTTCAGCACCCGCAGATTTTTGAGCGTGAGAAATTTTGTGATCAGTGTGAGAGCATGAGAATTTTGTGAAATGCGTGAGTCTCACGCTCAATGCGTGAGAGTTGGCAGCCCTGGTACAAGTGACAATAAGGTATCATCATCACCATCGCCATTCCCCTCCCCGCTCCTCTCTCTATTCTGAACTCATATACTCTAGAGGCAGCAGTGACATTGTGACCTGCTGGAACCCCAGGCAGTGAGTTGGCCAAGACATGGAACGGGGAAGTCCTGTGTGACTGAAGAGGGTGCTCCACGCCTTGCTCAAGGAATGACTGACCCTCCACCTGGCCTGCAGCGGCCTGTTCTCTCTCAGCTGCAGACCTGGGCTTTTAGTTGCTGACTGTGTTGGAATGTGATGACAGTGTGTTTACTTTGTAAATTCTTCCGCTGAGTTGAACCTACCAGCGGCGTGGTGTGGTACAGCTGAACAGCTGCAGTGCCGGCTCTTTATCTTTGATCGTGCTGATTGTGGTAAATGATCCGGCAAAAAATAATCGAACTAAAACAACTGTCACAATCATCCAGGATAAATGTGAGGAAATAAATTACTCAAGGTTCAGTTTGAGAGGATTAGGTTTTAGTTCGTTTTGGAAGCGATGCTGACCTCCCTTTCTCCCCCTCGCCTGTGGGGAAACTATGCTAGTGTGCCTTGGGTGAGGTGGAGGAATGAGACATCTTCTAGGGACTAGAGAAATCTAGGGAGCACTAATACTGTGTTGATCTGATCAACTGGGCCTTTGTGCTGTGATTGATATTTCAGCAAATTTGTTTCATTACCGGTCAGTTTTGCTGCTGTATTATTTTCAGTATAGAATGCACAGCTTTATTGTTAAAGCTGTGCATTTGGTGGGATTAAGGGAGGGACCAATTTTATTTTAAATTGGTTAAGAGCAACCTGACTATTTAGTTTATTGCCGTTTGTTATTAATGGACCCATCTCCGTGTTATGGCAATCAGTACCCTTGAACTGAGATTAACCTGTAGATATAGTCCTGGAGAGCATATTATTGGATTGCATATTAAGTAACAAGAAAATTAAATTTCATAAATGGACTAAAAGCTGAGTGGAGTTTTATGGACTTGATCTGAATCAAATGTACAAAATTAGATTTTAAATTGTTTTTTCTGTTATTGTTTCCCCTGATTAAAACCATAATCCTATTTCTTTTAATGCAATGAAGACAATAAGATTAATGGTTGATGGCAGATGCTAGAATCTTGAGCAAACAACAAAGTGTGGAAGATCTCAGTGGGTCAGGCAGCATCTGTGGAAGGAATGGGCATACCGCATTTCCAGTGGGGACACTCCTGAAGAAGATTCCTGACCTGAAATATGATCTCCTCACTCCCTCCACAGCTGCTGGTCAGCCCACTGAGTTCCTCTACATTTTGTAAAACTGGAGCTTGATTGTTCAGGCGGACATCAAGGCCCTTTTCCTTGCACACAGGACAGTGGGAGTCTCAAACTCTTCACACCCTATTGCTAGGTTGGGAGAATAAGGTTGCTGAACTTAAAGGTAACCTTCTGACTAACGTCCTGATATCTCAAAGATATTTGCACAATCTGCAAGGCAAAAAGCAGGAGTATCAGAAGTTTTCACTTGCCTGGATAAATGAAACTCCATCAACACAAAGGAAGACCAATGCCATTGAGGATAAAGCAACCTGCTGATCCATGCCTGAACTGCAGCTAGAGGTATTCAAGAGTCAAGTCAAGAGCCAACAGTGTTTTATTGCCATACGTCCCAGATTGATCATGGTGGGGAGGTCAGAATCTATGATGGACTGGGCAGTATTCGTCACTTTTTGCAATCTTCATCACTCCTGGGCATTCAAGTTGCCGAACCAGGCCGAGATGCAACCTGTCAATATGCTCTCTACTATACACCTGTAGAACTTCAAGAGAGTCCGCTCTGACATGCCGAATCTCCGCAATATTCTCAGGCAGTAGAGGAGAGGATGGAAAGTTCACTCCCTCCACCAACAGCGCACAATGCAAAAACATTTAATAACATTTTTAAAAAGTACTGCCCATGCTCAATTAATTACTCGAACAGCATCTCCCTGACCGAGAAGGAGAAGGGGGGCTGGTGCTTGAGGTCAGCTGCCAGTCCTGTTTCCCCTCTGACCCCCACCACAAGTCATGCATCAACAGCCAAGGAAATATATTGCTGATCCTGCAACATCGCTGGGTTCAAATCGGCACCTTCGCCAGAAGTGCAAAGAGGAACAAAGGAGCAGCTCACCACTGCCGTTTCATGGGACAATTAGGCATGGGCGCTGAATGAATGCTTTAAGCTGGTAAAACAAATTGAAATTCAGTTACCCAGAATTAAACAGAAAAATTACCAAAAAAGGCCCTCCCCATCTTCCTACACATAAATTTCACACCATTAGCAAATATCCCAATACACTTCACAAAAGTCGCTTATTAACTGCAATAGATTAACACACAGTTGAAAACATGGGCAATTTTATCAAAGGGCCAATTTCCCCAGGACGGAATAAGGAGTAAGCCATTTAGAACGGAGACGAGGAAACACTTTTTCTCACAGAGAGTTGTGAGTCTGTGGAATTCTCTGCCTCAGAGTTCTCTGGAGGCAAGTTCTCTGGATGCTTTCAGGAGAGAGCTAGATAGGGCTCTTAAAAATAGCGGAGTCAGGGGATATGGGGAGAAGGCAGGAACGGGGTACTGATTGTGGATGATCAGCCATAATCACATTGAATGGCGGTGCTGGCTCGAAGGGCCGAATGGCCTACTCCTGCACCTATTGTCTATTGACAACATAGAACATTTTATTTAATTAGTGAAAGGATCGGCAAATTGCAACTAATCAGAGCAACTCCACCTCCAGGGAAGCCATTTGTATGTCAACAAAACACTGCCTTGGTCCATGGTGTTGTGGGACATGTCTGGGGTGTAGATCTGTACCATGAGGTAAACAAGCATTCATATCTCTAATGCTCCATTCGCCATCCTTTTTGGCATGTATCAAAGCACATTCCAACCAACAAATTACCGCTCAACCATACTACAGGAAACACGGCGCCTAATTTGTGTCCAGTCAGCTCTTACAACCCTAGGCAATGACTAGATAACAAAAATTAACATTTGAGATTCTGGAAATCGGAAATAAAAACTGAAAATGCTCGAAACATTCCGATGACGGGTCTAGTTCAGAGATACAGTGCGTAAACAGGCACTGCGGTCCACCGAGTCCTCGCCGAACAGCGATCACCCTTTACACTAGCATTATCCTCTACACTAGGGACAATTCACAATTTTTTACCGAAGCCAATTAATCTACAAACACTGTACGTCTTTGGAGTGTGGGAGGAAACCGGAAAACTCGGAGAAAACCCATGCTGTCACAGGGAGAGCATACAAACTCCGTACAGACAGCACCCGTAGTCAGGATCGAACCCGGGTCTCTGGCGCTGTAAGGCAACAACTCTGCTGTTGTGCCACCGTGCCGCCTGAAATAGAGTCTTACAGCACAGAGAAAATTTCTTCGGCCCAATTCTTCTATGCTGATCAAGATGCCCATCTAAACTCGCTCCATTTTCCTGGATTTCACTCATATCCCTCTAACCCTTCCCTATCCATTTAAGACCTTCCCTATCAATATCAAACTTGTTTCTGTCTCCACAGATACAAGCCTGACTTTATCTGAATGTTGGCCGATTAGGAAAAGGGGAGATGCAACTAGACCTGGGTGTCATGGTACACCAGTCATTGAAAGTAGGCATGCAGGTGCAGCAGGCAGTGAAGAAAGCGAATAATATGTTAGCATTCATAGCAAAAGGATTTGAGTATAAGAGCAGGGAGGTTCTACTGCAGTTGTACAGGGTCTTGGTGAGACCACACCTGGAGTATTGAGTACAGTTTTGGTCTCCTAATCTGAGGAAAGACATTCTTGCCATAGAGGGAGTACAGAGAAGGTTCACCAGACCGATTCCTGGGATGTCAGGACTTTCATATGAAGAAAGACTGGATAGACTCAGCTTGTATTCGCTAGAATTTAGAAGATTGAGGGGGGATCTAATAGAAACGTACAAAATTCTTAAGGGGTTGGACAGGCTAGATGCATGAAGATTGTTCCCGATGTTGGGGAAGTCCAGAACAAGGGGTCACAGTTTAAGGATAAGGGGGAAATCTTTTAGGACCGAGATGAGAAAAACATTTTTCACACAGAGAGTGGTGAACCTGTGGAATTCTCTGCCACAGAAGGTAGTTGAGGCAAGTTCATTGGCTATATTTAAGATGGAGTTAGATGTGGCCCTTGTGGCTAAAGGGATCAGGGGGTATGGAGATAAGGCAGGTACAGGATACTGAGTTGGATGATCAGCCATGATCATATTGAATGGCGGTGCAGGCTCGAAGGGCCGAATAGCCTACTCCTGCACCTATTTTCTATGTTTCTATGTTTAGTTTAGAGATTGATCTTGCAAATGGGCCCTTCGGCCCACCGAGTGCACGTTGACCATCGATCACCCATTCAAACTAGTTTTATGGTATTCCACTCCTGCCTCCATTCTGTACACACCAGGGGCAATTTACAGAGGCCAATAAATCTACAAACCCGCATGCCTTTGTTATATGGGACAAAACCGGAGCATCACAGCACTCAGAGGAAACCCTGCAAAATCCACACAGACATTACCCGACATCAGGATCGAACCCAGGTCTCTGGTGCTGTGAGGCAGCAACTCTACCAATTGCTCCACCGTGCTGCCTAGCCTGCTGAGTCTTTCCAGCACTTTCTGTTTTTATTAATGACTGGAGTATCTGCTCTTAATGAAGTTGAGTGAGGGATATATTTTGGTCAGGGCACCAGCAGGACTCTCACCCTGCTTTCCTCTGAATGAGAATCGGCTCTATTGCATTTCCTCCCGAAAGACAGTGTGGCCCTGCATTGAAGTGTCAACCTGGATTTTTATCTCCCAATTTCTGGAGACGGGGTTCCGGCAGTTCTCTCCACGATTCTCATTATGTGGGGCTGCAGGATTGTAGCAGTGTGTATGGAGCCGTCTCTGTCTTCCACTGCAGATGTAGGAATAGAATTTAATTACAGAAATGAAGGGCACAGCTATGGTGAATGTGCACAGCCTTTTTTCCAAGATAGGGAAATGAAGAACTCAAGGGCATAAGTTTAAGGTGAGAAGGGAAAGATTTAATTGGAACCTAAGGGGCAACATTTTCACACAGACGATGGCGGGTGTATGGTACGAGCTGCCAGAGGAAGTGATTGAGGCAGGTACAATAAAGTTTAGTTTGTCATTGTTATGTGTACTGAGGTTGTTATCCAGTCAGTAAAAAGACTATGCTTTATTTCAATCAAGCCGTCTACAGTGTACAGATTCAGGATAAAGGGTATAATGTTTACTGCAAGATAAAATCCAGTGAAGTCCAATGAAAGATAATTTTAAGAAGGAACTGCAAATGCTGGAAAATCGAAGGTACACAAAAATGCTGGAGAAACTCAGCGGGTGCAGCAGCATCTATGGAGCGAAGGAAATAGGCAATGTTTCGGGCCGAAACCCTTTGGTTTCGGCCCGAAACATTGCCTATTTCCTTCGCTCCATAGATGCTGCTGCACCCGCTGAGTTTCTCCAGCATTTTTGTGTACCTAAAGATAATTTAAAGTTCTCCAATGAGGTAGATAGGACGTCTGGACTGCTCTCTAGTTGGAGATAGGATGGTTCAGTTGTCTGATAACAGCTGGGAAGATACTATCCCTGAATCTGGACGTATGCTTTTTCAAACCTCTGCACCTCTTGCCTGATGGGGAAGGGAGAAGAAGGTAGAGAATATAAACGTATCGAAGTCATTTTGACAGGTTCGTGGAAATGAAAGGGTTAAAAGAATATGAGTCAAATGTGAGCAGTTGGGACTAGTGTAGATTGACATGTTGGTCGGCATGGACGAATTGGGCCGAATGGCCTGTTTGCGTGCTGTATGACTTTATGATTCTGTGCGGAGCTTCTACTTTCACCTTGCTCCAGTCAGCCGTCTGACAGCGTTAATGTTTCATCCATTAGAACTGAGCAAGTTTAGAGATTAAACAAGTCTTAAGATGCAGAGAATGGGGAAGGTGGGGGAGAACAAAGGGAGTGGCACTGATGGGTTGAGAACAGAGAGACTGAATGACATGGTGCCAGCAAAAGGAGGTAGGTGGGGGTTTGTAAGTCTGAGTGGATCTGTCTGGAGGAGGTGTACATTGTGAGGGATGAAAGAAAAAAGAGACACGAAAGTAAAAAAAGATACTGACTAAACTGTGAAAGATGAGGGACTGCAGATGGTGGAAATCTGAAATATTCAAGTCAGACAGCATGTGTGGTTTTGGAGGGAATGGTGCAAAGAGAGAGGGCAGAGGGTGGGGGTGGGGAAGGGCCCAGTGCGGGAGGTAGAAGGGCAGACTAGGGACATTTCAGACAGGTGACGTTTCATTCGAACTGTAAGAACAGCGCCGTTGAAATTGTGGCAATATTCATTGCATCCAGAATCAAAAATGTTCACAAAGGGAAGATTTTAACATGGAAGGAAATGTTACTTGGCCATCCAGCAAAGAAGTATTTTGACCTGTAGTAAACCTGCTCAGTGTTGCTGTGCGCACAATGTGATGGTTATTATCAAGATGTTACAGGGAACTATGAGGTCAGATGGAAGGAAACCTCTCGTCTGATTGGGAGACTGGGATTTGCAAGCAGAGTCTAAAGGTTGGAGCCAGGTCTTTGAGTCGTGGAGCTGGACAACATTTTTGCACGGAGGGAGGTGGAAACTTGGAACACAATTCCACAAATGGGAATTCATGTCCGGTCAGTGTTAATTTAAAATCTGAGATTTGTATTTCCTCGAAGACCCAGAGGGAGATAGGGAAAAGGCGAGTTTGGTTTGCGGGGCCACTGCCGTTTATAACAATGTTTAGGTTTTATTTACAAAGTAGCTTCATTGAGGGCGGCACAGTGACACTATGGTAGAGTTGCTGCTTTACAGCGCCAGAGACGCGGGTTCGACCCGTGTCTGTACGGAGTTTGTACTTTTTCACTATGACCGCGTGGGTTTTATCCAGGATAGAAACATAGAAACATAGAAATTAGGTGCAGGAGTAGGCCTTTCGGCCCTTCGAGCCTGCACCGCCATTCAATATGATCATGGCTGATCATCCAACTCAGTATCCCGTACCTGCCTTCTCTCCATACCCTCTGATCCCCTTAGCCACAGGGCCACATCTAACTCCCTCTTAAATATAGCCAATGAACTGGCCTCGACTACCCTCTGTGGCAGAGAGTTCCAGAGATTCACCACTCTCTGTGTGAAAAAGTCCTTCTCATCTCGGTTTTAAAGGATTTCCCCCTTATCCTTAAGCTGTGACCCCTTGTCCTGGACTTCCCCAACATCGGGAGCAATCTTCCTGCATCTAGCCTGTCCAACCCCTTAAGAATTTTGTAAGTTTCTATAAGATCCCCTCTCAATCTTCTAAATTCTAGAGAGTATAAACCAAGTCTATCCAGTCTTTCTTCATAAGACAGTCCTGACATCCCAGGAATCAGTCTGGTGAACCTTCTCTGCACTCCCTCTATGGCAATAATGTCCTTCCTCAGATTTGGAGACCAAAACTGTACGCAATACTCCAGGTGTGGTCTCACCAAGACCCTGTACAACTGCAGTAGAACCTCCCTGCTCCTATACTCAAATCCTTTTGCTATGAAAGCTAACATACCATTCGCTTTCTTCACTGCCTGCTGCACCTGCATGCCTACTTTCAATGACTGGTGTACCATGACACCCAGGTCTCGCTGCATCTCCCCTTTTCCTAATCGGCCACCATTTAGATAATAGTCTGCTTTCCTGTTTTTGCCACCAAAATGGATAACCTCACATTTATCCACATTATACTGCATCAGCCAAACATTTGCCCACTCACACAGCCTATCCAAGTCACCTTGCAGTCTCCTAGCATCCTCCTCACAGCTAACACTGCCCCCCAATCTCTGGTTTCCTCCCACAATCCAAAGACGTACAGGTCTGTAGGTTGATTGGCTTAAGTCAAATTGTAAATTGTCCCTAGTGTGTAGGATGGTGCTAGTGTACGGGGTGATCACTGGTTGGCGCAGACTCGGTGGGGCGAAAGTCCTGTTTCCGCGCTGTATCTCTAACGTCTAAAGAAGAAGCCTCCAGCAACTGATTTAAACAAAATTCACCCGTGTCATTTGGGAAAGAGGGTGCAACATCGGTTCACTGCATCGCTGTGAGATGAGGTAGTTTTGTAGATGATAATTGTGCATGAGGTTGATTGCAGAATAGGCGTTGAAGATCTTGGAACGAGTGAGGGAAAACAATTTGCATGCTTAGATAAGTGATGTTGGGAATTCACTGTTCAGCTGTTAGGTCCATATGGGCTTATCACTTTGTTTTTTTTTAATAAATACATGTGAGAATGTACACCATTCAGTGATGGTCCCTGTCAGTTCCAACTCAGACTGCAAGGCTGGGCTCATTGTAAATGCCTTGAGACCCTACAGAGCCCTGTGACTAGAGTAATTTCCTGCCTGATCCTTTGGTTAAGGACTGGAGAAAAGACCATGCCAAAGCTGCATGCCAAATTACGAGTCAGAAAATGAACTATTCTGACACACCCAACCTCTGATTACCATTCACATTCACGAGGCCAGGCAGTCATGGGTTCAAGTCCTACTGCACAGATTTCAGCATTGGGTTGATATTCCAGAGGAGGGGTGGAGATGCCATCTTTCAGATGGGGCATTAACCGAAGCCCTCTCTGTTCTCCCTGGCAGATGTTAAAAAAAATCCCCTGGTACTCCTTTGAAGGATAGGGCACATTTTCCCACGGTATAATGGGTCTTTATCCATCACGCATTGGTGCTAAAACACCTGATTAATCGATATCTCAGTGTAGTTTGTGCGAGTTTTCTGTCTACAAATTACATGTCAGCTTTCAATGGTTCAATGGTGCTTTCTATGTCACATTTGCAACTGCACGGTGAAATTCCTTTTGCATAGATAACACATGCAGGCACTGCCATTTTTGCCACCATTTTGCAAAGTCTAATGGGCCTGCGCACTCGATGTACTGAAGTAGTTCCCGTGAACCGACGACCCTCTCCTCTCCTCGCCCGTCCATCTATGTGTCCCGGGGGCACTTCTTGCAGCCGACCTTGAAGGCGCTGGAGGTATTACCCACGGTTCACCCTCCTACCAACCCTTCCTCCTAACGTCTCCAGCTGCCTCCTGATTACACCGACCGACGAGCCTTCAGCCGTGTTCCTGGTCACGCCGATCGACACGAGAGAGCTTTCATTACCTTGCAATGTCCTCAGGAAAGCCTCTGGCTCTGGGGGGGATAAAGTGCAGCTTGTGGAGGTAAATCATGGGGAACTACAAACCCCTTCACCTCACTCAGATGTTTCCATCAGAAGCCTTGAGGCCGATTTTCTTTGTAACTTTATTTTCCTCATAATATCTAGTGAGTATGCTGTGGCAGTGATGTAGTTGTTTACTCATTGTAAGGCTTGAACAATTCCCAGCAGGTCTTTGGTAATATGCAGCAGATTTAAAGTTGCATAACAGTGTCTGTCGACCATAAACTACTCAACAAAAAGGATGGCAGGTTGTAAAGTAGCAGGGGCTTTAACATACACTTTTTTACATCACTCTCGGAATGAATAAAGCCAAGAGTTTCTCAGTATTCAGTATTTACTTTAATGTCATTTTACTTACATACACAGATGAAATGAAAAAATTGTTTCTTAATTAGTTCCCATCAGTGCAGTTAATAAAAACAGAATAAATACATATAGCTTTAAAAATTAAAATTACTATATCTAAAATAGGCCTAAAAATTGAAATAAAAACATTCAGACCGAACAGTGGTTTTGCTTTGACAGGTGCCTAGTCCGTTAACCAGACTTATTGCCTGTGGGAAGAAGCTGTGGAGCATCCTGCTGGTTCTGCAGCTGATGCTCCTGTAACTCTTCCCAGATGGCAGAATGGAGAAGATGTGGTGTGATGGATGACTCCATCTTTCAGATGAGGCATTAACTGAAGCCCTCCCCGGTGAAAAGATGAAACTTTAGAATAAATGCATGTATTTCTATTGTGTCTTTCACACTCTCAGGGTACATGAGGCATTTTATGCCTAAGGAAGTAACTTTGAAGTCAAAAGATTTTGAGAAGTCAGACACGGGTAGGGCATTCGTGGGAAATGGTAGGGAGTTCAGGCATGTTGATGAGCACAGGGAGCTTGGGGCTCACAACCAAATTTCCCTGAAGGTGGCAACACAGGAACACAGGTGGAGAGGGTGATGAAGAAGACGTATGGCATGCTTGCTTTCATCGGTCCGGACTTAGAATACAAAAGTTCAGAGATTATGTTGCAACTTTACAAGACATTGGTTAGACCACATTTGACTATCGTGTGCCGTTCTGGTCACTGTACTACAGGAGGAACGTGGAGACACGAGACTGCAGATGCTGGTCTTGGAACAAAAAACAAAGTGCTGGAGAAACTCCACCAGCCCCCTAAAGCCTATTGGGGAACAAGCTTCAGATAAGCACTGCTCTGCATGTGGCATGAAGCTGCAAGATGTCGCCCCTGAACAAATTTCAAGGATCTACGACTGGTTCTGGGCCTACTCTCCCCTCACTAACTCTTTGATCAACATCTGAACTGCAACCCTTCCCTTCATCTTCCATTGTTAAGTACTGGATTTGCACACACATGTGCAAACAATCTCAACAAGCGGGCGGCATGGTGGCGCAGCGGTAGAGTTGCTGCCATTCCAATTTCTGAACAGGATGGATTAGGAATCGTTCTCGGGAATGGAGCCCTGCCGTTACCTGGGCAGACTAGCAGAGCGGTATTAGCCAGCCAAAACAATGTCATTGTTCACCAAGAAACCATGTGAAACAGGTTACGACCAGACAATGACCTTCTTATCCAGAGCCTCAGGGTTGAGGAGTGGACTCCACCCTGCCCCTCCCCGACCACCATTATTCACCCTCTACAGGGAATCTCCCGAAATACTCTTATGCATCCTCCTGGGCTAGGTCACAGATAGCATTCCACATTAGTGCAATGTCCACTTTCGTGCTGTGGACAGCTACATTTCACACTTGCCCTATCTTCCTTCACTGGTACTGCCTTATAAAGATAGAGGTAAAAATTCACAATGATGTGCAAAAATGAAAGAGAGAATCCTGGGCAAATACGCCATGCATTGGTACAACATAATCAGTACTGCGAAAGTGAGAGAAAGGACAAACAGTTCAATAAACAGCGCTTCACTTGTCTTTGGTACGGACCATTTCACTTTCTCAAGGGAAAGTATGCCTGAGGAAAATCCATTTCAGTTCAACCTCACAGGCTCAGAGTTCAAAATCATTATGCAGAGTTCACCGCTTTCAGCTCTCAGCTGACATTCAATATTAGACCTTTCTTTAATGTTAATTTTATCTCCTCCTTTTTTAGTTTTTTATGTTTGAGATACAGCGCAGAAACAGACCCTTCGGCCCACCAACTCTGCGCTGACCAGTGATCCCCGGACACTAGCACTATCTTACACAGCAGGGACAATTTACAATCTTTACCGAAGTCAATTAACCTACAAACCTTTTCTTTTTAAATCTTTTTATTAATTTTTTTTTCAAAAGCAAAAACAAAACAAAAAAAAATAATGATAAACATAACAGTAATATTGATACGTAGGGATCAGGATTACATTAATAACAAGTATAACCGAAGTAGGAGTCCAGTGTCAAAATAGACCTACAAACCTATACGTCTTTGGAGTGTGGGAGGTACCCAGAGAAAACCCACGTGATCACAGGGGTAACGTACAAACTCCGTACAGAAGGCACCCGTAGTCAGGATCAAACCCGGGTCTCTGATGCCGTAAGGCAGCAACTCTACCGCTGTGTCACCATGCCACTATTCATGCAAATAAAAACAAAGGCCACTTAAAGGTAATGTGTAGCTTAACAAGGACGTTTAACTCAAGCACACAGATATTGTGGGGAACCAAGTTCCCACCCGGTAGAAGATGCCTGTAACTCTGAAGCAGCCGGCAAATGTATCTCGCTCATCTCCCAAATGCTCGTTCGTATGTACTGGCTGCCCTTGGGTCGGCCCTACATATCCTAGGAAAGACCTGTAAATGGTCCGCAAGCAGCAGGTTGCATGATGCTTACAGGTGCCAGTGAACTCCTGTGGACTGAGGCAGAGCAGGGCAGCCACTCTGGGAGGAAGGTACACAAAAATGCTGGAGAAAATCAGCGGGTGCAGCAGCATCTATGGAGCGAAGGAAATAGGCAACGTTTCGGCCCGAAACGTTGCCTATTTCTTCGCTCCATAGATGCTGCTGCACCCGCTGAGTTTCTCAAGCATTTTTGTGTACCTTCGATTTTCCAGCATCTGCAGTTCCTTCTTAAACACTCTGGGAGGAAGTTTGGATTTTGTGAACCGCTCACAGTGGGGATAGTAAATGTGTTGGTCTGTATAACCATGGGGTTATTGGACAGAATGTGTTCTTGAATGTCACCTTGCTCTGTGGTCTTTATTCCAAAGAAATAAAATCTAATTTCTCGGGTAGAAACATGGGCATTTTCAGTGCCTGTCTTTTTGTCCTGAATGCCCACTCAATTGGAAAAGCTCTCAAGGCGTTCTTTCAGAAAGGAGAAGGGATTTCCCTGCCTCTGTGCCCTTATCAACATTGTCCCTCAATCAGAAGGGTTTCGGCCCGAAACGTCGCCTATTTCTTTCGCTCCATAGATGCTGCTGCACCCACTGAGTTTCCCCAGCAATTTTGTGTACCAACACAATAGAACAGTCTGGCTCTCTGCTTATTAGTGGACTGCTGTTTGTGCACGCTTGCTAGCCTTGTTGGTTACTGGCCTTGTTGGTTACTGGCAATAAACAGCTTAGGGAGCTCCCAAGGTGGTGGGTGGGAGTGCTACAGATATGAAGCTCTTGGCTTGCTCGCTGCATGAAAACGCAACCAGATGACATCAGTGTCCTGGTTGGAGTCTCAGGTGCAGAGCTTGAATGCCTAGTGACCGGCAGTGAATACTTTGGTGCTGGGGGGGGAAGCAAGTCCTTACTTAGCCAAGGGCTGGAGGGTGGGAAAGGGACCCCTGGTGATTCAGACCCTCTGCATTCTGGAATCACATTTTTAAAAATTGGAAATGATTCAGGCCATTGGTGCAATCATGAGTTGAGAAAGCTGCAGCTTGTGAAGACCACCAACGTGCCAAAAACCATTACAAACTCCTGCTCACACAGAGGCCTTGAACCGTGGTCACTGGGGAAGGGAGAATGACCACATTTCTGGCAGCTGACCCATCTCCCCTTCAGAGGGTTGCTTCAACCCAGGACAACAGCTGTGATCTCATTACTGACCGCCTTCCTGTTCCAAGATCGATTGTGTTGATTTTCTTGGAATGTTTCTTGGATGACAAAACTACAAAACTAAGCATTTGAAGGGTAAGAGGAACAAAATTAAACCTTGCGTCCCTTGGCGAGTTAATGCAATGATGGGTAACCTAGCGCCACACCTCAACTGGGAGGGGAGTCAAGGTGCCGTACAGTGTGGCTTGAAACCTCGCACTTCAAGTCAACTCGTGTTTTCGTCATAAGCTCAAGTGGGGCGGCACAGTGGCATAAAGATAGAGCTGCTGCCTTACGGCACCAAAAACCGGGGTCGACCTGACTACGGGTGCTGTCTGTACGGAGTTTGTATGTTCTCCCTGTGACTGTGTGGGTTTTCTCTGAGATCTCTGGCTTTCTCCTATGATCCAAAGACATATAGGTTTGTAGGTTAATTGGCTTCAGTAAAAGTGTACGTTTCCCCTAGTGTGTAGGATAGCGTTAGTGCACAGTGTGATCGATGGACGGCATGGACTCAGTGAGCTGAAGGGTTTGTTTCCTTTCTTTATTTTTAAAGTCGAAAGTACTGTGAGGTTCAGGTGCAATGAAAATCTTGCTTGCAGCAGCATCACTGGCACATAGCATTAGACAACAGATTGAAACACAGATTAAACATAACATATTTCATTTACACAATTTTTTTAAAGAAAGAAGACTGTCAAAAAACAAGTCATAATGCAAAACACAAATAGGAAAAAAAAGTTTATGGTAGTGCGAAGGGTGGTCTGTAGTGTTGTTTTGTCATGGTAGGATTTGGGTTGTGTAGTTCTGTTCAAGAACCTGATGGTTGCAGGAAAGTGCCTTTTCCTGAATCTGGTGGTATCGGACTTCAGACATTGAGAAGAGGGCATGGGCTGGATGGTGGGAATCTTCGACGATGGATGCTGCGAGCTTTGTAATGCTTTGCACAGAAAACTCCTGGCACTATTGCTGATGTCCTTGGGTCGATATGTTAAACATAGCTTCTGCTTCTGCCCCATCTCTCTTGCAACACCCCCCCCCCCCCCCCCACGCTCCCCAGCAATCAGTCTGTCGAAGGGTCCTGACCCGAAACGTCACCCTTCCATATTCTCCGGAGATGCTGCCTGACCCGCTGAGTTAACTCCAGCACTTTGTATATATGTTGTAAACCAGTATAGTCAGTTCTTTAAGCCAACAGTCAACCTTTATGATCAGCCATGATCATATTGAATGGCGGTGCAGGCTCGAAGGGCCGAATGGCCTACTCCTGCACCTATTTTCTATGTATCTATGTACCTTTCATGTCCTGGATTCTTAATCAGAACCGGAAAAGACTGAAAACAAATCAATGAAACCTTTGCAAAAAGAACTACTTTGAAAACTTTCCTTGATTAGTACGGGGTGTCAGAGGTAATGGGGAGAAGGCAGTACAATGGGGTTGAGAGGGAAAGATAGATCAGCCATGATTGATTGGCGGAGTAGACTTGATACGCTAAATGGCCTCTAATTCTGCTCCTGTAACTTATGAACTTAAGAAAATGGTTGTGACATCCATGACAGATGTGCAATGAATGAGCATGGAATGTACCACACAGTCATCTGACCCTTTGTCAGGGGAGCAGCATCTTTGCAACACCACCCAAGAAGAGCACCAGGTTCGGAGCTGAGAACTTGGACACGTCAACTTTACTTGGATCGCTGCCGGACTTTCAGTCAATCCACCATTGAGAGGAGAGGGTATTGGGAAACGGCAGGAACAGAGTAATGGCCGGCGGGCAGACACAAAATGCTGGAGTAACGCAGGGGGTTAGGCAGCATCTCTGGAGAAACGGAATAGGTGATGTTCACCAGACTGATTCCTGAGATGTCAGGACTTTCATATGAAGAAAGACTGGATAGACTCGGTTTGTACTCGCTAGAATTTAGAAGATTGAGGGGGGATCTTATAGAAACTTACAAAATTCTTAAGGGGTTGGACAGGCTAGATGCAGGAAGATTGTTCCCAATGTTGGGGAAGTCCAGAACAAGGGGTCACAGTTGAAGGATAAGGGGGAAATCTTTTAGGACCAAGATGAGGAAAACATTTTTCACACAGAGAGTGGTGAATCACTGGAATTCTCTGCCACAGAAGGTAGTTGAGGCCAGTTCATTAGCTATATTTACGAGGGAGTTAGATGTGGCCCTTGTGGCTAAAGGGATCGGGGGTATTGAGAGAAGGCAGGTACGGGATACTGAGTTGGATGAACAGCCATGATCATATTGAATGGCGGTGCAGGCTCAAAGGGCCGAATGGCCTACTCCTGCACCTATTTTATATGTTTCTATGAGACCATTCTTTACAACTCGAAACATCCCTCTCCCTTTCTCTAGAGATGCTGCCTAACCCGCTTGGTTACTCCAGCTCTTTCTGTCTGTCTTCGGTTTAAACCAGCATCTGCAGTTCCTCCCTACACACAATGGCCAGCGGGCCCACTATAATGCAGTTGGTTACATCATGACTAATCCAACCTCAGCTTGTTCCAACAGCTTTTGTGTTTTTGACCATCTCGTTATTTATTCTCCACCCCCCCCCACCCCCCCCCAGTTTAATTTGTATTGGCTCAGGGTTTTCTGCGACATCTGGCCATTGACTGTGCCTGGAAGTATTGTACACAAGATCACACCGGAACTTCACTCTTCACTCAACACCCGCACTATTTATTGACTTTTCAGTGCACACTGAGCAGGTGCTGCTCAGTCAGATTAATTGTTTTGGGTTCCAAATGCAGACGACTAAGTGGCACAATCTGAAAGAAGAACTTTCATAAGGTGTAACAGTGGAAGGGCCATTCAGCCCTTCGAAAATGTACTGTCAGAAAATGGGATCATGGGTTGATCCACTTCCCAACATGATACTCCTCGATTCCCTCACTTACATTACAATGGTTACTGCTAATTACCACAACGGCTGCCCAGATCATTGAAGCATGTGGATGGCACAGTAGCACAGCGGTAGAGTTGATGCCTAATCGAGCCAGTCACACGGGTTCGATCCAGACGATGGATGGTGTCTGTACAGAGTTTGTATGTTCTCCCCGTGACCGTCTGGGTTTTCCCCGGGTGCTCCGGTTTCCTCCCACACTCCAAAAACTTATAGGTTTGTAGGTTAATTGGCTTCGGTAAAGATTGTAAATTGTCCCCAGTGTGTAGGATGGTGCTAGTGTACCGGGATCGCTGGTCAGCATGGATTCGGTGGGCCGAAGGGCCAGTTTCCATGCCGTATCTCAAAAACTAAAACTAAAACATCTAAGATACTGTGCAGATCCTGAAGGTGTGGCAGAAATGAGAATCTCCAGTGGGCAACAATGTGAGTGTTATGCCCCTGTCCCACTTAGGAAACCTGAACGGAAATCTCTGGAGACTTTGCTCCCCACCCAAGATTCCCGTGCGGTTCCCGGAGGCTTTTGTCAGTCTCCCTACCTGCTTCCACTAACTGCAACCTCCGGCAACCACCTGCAACCTCCGGGAACCGCACGGAAACCTTGGGTGGGGCGCAAAGTCTCCGGAGGTTTCCGTTCAGGTTTCCTAAGTGGGACAGGGCATTACTGGAGAGTTTGGAACTGTTCTTTCAGCATTATCTGGGTTTTTTTTAAATTGAACTGGTGCTGTAAGGGATGTTCCCACTGGGCTGTGCTGCTTTCACTAAACAACAGAACAGCAAATCTGTTGGACAAATGTCTCCTTTTCAATCGTTCTGTGGTTAAGCTCCCTTTTATATGTAGGTTCCGTGGTAAGCTTGCAGGAATGTGCCCTGGAATGTGAGCCCACTAATTCACCAGAAGGCTGTGGCCAAACGTGTCCACCATGCTAATCAGTAAAAGCATCAAAGGGTCCAATTATGTGTACGCTTTTTAAAAATGTTTTAAGTATTCTTAGTGTTCATTCATAAGCCATGCCAGGTCTGCTGGTGAATTGGTGGCTGCCTTGATATATTGCTCCTTTGTTTTGTTGAAGTTGGTGCCTCTGGTGGGGAGAGGTGAGCGTCTCTCTACCTTCATTGGCTGATGGAGACGCTTCCACCCTTAGGTTCACCTCGATATCGGACAGCGAGTTATGCCCCTGTCCCACTTAGGAAACCTGAACGGAAACCTCTGGAGACTTTGCGCCCCACCCAAGGTTTCCGTGCGGTTCCCGGAGGTTGCAGGTGGTTGCCGGAGGTTGCAGGTAGTGGAAGCAGGTAAGGAGACTGACAAAAAACCTCCGGGAACCGCACGGAAACCTTGGGTGGGGCGCAAAGTCTCCAGAGGTTTCGGTTCAGGTTTCCTAAGTGGGACAGGGGCATAAGACTCATCACTTACTGATTGGATAATTCATCACTGTCTGTCAACCTTCCCAAACTCAACCCCCGCGTGTGACACTTCTGTTTTCATAATCATTTGACAAAAATCTCCAGAGTAAATCCTTAGATTTTGCTCCACTGCACCGTGCAGCCGTTGTGGAAATTAGCAGCAACTGATGTAATGTAGGAAACACGTTATGAAATGTTCATAATGGTGCTACTGTGGGCTGTGTAGCAAACCGGAGGCAGGTTTGCAATGTGTGTTCTTCCATTTCTACCTATTTCTTGTGCTTTTAATGCTGAGTGCAACATTGGAACAAACGTGTATTTCCTCTTCAGATATCAAAGGGTTCTAAGAACAAGTTCCGTTTTAAAAGGACTGTGCATTTCAGAAAATAAATAAATACTGTGGATTAGCTAGAGTGGCTTCCACTGGGCCGTGACTGCTTTGCTATTTGTGGTGGAGGCTGCATTTCCCATGCTTAAAATTCCACGGGAAGGTGTAAGTGATAATGAGAGGAATCCTTGAACTCCCTCTTCATATCAGTCAATGATCCAGTGTGGGCCTGCCTTCAAAGGCAAAGCACAACACCTGGGAACTGAGCCCAGACACTCTCAGTGCAGGACAGAGGAAGGCTGCACTGTCAGGCATAACCTCTTGAGTGAGATCATGGATAATAGACCCGTTCCGTTCCATCAGCTGAGCATTAAAGATCCTGTTTGGAAGGAAGGTACGAAAATTGTTTCCAGAATATTGGCAAATAGTTATCCCTTATTGCTATCATCTCAGACACTAATCAGATTGTCATTGCCGTTTGTGGGAGTTTTCTGTGTGTAAATCGGTTGCGGTGTTTCCGACCTTAAAAGCGTGTCTATGTTGTAAAATAACTTAATTGTAAAGTGCTTTGGAATGTCATGAAACATAGAAACATAGAAAATAGGTGCAGGAGGAGGCCATTCGGCCCTTCGAGCCAGCACCGCCATTCATTGTGATCATGGCTGATCGTCCCCTATCAATAGGGATCATCCCCTATCAAAATGAGAGGGATGTGACCGGCTCAATAGAAATGCAGCTCCCTTGAAATAAAACCTCACATGAAATCGGGTGCCTAATATTGCAGAAATGTTGCTGGTCGGTTGATTCTGACCCTTTTCTCAATTACAAGGGAAATAAAGAATTTTTAGATTCTGGGAAATTGTGGTCCTTTAGAATAGAATAGAATAGTTTCTTTATTGTCATTGTAACATGAACCATGTACAACAAAATTGTAAAATGTCAGCCAGTCAGTGCACCATTCAAACATTTCTAAAAGCTAACGATACATACAAGGTAAAATATTTAAAAAGATAAACCACTAAAATAAATATCATAAAATAGCACGCATAAACACCCAGCCCTACATCCTTCTGTCGATTTCACAGTCTCTTAGTATGTATCGCCCCTGCGTTCCTTGGCGGCTACATTTAGTGCCTTTATAGCAGTGGGGTAAAAACTGTTTTTAAGTCTGTTTGTCCTTGTCCTTGTAGATCTGTACCGTCTGCCTGACGGTAACAGTTCAAACAAGGAGTGTCCGGGGTGGGAAATGTCCTTTATAATACTCTGGGATTTTTTGATGCAGTGGGAACTGTGTAAGTCCGCCAAGGTAAGGAGAGGGCAGCCGACAATCCTCTGGGCATTGTCAATGGCCCTCTGGAGCGCTTTCCTCTGAGCCGCTGTGCAGCTGGTGTACCATACGCATACACAGTATGTTAGGAGGCTCTCAATGGAGCACCAATAAAAGGACAGCAGCAGTCTCTGAGTGATGTTATTCTTCCTGAGCACCCTCAGGAAGTGCAGTCTCTGCTGGACCTTTTTCAGCAGCGCAGAGGTGTTCACGCTCCACGTCAGGTCCTCTAATTCTAACGCCTTTAATTCGAACAAAGGCGTTGCCTTGGATTAGGACGAACAATGATGACTGTTCTTTGATGACTGTTCCGCTGCTATTTCCCCGGAGAACTGTGTCACTCCTTGCTTGAATGTTTTCCTCTTGTTTTCTTACTGTGAAGGTGCACGACCTTTCCTCTAGTAATGCGATGGACTACTTTGATTTTCAGCATTTAGTTCCTGTGCATGACAGTGAGTTACTACGCCAGCGTGAAGACTGACAATATTTAAAGGCTCCGTTACATTGACGACTGCTTTGGGGCCACCTCCTGCACCCACACACAACTGACTGACTTCATCCACTTCACCACCAACTTCCATCCGGCACTCCAATACACCTGGACCATTTCCGACACTTCCCTACCATTCCTTGACCTCACCATCTCCATCGCAGGGGACAGACTTCTGACCGACATACACTACAAACCAACTGACTCACATGGCTATCTGGACTATACGTCTTCCCACCCTGCCCCCTGTAAGGACTCCATCCCCTACTCCCAATTCCTCCGCCTACGCCGCATCTGCTCCCAGGATGAGACGTTCCACACCAGGGCATCGGAAATGTCCTCGTTCTTCAGGGAACGGGGATTCCCCTCCGCCACCATAGATGAGGCTCGCACCAGGGTCTCATCCATACCCTGCAACACTGCTCTCTCTCCCCATCCCCGCACTCGCAACAAGGGCAGAGTCCCCCTAGTCCTCACCTTTCACCCCACCAGCCGGCAAATACAACAAATAATCCTCCGCCATTTCCGCCACCTCCAACGTGACCCCACCACTCGCCACATCTTCCCACCTCCCCCTATGTCTGCCTTCCGCAAAGACCGCTCCCTCCGCAACTACCTTGTCAATTCTTCCCTTCCCTCCCGTACCACCCCCTCCCCGGGCACTTTCCGTTGCAACTGCAAGAAATGCAACACCTGTCCCTTCACCTCCCCCCTCGACTCCATTCAAGGACCCAAGCAGTCGTTCCAGGTGCGACAAAGGTTCACCTGTATGTCCTCCAACCTCATCTACTGCATCCGCTGCTCTAGATGTCAGCTGATTTACATCGGGGAGACTAAGCGGAGGTTGGGCGATCGTTTCGCCGAACGCCTCCGCTCAGTCCGCAATAACCTACCTGAACTCCCGGTGGCTCAGCACTTCAACTCCCCCTCCCATTCCCAATCCGACCTCTCTGTCCTGGGTCTCCTCCATTGCCAGAGTGAGCAACACCGGAAATTGGAGGAACAGCACCTCATATTCCGCCTGGGTTGCTTGCGTCCGGATGGCATGAACGCTGAATTCTCCCAGTTTTGCTAGCCCTTGCTGTCTCCTCCCCTTCCTTAACCCTCGAGCTGTCTCCTCCCATCCCCCCGCCCTCAGGCTCCTCCTCCTCCCTTTTCCCTTCCTTCTCCCCCCCACCCCCCATCAGTCTGAAGAAGGGTTTCGGCCCGAAACGTCGCCTATTTCCTTTGCTCCATAGATGCTGCTGCACCCGCTGAGTTTCTCCAGCATTTTTGTGTACCTTCGATCTTCCAGCATCTGCAGTTCCTTCTTGAACACAATATTTAAAGGCAGATGTTCTGAGTATTGTATGGTTATTGTGTTTTGCAAGGTGTAAGACTGGTTTTACTACCACTAAGCCACATGATGCGTTATCAGATGTGCTTTCAGTCAGTGCACTTCCCGCTGTAAATCTATCTGCAAACTTTCGTTTGGCAATAGGGAAGAGAAGTATCATAATATTGTAGGTAGACACAAAATGCTGGCGTAACTCAGCGGGACAGGCAGCATCTCTGGAGAGAAGGAATGGGTGACGTTTCGCATCGAGATCCAATATTGTCTCAGCATGAATGTTCCAAGTTCACTCCAGACACTTTAGCTCAGACTGTTAGGACAATTCTTCCAGTGTTAGGGGCAGGACAGAGGGGTGGAGCAGGGTTTGTGTGAGTGATCTGTAATGAACAAAAGATGGTCTTCAATCCTTGTGGGGATCCCTGACATTGATCCCAGGACCTCTGCCAGCAATGATGATGTGTTAGATGGTGTACAACAGCCAGCACATGTTAAACTAAATCCCCCGTAGGCAACAGAGTCGTATGGAAACAGGTCTTCGGCCCAACTGATCCATGCTAACTAAGGTGCCTAACCAAGCTAGTTTCCTCTTGCCTATAGCTAGCCCATATGCCTCCAAACTTTTCCTATCTGTGTACCCGTCCAATTGCCTTTAAAATGTCATAGTTTTACCCGCCTCTACAACTTCCTCTGGCAGTTTGTTCCTCAAATGTGCCGCACTCTGTGGGGAAAAAATGTCCCTTTACAATTTTTAAAGCGGGGATTTCAAGAGTGTAAGCAAAACATCCTCGACCCTGAACGGCTGCCTAGAGGGAGTGCTGCACTGCCTGAGATGCTGCTTGTCATATGAAATGCTAAACAGAGACCAATTAGTTTAGTTTAGTCTATTGTCACGTGTTCCAAGGTACAGTGAAAAACTTTTGTTGCGTGCTAATACACAATTACAATGGAGCCATCCGCAGTGTACAGATACATGAGAAAGGGAATAACGTCTAGTAAATAAAGTCTAGTAAAGTCCAATTACAGATAGACCGAGGGTCTCCAATGAGATAGATAGTAGGTTGGGAATGCTCTCTCAATGTTGATAGACTGGTTCATTTGCTTGATAACAGCTGGAAAGAAACTGTCCCTGAATCTGGAGGTGTGTGTTTCGATACTTCTATACTTCTTGTCTGATGGGAGAGAGTAGAAAAAGGAGTGACCGGGGTGATATTCGTCCTTGATAATGCTGGTGGCCTTGCCGAGGTAGCGGGAAGTGTAAATGGAGTCAATGGAAGGGAGGTTGGTTTGTGTGAGGCTCTGGGCTGGGTCCACAATTTTCTGTCATTTCTTGCGGTCTTGGATGAAGCCGTTCCCAAACCAAGCTGTGATGCATCCCGATAAAATGCTTTCTATGGCGCATCTGTCAAAGTTGCTGAGAGTTGTTGGGGACGTGCTGAACTTCTTAAGTCTTCTCAGGAAGCGGAAGCGTTTTCTTGCCCATTACTTCGAGATGGATCGTCCAGGAAAAGCCTCCGGTGACAATTACTGCTTGGGATTTGAAGCTTTCACCCATCTTTACTTTGGCGCAGTCAGTGAATAATGGGGTATGTGTGCCACTTTGCTTCCTTGAGTCGATCACTGTCACCTTTGTCTTGCTGACATTGAAAGAAAGGTTATTGTCTCGAGACCAGGTCACGAGGTTCTCAATCTCCTTCCTGTTCTCCATTTCTGCTCTATGCTGCTCCATCAAGTTGATGCAAAAGATATAATGGCCACCTGTCAAAGGTGAAGGAGGGATTTCATCCAGGTGTCCTAGCCAATATCCATCCAGTTAATTGAACCTGATTATCTGGTTGTCGGCAGTGAGCTTTATTGCCAATGTGCAGATGGCTTCCTGCATGACTGTACTGCAGGGACGGTTATTTGGCAATTAAATAATTTGGGGCATGATATGATTGTTGGTCAGGTCGAGGGGAGTTCTCCCCGCCACGGGTACCATGTAATCCTGTGCTACCTGCTCCATGGTCGGATTGTTGGCAACCACACCTGGAGTATTGCGTGCAGTTTTCGTCTCCTAATCTGAGGAAAGACATTCTTGCCATAGAGAGAATACAGAGAAGGTTCACCAGGCTGATTCCTGGGATGGCCGGACTTTCATATGAAGAAAGACTGGATAGACTCTGCTTGTACTTGCTAGAATTTAGAAGATTGAGGAGGGATCTTATAGAAACTTACAAAATTCTTAAGGGTTTGGACAGGCTAGATGCAGGAAGATTATTCCCGATGTTGGCGAAGTTCAGAACAAGGGGTCACAGTTTAAGGATAAGGGGGAAGTCTTTTAGGACCGAGATGAGAAAATCATTTTTTACACAGAGAGTGGTGAATCTGTGGAATTCTCTGCCACAGAAGGTAGTTGAGGCCAGTTCATTGGCTATATTTAAGAGGGAGTTAGATGTGGCCCTTGTGGCTAAAGGGATCAGGGGGTATGGAGAGAAGGCAGGTACAGGATACTGAGTTGGATGATCAGCCATGATCATATTGAATGGCGGTGCAGGTTCGAGGGGCCGAATAGCCTACTCCTGCACCTATTTTCTATGTTTCTATGTAACTAAACCATCTCCCCCACCTGGTTTGCCAGGTCAGGAGGGGGCTGTGGACCCCCAGCAGGACCAAAGACAAGACCTGTCAAAGGACAGATGAACTTCTAGCGAGCCAACGGCCATCCACACTTCAGTAGAAGTTGCGATCACTGTCGTACATAACATTGTAAGGAATGATGATAAAGCACACACACCAAAATCCTATACTTCCAGCGGCGGAAGTCCACAGGAACTGGAGGACACAGATGTGTGGTGCGTCCGTCACTGTTCCCGTTGGAAACCAGCACCACTGCGTCACTAATGTTTTCAACGATGATGAATGAATATGATTGTAAAAAGCAAGGGCTGTGTAATATCTCATATAAAGTGACAATGTGAATTTTGCTTCGTAAACCTTTAACCTTCTGCGAAGAGAGTGCGCCCCATGGTTAACGTTCTTTGAAGAGGGGTTATTGGCTTGAGCAAACTCACTTGAACCTCTATGAGAAAAGAGATTTTGTAGGCTTGTTCTGTGTTCTGACTCCCTTGCAAATATGCTGATATATTTTACAGCATGCTATAAATGTCTTGTTTAAATTGATGTTAAATATTTGTGATCTTTCGTCACAGAGTCACAGAGAGATATAGCCTTTTGTCCACTGAATCCACACCAAAGGGTGGCACAGTGGCGCAGCGGTAGAGTTGCTGCTTTACAGTGGCAGAGATTCAGGTTTGATCCTGAGTACTGTCGGTGCTGTCTGTACAGGGTTTGTACATTCTCCCCGTGTCCTACATTGGTTATTCCGGGAAGCTTTGGTTTCCTACCACACTCCAAAGACGTACAGGTTTGTAGGCTAATTGGCTTGGTATAAATATAAAATGTCCCTAGTGTGTGTAGGATAGTGTTAGTGTGCGGGGATAGCTGGTCGGAACGGACTTGGTGGGCCGAAAGGCCTGTTTCCGCGCTGTATCTCTAAACCAGGGGTTCCCAACCTGTTTCGTCCCGTTTACCCCTTGCAACTTTAATAGTGTATAACAATGTTATTTCACTTATTTATGAACAACTAATGATGAACAGATACCGGTATATACCAGAGCTAAACACAGTCAATCAATGAGAACAAAATGTGTACAAATCCAGAATCATCAAATTTACCCCCTGGGTAGGCGAAATTTACCCCCTGGGGGTAAATTTACCCAGATTGGGAACTAAACTAAACTAAATCGAAACCATCCATTTGCACGTATCCTTATTAAAACCTTTCATTTATTCCCATAATCTCATCATCGCCCACTCCCCCAACCTAATTATACCTCCCACCTATACCACAGGGGCAATTTTCAGCAGCCAATTAGGCTTCCAACTCCTACATATTTGGATTGTAGGGGAAACCGGAGCACCTAAAGAACGTGCAAACTCCACGCAGACAGCGCTGGAGGTCAAGAATGAACCCAGGTCTCCTGCACTGTGAGGCTGTGGCTCTACTAGCTGTGCTGATTTTGAATGAGCTCCTGGTTCATCCCATCACCCCCTGTGTCTGTTGATTCACACCGTTTCCCAGCCTCAATTGAAAAATTCAAAGTATTGTTCAAAGTAACTGCATAATCTCCTTCTCTCCCTCGCTCTCTGATCTCTACTCAGTCCGCAACCCTCTCAAACATCTTTTAATTAAATCGCACCACCGTGGCACTATCAGCCACCTGCACACCAATTTAGTGTAGTTTGGAACGGCAGCACAGAAACAGGCCCTTCAGCCCACCGAGTCCACACCGACCAGCGATCATCTTACACACTAGGGACAATTTACAATTTTTACCGAATAAAATTAACGCACAAACCTGTATGTCTTTGGAATGTGGGACGAAACCGGAGCACCTGGAGAAACGCACTTGGTCACAGGGAGAATGTACAAACTCCGTACAAACAGCACCCGTGGTCAGGATCGAACCCGGGTGTTTGGTGCTGTGGGGCAACAACTCTACCGCTGCGCCACTGTGCCGCCACAATCCATTGCTCTTGTCCCTCTCGCCCTCTTTTCCTTTTAAGATGTTTATTGTAAGATGTTCCTTTGATCAAGCATTTTGTTTCCGGTCCTAATATCTCCCTGTATGACAAAGTGCTAAATTATTTTTCCAATGAAGCAACTTCAGACATGACGCTTGTGTGGAAGGAGCTATATAAATGCAAGTTGATGTTGGTCCAGAAAATGCATTTGGTTCCCTGCCAGCTTGGCTTTCTGAATTTAGTCTCGATCTGGTGGTTGAAAAGAATTGGGGGAAAAAAAACTGTTGCTGATGATGTTGATGCTTTGCAACACCTGCAGCATGTCGCCTGCTGGTGTGTTTCGTTTGGCCCTGTCCCAGAGGGATCTGGAATAAACCTCGAAGCCGCTCGATGAGCAGGTTACACGGGAGGTGGTTTTCACCCCCGATGCTGCGCAGCCTGAGTGGAGATTAATACTGTGTGGATCTGCGATAGTACTGAACCACAGGCAGGCAGCAACAGCAGTAGCACAGCTTCAGCTGTGAGATTATGCATTTAGTGTGCTTCTGAGACCAAAATCCGGTTGAATGCAAATAGAATTTTATCTTTAATTTGATGCGTCTCATTTTTTCTCCCCGAACTCGTTGGACAAAGCCCTCGTGCTTTGATGCCAGTTGGTTTTTTTCTCCTGTGGATTTTGGGAAGATTCTCTGCCTTTTGACTGCCCTGCAATGATTTTCTCTTTGGAGCTGTGTTGCTGCCTGCCGGCGAGGGAGGATTGCTGGGGAGTGTTGCATTTATCGTGAGGAGCCTGCCTGGTATCACAGCTGTCAGGCTGCCTGGCAGGGTGGAAGGGGGAAGATGAAGATGGTGAAGGGGACCGTTCCATGACCAGCCGTGTTGTGAGGCCCACAGGCAGTGAGAGCAACTAATTGGTCTCGTGCTCCGGTGAAATGGGCTGCACTGCCAGTATCCTTCTGCTCAAAGGCTTGAGTACCATCGTTGAGAGAAACTGTGGTTATCTTTGCAAGCAGCCGACAGGGCAGGCATTGCTGGAATATGTAGTAGTGAATGTGGCTGCAGAGGAGGACCAAGCCCCTGTCTGTTCAGCTCTGGTAAATCTCCCGTTTTATTCTTATCATACCTGTTTAAGTGAGAGGTTAATTTGTGTTGTTTATTCCCCCGTGCCCAGACGAGCAGTATTTAACGTTGCAAACAAAAGCCTGCAGTATACTCTTCTAATCTATTCGGATTCACATTAATCAGCTTGTTATCTTGCCATTGGGTTCCCGTTAAAGAATTTGAGTTGGATATTTGTGACTCGCAACACAGTCTTATTATCGGAGAATGATACAGCATTCAAAGAGGCCATTCTGCCTGCTGTGTCCGTGCTAGTCCTTTTCCAGAACCATTAATGTAACTGTATGTGCCTGGCTCCCTCCCCATGACCCTCTCGATGTTTCTCAAATATCTAACAAATTCCAAATCAACTTGCAGTCACTGTCATTCCAGGCAGCTCATCCCCGATGCCTCGGATTCCAGAAGCAGGTAGGATCGATGAGAAGGTTGTTTTGGGAAAAAAAACATTATTTAAAAGCTTTAATGCTAAAGGCAGACACAATGTTTGTGTGGGTACACAAAAATGCTGGAGAAACTCAGCAGGTGCAGCAGCATCTATGGAGCGAAGGAAATAGGCAACATTTCGGGCCGAAATGTTGCCTATTTCCTTCGCTCCATAGATGCTGCTGCACCAGCTGAGTTTCTCCAGCATTTTTGAGTACCTTCGATTTTCCAGCATCTGCAGTTCCTTCTTAAACTCAATGTTTTTGTGTACAGTTTTAGGAATTACACTTTAGGAAGATATTGAGACGCATGAGAAGGTGTGGAGAGAATACTGGAATGGTGACAGGGATGAAGCATTGCAGTTCCTTTGAGTACGGTTTCCTTCTTTCCTCTTTTTTAACTGACTGCCTTTGAACCTTCCCACTGGAATCAGCCACTGCACACAATTCCTCCTTATTTACTCTGTCGAAACCCTTCCTGATTCTGAAAACCTTCATGAAATCTCCTCTTCGCCTCCTCTGCTCGAAAGAGGATAACACCACCTTTTTATTTATTTCTCAAAACTCGAGCCCCTCATTCCTGGGACAACACCGTACCCTCTCTCCATTCTTCCTCAAGCACAAAGCCAATATTGGATGCACCGGCTCCACATGTGATTTGACTCTAGTATTTTACCAAGGTTCAGTACCGCTTCCGGACTGCTGCCGACTTGCCTCGACTGATAAACCCATGAACTATTTTTAAGCGAAAATAATTCTTGTTAAAAAAGCTGCAATGTAGTAAGAAAGTTATACGGTGGCCTTCATAATGTTTGGGACAAAGACCCATCATTTATTTATTTTCCTCTGCACTCCACAATTTGAGATTTGTAATAGAAAAAAAATCACATGTGGTAAAAGGGCACATTGTCAGATTTTAATAAAAGCCATTTTTATACATTTTAATTTCATCATGTAGAAATTACAGCAGTGTTTATACTTAGTCCCCATGGGCACCAAAATGTTTGGGACACAACAATGTAATGTAAATGAAAGTAGTCATGTTTAGTATTTTGTTGCATATCCTTTGCATGCAATGACTGCTTGAAGTCTGCGATTCATGGACATCACCAGTTGCTGGGTGTCTTCTCTGGTGATGCTCTGCCAGGCCTGTATTGCAGCCATCTTTAGCTTATGCTTGTTTTGGGGGTTACTCACCTTCAGTTTTCTCTTCAGCATATAAAAGGCATGCTCAATTGGGTTCAGATCGGGTGATTGACTTGGCCACTCAAGAATTGACCATTTTTTAGCTTTGAAAAACTCCTTTGTTGCTTTAGCAGTACGTTTGGGAGCATTGTCTTGCTGTAGAATGAACTGCCGGCCAATGAGTTTTGAGGCATTTGTTTGAACTTGAGCAGATAGGATGCGTCTATACACTTCAGTATTCATTATGCTACTGCCATTGTATCATCAATGAAGATAAGTGAGACAGTACCTTCAGCAGCTATAAATGCCATGACACCACCACCACCACCGTGTTTCACAGATGAGTTGGTATGCTTTGGATCTTGGGCAGTTCCTTCTTTCCATACTTTTCTCTTGCCATCACTCTGATACAAGTTAATCTTCGTCTCATCTGTCCACAAGACCTTTTTCCAGAACTGTGGTTGCTCTTTTAAGTACTTCTTGGCAAACTGCAACCTGGCCATCTTATTTTTGCAACTAACCAATGGTTTGCATCTTGCAGTGTAGACCCTGTATTTCTGTTCATGAAGTCTTCGCGGACAGTGGTCATTGACAAATCCACACCTGACTTCTGAAGATTGTTTCTGATCTGTCGGACTGGTGTTTGGGGATTTTTCTTTATTATAGAGAGAATTCTTCTGTCATCAGTTGTGGAGGTCTTCCTTGGCCTGCCAGTCCCTTTGCGATTATTAAGCACACCAGTGCTCTCTTTCTTCTTAATGATGTTCCAAACATTTGATTATGTTAAGCCTAAGGTTTGGCTGCTGTCTCTAACAGTTTTATTCTTGTTTCTCAGTCTCATAATGCCTTCTTTGACTTTCATTGGCACAACATTGGTCCTCATGTTGATAAACAGCAATAAAAGTTTCCAAGGATGATGGAAAGACTAGGTACTGAGAGCTCTCTTATACCTGCATTAAGGAATCATTTAAACACACCTGAACAATTACAAACGCCTGTGAAGCCATGTGTCTCAATCATTATGGTGCCCTGAAATGGGGGGACTATATATAAAAGGTAGACAAAAGTGCTGGAGAAACTCAGCGGGTGCAGCAGCATCTGTGGAGCGAAGGAAATAGGCTACATTTCGGGCCAAAACCCTTCTTCAGTCCCTTCTTTAGGACTATGTATAAACACTGCTGTTATTTCTACAAGGTGAAACCAAAATGTATAAAAGTACCCTTTAATAAAATCTGACAATGTGCACTTTAACCACATGTGATTTTTTATCTATTACAAATCTCAAATTGTAGAGTACAGAGGCAAATAAATAAATGGTGGGTCTTTGTACCAAACATTATGGAGGGCACTGTATGCGGCATGAGTGAGGTGGTCAGGATACCATCCCTCTGAATCAGGTCTACTGAACACACTGCGGCAGTTGACTGAGATTGATTGTGTGCGTAACGGAGCTATTCTCCTTGCGCTGCATTTTTCAGGATAAATTACTCTAATGTCTATTTTCCCAACTCTCTGAATAGGCACACTGCTCTTCACCCATTCATTGACACTGTTGTGAATGAACGCTGTTTTAGCATTTGTGTGGGAAGGAACAGCAGATGCTGGTTTACACCGTAGATAAGAGGCAAAATGCTGGAGTAACAGGCCGCATCGCTGGAGAAAAGGAGTAGGTGAGGTTTTGGGTTGAGACCCTGCTTCAGACTTCTATCTGCTGTGATAGAATTGCCTTGCTGTTTGTTGGTGTGGCCACTATCCTGGCAGTCATCCACACACATCAACATAATTATCAATGACCTTGTCCCTCAGGATGAGTCATGTGATTTTATGCTGTCTTTCGGCCTGGAAGTGGACCAGCGAATGAATCAATGGATTAAATTGCTGCATCTTGAACAGCAACATTCTCGAGGACAGCTGAGCCAGACACAAAGTGGAGTCAGACACAAAGTGCTGGAGTAACTCAGCTAGTCGCGCAGCATCTCTGGAGAAAAAGGATGGATGGTGTTTCGGGTCGGGACTCTTATTGAGTCATTTGTTTCGATTGACAAGCTACTTCTAATTTGCAGATTGGAATAAAAATTCCTTCAAATGGGCTATTTGCCCCATACAGCCCAGACCTGGGAAGCCTTGGTCTTCTTCCATTAGTCCTCTTACTTCCAGCATCCACTTTAAATCCACCCGCTACTCTGGCAGCACAGTGGCGCAGCGGTAGAATTTCTGCCAGAGACCCAGGTTCGATCCTGACAACGGGTGCTGTCTATATGGAGTTTGTACGTTCTCCCCATGACCTGCATGGGTTTTCTCCAGGAGCCCCGGTTTGCTCCCACACTCCAAAGACGTACAGGTTTGTAGGTTAATTGGCTTTGTGTAACTGTAAATTGTCCCTAGTGTGTAGGATAGTGTTGGTGTGTGAGGATCGCGGGTCTGCGTTGACTTGTTGGGCCGAAGGTCCTGTTTCTGCGCTGCATTTCTAAATAAAACTAAATTAAACTGGCATCCGGCATCCAGTTTATGATGTATTCACCACTGTCTCAATAAAGCGTTTTCTACTTTACTCCATATTTAATTACTTGGTGACTGTCTTCTTTTGATGGTCTTTTGCTTGGCCCTCACCACTAGCAGGAAGAAACCCATCTGTATTTGAGCTATCAAAGCCTGGTGTAACTTTGAATGCTCTATCAGGCCATCACCCTGCCACCACTCACCTAAATCTCCCAAAAGGTATAACCTCACCCCTGATAAAGAGATGTGTAGGAAGGAACTGCAGATACTGGTTTGCACCGAAGATAGTAACTCAGCGGGACAGGCTGCATCTCTGGAGAAAAGGAATAGGTAAAGGTTTTGGGTCGAGACCCTTTTTTAGACTGAAAGTCAGAGCAGAGGGAAACTAGGTATGAAAATGTACAGAATAAATCAGAGCCGGCACCGATGACCCAGGAAAGGTGGAGCCCACAATGGTCCATTGCGTGTGTACGCCCTGCCTTAGATCATTTGTGGCTGGCCCTGATTGGCCCTGGTCTTGTCTCACCTTCAGACCTTCACCTCCCCCCTCCCACCAATCCATTCCTTTCAGTCTGAAGAAGGGTCTTGACCCGAAATGTCACAGAAGGCATTTTTCACCCATCCCTTTTCCCCGGAGATGCTGTCTGACCCTCTGAGGTACTCTGGCATTTTGTGTCTGTCAGAGATCACATATGAATAGAGACACAAGAGAATGCAAATACTGGAATCTGGAGCAAAAAAAATAATGCTGGGGGAATTCAGCAGGCTGAGCAGTATCTGTGTTGGGGGGAAGGAATTGCCAAGGTTTTAGATTGAGACCATACATCAAGATTGAGAGTTGAGGGTAAAGAGAGCTGGTATAAAGAGGAGAGAGGGAGTGGTGAGATGGTCCAGTGTGTGATGGATGCACTGTGGAGGGGTGAAGGATGGCAGGCAAATGGAGCCTGTGGTGGAAGGGTGAGGAGTGGAGTTGAGAGACGGGCGTGAGAGTGATGGGTAGATGGCGACAATTGGACGGGCGATACATGGGAACAAAAAAGCTACCAGTGCTGTAATCCAATGTGTAAGGAAGGTGATAACGGGACCCATGAGGGGAGTAATGAACGACAGTCAGAAACAGGTGGGGAGGGGATCCGGTGGGTGAAGTGGATGAGCAGTAGGTGACTGGAACCAGGAGGGTAAGGGGGATGAAATGGTTGATTGGGGGGGGGGGGGGGAGAGAGGGGCTGGAAGGGTGATATTAGAAAGAGAATAAAAAATGGGAGTTCTGGAGGTGGATTGGAAACATGGACAAAGCTTACATTAAAGTGGAAAATTCAACATTCATACCCTTGGGTAATAGAGTACCAGGTGGAATATGATGTATTGTTCTTCCAGAGGCTGAGGATCAAAGGCTTGTGCAGTAATAGGCAATAAGTTAGAGATCTGAGCTGCAGTCCGTATCAATCGTCTGTCAATGGTGAATATATGAATCAAAGTATAATAGGATTTTTTTTTTGGAGAACTTCTAGGTACAAGAATCTTTAAGATAACTCTATACTCCTGGGTAAAGGGATTGGGATGAAGGTCACAAAATTCTTGTGTCATGGCCAAGTAACGTAAGCTTGAAGGATCTGGCGTGGTTGTGTTTCCTTTCACAGTGAAACAGCTCGCCCTTACTGAGACCTTCACATTGATAATGGGAGGAGGATTAGAGTGGCTTTGACGTCAGGATTAGCCTCAGGAGGGAAATTGTAGGCCCAAAAATTAGGATGAGTTTGCACTGAATTACGAAGCCTCAAATTCTAGGATTCCAGTAGAAAAATCGCAATCGGTACAGGAAACCTGGTGAATAAAAACTCGTTGTATGACCCTTTAATTGCATATTTGGGTAATTCATTAACTGCTGTACAAGTGTAATTGTGTTGTTAGCGCACAGAAGATTTGATCATTTACAAGGTTTTGAATGGCATGTTCCAGGTTGGGTAAACGCAGATCTGTGTTTTTACCACCGCCCTGTCATGTGCTGGGTCAGGGTATTTCTACCACTCTCACCTGTTGCTCAGGCAGAACCTCTACCATGAGGGCTCAGGTTCCACTCCAGAGACTTCCGCGCAAAGGCTCTGCCCACACACCAGCCGCCAATGTTGCATCCGCTGAAAGTGCCAATTTGTGGAAGAGACATTAAACCAAGCCCTTGTCTGCTCTGTCTGGAGAGTACAAAAGATTCATTGAAGAGCAGGAACTTACTCTGTGCTATGGCCAATATTTTTCACTCAACATTTATTTGGGGGATTAAAAGGTTATTAAATGTCAATGTCTATGGGACCATGCCATTTGCAAATTGTGTGTGTATGTATGTGTGTGTGTGTGTGTGTGGGCGCGCGCACACACACACACACACACACACACACACACACACACACACACACACACACACACACACACACACACACACACACACACACACACACACACACACACGGATGGACTGATTGAAGGGTCTCAACCCGAAACGTCACCCATTCCTCCTCTCCAGAGATGTTGCCTGTCCCGCTGAGTTACTCCAGCATTTTGTGTCTACCTTCGACTGATTGAAAAACAGGTATTGTTCGAGGCGGGAGTTGGAGGATTTTATTGATCTTGGCGGGTTGTGGAGATCGGAGATGATAACTTTTTTTACCTCAGAAATAAATTTTATTCAAAAAGTATAGCAGAAATACAAAGGCAGTGCATGTCCTTCTTTATATTTATAGTGTCATCCGGTCCATACATTCACAACGTTGTCAAGTGAATACATTTGTCGTGTCATCATGATAGTACCAAGCAACGATGTCACTCTTGTGGCCTCTTGAGACAATACACTGCTCAATTGTTTGTGGGGCTGTTAGATTGTGGGGGAACCTTAAATTGCAGTCCTTCCCTACAAAGACTTTGCGTAGGCTGCACCGAGCTACAGTGCATCCGTCATTGTACTCCTGCAACCGGAACGTGTGGATTAAACCAATACAATACAATGAGACATTGTAGATATTGGTTTATTCCGGAGATTCCAGTCTGCTGCATTCCCTTCCAGATGGTATTGGTATTGATTTATTAACAATACCGATATTAATATCAATACCGAAGATACACACAAAATGCTGGAGTAACTCAGTGGGTCAGGCAGCATCTCTGGAGAGAGAAATAGGTGATGTTTCGGGTCGAGATCCTTCTTCAGACTGAGTCGGAGGGGAGGGTAACAAGAGATATGAAAAGGCTCAGAATAAATCAGAGCTGGCACCGATGAACAAGGAAAGAAAAGGAAAGGAAAAATGGCCCATTGTTGACAGTGGAAAATGTGATAACGAAGGGATATATGGACACAAACAGTGAAACTGGCAGGGTGATGGGTGTGGGATGGGCGGAGAGAGAGGGAATACAGGGGTTACTTGAAATTAGAGAAATCCATTTCGTAGCTGGGTTGTAAGCTGAAATATGAGACCTTCTTAATACCGATACCAATTTGTACTGGAAGACCAACAAGTTTTTTTGCACTGCTAAATTCTTTACACTACTAAGGTATTGATATTGGTTTCTTATTGTCATGTGCATCGAGGTACAGAAAGGCTTGGACTATAATTGTCTGGGATACTTAGAATAGCTGATAAATTATTGTATATTTATTTGTTACGTTGTTGCATTTAATGTGCCAGTAAAAGTACAGCAAGTAAGAATTTCATTGTTCTGGACCCGATGGATATCACTCTTGACTCTTGAAATTTCCTGCAGATCAAAGTGTGTGTTTCGCTGATTAGATGATCATCCAGAAGCACTTGATGTCTGCATTAGATGTCTGAGTTGGTAGTATCCTTGGGTGCATCCTGTTGACCAGCAAATGCTTTGTTACGTACCTTGACAAGAACCCCTCCCCTTCCCAGCTCTCCCACAGCTCACTGTCTCTGTCCCTTCCTTTCCTCTTCCCGCTCCCCCCACCCACCCCCACATCAGTCTGAAGAAGGGTCTCAACCCGAAACATCGCCTATTTCCTTCGCTCCATAGATGCTGCCTCACCAGCTGAGTTTCTCCAGCATTTTTGTCTACCTTCGATTTTCCAGCATCTGCAGTTCCTTCTTAAAAATCTTGTAATTGAGGTTGGAGGTGTTAATGGTTCCATACGGTGTATTCACATGATGTAAATTTTAATGGCTTTTTGAATTTGCATGGATTGATACATTTTAAATAAGAAAAGTGGCAATGTGTTGTTTAAATCATAATGTAGTTGCTAGTACTTTGTCAACGATGTCATTAATTTCTCCATTATTGTTTGGTTTAAAAGGCTGTATATTTAAACACATATTTATCAGCCATCCAGGCACTGTTTTTCTCAAGTACCCATGAATATCTTCTGAGCATTACATAGGCATTTCTGTATGTTGATACAAAAGAGGTCGCTGATGCTGGAATCCAGTACAAAAATGCAACACTTTGGGTGGCACTGTGGCGCAGCTAGTGGAGCTGCTGCCTCACTGCGCCAGAGACCCAGGTTCGAACTTGACCTCAGGTGCTGTCTGTGTGGAGTTTGTGCGTTTTCCCTGTGACCCACATGGGTTTCCTCTGGGTACTCTGGTTTGGCCCCACATCCCAAAGACGTGCGGGTTTTTTAGGTTAATTGCCCCTAGTGTGTAGGGAGTAGATGTTGGATAACATAGAAGGAATATGAAGGTTGGGCGGCGTGGACTCCAGTGGGCTGAAGTGCCTGTTTCCATTCTGTATTTCTGAACTCTGAAGAACATGTGTCACAAGCAGAGCCTCCAAAGTTACTGGGTGATATGTTGATTTTTTTTTAAATTTCTGCTTTTTATGTATTTTTGAGGTTAAAATCACCATTGTGATGCTGGAAACACGACACCGATTTGTACACAGCAAACTCCACCAGTATCATATGACCACAAAGAGAATTTGTGCTTGTTAAACAAAACGTTGACACTCAGACTCCTGGGAGAAGTCTAGCAGAGACACTGGCTCACACGGCCAGAAGCTAGGGTTTGATCCAGACCTCCGATGCTGACTGTGAGGAGGTTGCACTTTCTCCCACATGGATTTCTCCCAGTGCTCTGGTTTCTTCCCACATCCCAAAGACATGTGGGTCGGTAGGTTAATTGTCCCTCGTGTGTAAGTGAGGGGTAGAATCTGTGGGGAGTTGATGAGAAGGTGAGAAGAATAAAAAATGGGATTCATATAATGTTTATTAAATGGGCGGTTGATTGCTGGCACAGATGCAGTTGGCCAGAGGGCTGTATTGTTCCGTGTTGTATCTCTCCAGGAATCCCCTATATGTCAGACTAGCATGTTACAATAGTCAGTGGTGCTTTTATTATCATTTACATTGTCGTGTATGTTTTCTCGTTGCTGAGAGAGCAAGCAGAGTCCACTCTGAAAGGCAGCACCGGCAACAGTGCGTTACTCCCTCAGCCTTGCACTGAAATGTCATCCTGGCATTTACATGTTCAAGTCCCCTACATACAGAGGATGGACACAAAATGCTGGAGTGACTCAGCGGGTCAAACAGCATCTCTGGAGAACAGGAATGGGTGACGGTTCAGGTCGACACCCTTCTTCGGACTGCACAAGGTCTGAAGAAGGGTTCCGACCCGAAACCTCACCTATTCCTTTTCTCCCGAGATGCTGCCTGACCCGCTGCGTTACTCCAGCATTTTTTGTCTATCTGCAGTGTAAACCAGCATCTGCAGTTCCTTCCTACGCACTTTGTGCCCTATCTACAGTACGGGGTTTGAACCCGAAACTTTCAGACTCTGACTGAGGTGAGAGTCATACCCACTGACACAGGACCTCTGCATGTTATGACGGAGTTCCATTCCTGCAAAGTGTCCGTAACCCAAACAGTTTGCAAATCAGAATGGTTGCCGCCTGGCAATGTGTCTAAACAAAAACATAGGCCAACCAAGGGCAACGTTTAGTGTAGGAAGGAACTGCACATGCTGGATTTCACCGAAAATAGACACAAAATGCTGGAGTAACTCAGCGGAACAGGCAGCATCTCTGGATAGAAGGAATTCCCATTAGACTACACATGATTACAATCGAGCCGTCCACAGTGAACAGAAACATTATGAAGGGAATAACGTTTAGTGCAAGATAAAGTCCAGTAAAGATAATCCACTTGTTGGTTGGATGGTTCAGTTGCCTGACAACAGCTGGGAAGAAACTGTCTGTGAATCTGGAGGTGTGTGTTTTCACACCTCTGTACCCCTTGCCTGATGGGAGACGGTCATGAGTGATAGGAGCAGAATTAGGCCATTCGGCCCATCAAGTCTACTCCGCCATTCAGTCATGTCTATGTCTCCCTCCTAACCCCGTTTTCATAGAAACATCGAAACATAGAAAATAGGTGCAGGAGTAGGCCATTCGGCCCTTCGAGCCTGCACCGCCATTCAATATGATCATGGCTGATCATCCAACTTAGTATCCTGTACCTGCCTTCTCTCCATACCCCTTGATCCCTTTAGCCACAAGGGCCACATCTAACTCACTCTTAAATATAGCCAATGAACTGGCCTCAATTACCTTCTGTGGCAGAGAATTCCAGAGACTCACCACTCTCTGTGTGAAAAATGTTTTTCTCATCTTGGTCCTAAAAGATTTCCCCCTTATCCTTAAACTGTGACCCCTTTCCTGCTTTCTCCCTGTATGTCTCCCTCCTAACCCTGTTCTCCTGCCTTCTCCCTGTAACCCCTGACACAGAAGAGGGTGAGACTTGTCCTGACTCGACGTGTAATTAATATGAGGGTGTTTAGCGATTTAACCATTCCGATATTGTCGCAAACCCAGTTCACACCAGGCAGGAGATCCCTGCAGTTCCGCAGCAGCCAGCATATCCATCTCTACAGTCTCCCAATGTTCATTTGTATGGGCTGTGTATAAATTAGGCGTTTGTAAGCTGGGGCGGACCTGTATTTATTTTTCAGGCATTCAAAGCATGAGACTATATGATGAATCACTTTGTGGAAATGTCATGAATCTTAAAAATAGCAGCCTTCCAGATCTTTTTTTCCCCTCTGCTCTTTGTATAATCATTGAATGTTAATTTTGTTTGGTTATGTTTGAATAAATAGGATATTGTCATTATAGGTGTCCATTTAAAACAAAAACTAATTATAATTCAGGAGCTTAGCAGCTCTATTTTGAGCACAGCATATAGATCGAAGACTTCCCATTTTTAATTCCGAATGCAAGGGCGCTCTCTACGTCTTTTTCACCATGTCCCTGAGTAGGCAGTGACTCATTTGAAGTGTTTTGTATCTCTGAGTCAGACAGTGAGATGCTCAGGTCTCCCTTCAAAGAATTTGGTATAAAAATGCAGTCTAATTCTTCCCAGTGAAGTTCTGATGAAGAGCTGCACTTTTATGGATTCTGTCTTTAAGCTGATGCTCTTGTCTTTCCTCAGGTGGTTGCTATGAAGTTCCATAGCATTCTTTTGCAGAACGGGAGAATTTAAAGTCAACATTTTCTTTTAAGAAAGACGTTCTATTAATTATTCTTTACCTCGTTGTGAGAGCTTTACCTCGTTGTGCAAAATGTCCCTTCTTTCTGGAATATTCCTGAAATGGATGCGAAAGTTGCTATGGAAATGCAAGCATTTTTCTCTTCATTGCAAGCTGTTTGCACAGCCTGAAATCTCTCGCATACGACACCGTCCTTCATCAGCTCGATCATTAATGTAGTCGGCTTGTTGTCATCTGTGATGTGATCTTGTGAGTCATTCTGTTCTCTGTAAATAGCAGCATTTGTCTTTTTAAAGTACCGGTAGCCTCACCCTCACTCGCTGTCTCTCTCACTGCTTCTGGATGTAGTGTCCAGGAGTGAGAAGCTTATGTCAGTCTGGACAATAACTTATCACCGTCTTCTGAGAATTGTCTCTATTTTATGTGTAAAAAAAAAAATCACAAATTGCTGCAGTAATTCTGAGTCTGGAGGACATAGATTGGTGATGTTTTGGGTTGGGACCCTTCTACAGAATCTGAAGAAGGGTCCAGAGCTGAAACGTCACATATCCATGTCCTCCAGAAATGCTGCCTGACCAGCTGAGAGACTCACTTTGTGGGTTTTTTTTGTAAGCCAGCACTTGCAGTTCTTTGTGTCTCCATTTTTTGATATTTGTTTACAGTTTCAGTGACAAATTATTTTTTTCCTAATTTATTTCTATAACGTTAAAACACGAGGAATTAAGGTTCAGTCTATTCCTCTCAGAATGTAAAATAACTCTCTGGATCTATTTTCAATGAAAGAGTTATCCTCAGTATGCATCATCATCGCCTAATACAGGTTATCTGGCTGTTGTCAAACAGCCATATCAGGGATCATGCCGTTAGCAGCCATGTTCCTCCATTGTCCCCAATGGCTGAAGATCTGCTCCCTAGATCAGTGTGGATTTTGGGGCAAGGTGAACATTGGGGCAAGTTCGTCAATTTGCAACAACTTAAAGAAAACTATGGAGGAGCAATAGCCATGAGGAAAGCTTTGTCTCCCATCAATTGGGAGAGACTGAGAAACACCCTCCTCAAATTTGGCTCTGCAGAGAAACACACTGCTATCTCATGTTTGTTCTGCAACTACATTTACCAGGATGCTGTCTGGACTCAAGGGCCTGAGCTATAGGGAGAGGTTGAGCAGGCAAGGACTCTATTCCTTGGAACGCAGGAGGATGAGGGGTGATCTGATTGAGTTGTATAAAATCATGAGAGGAATAGATTGGGAAGGCCCGCAGAGTCTCTTGCTCAGAGTACGGGAATCAAAAACCAGAAGACATAAGTTTAAGGTGAGGGGGGAGAAGATTTAGTAGGAACCTGAGGGGTAATGTTTTCATGCAAAGGTTGTTAGGTTTGGAATGAGCTGCTGGAGGAGGTAGTTGAGGCAGGTATTATCGCAACGTTTAAGAAACATTTGGACAGGTACATGGATAGGACTGGTTTAGAGGGATATGGGCCAAATGCAGGCAGGTGGGACTCATGTAGATGGGTCACGTTGGTCGGTATGGGCAAGTTGGGCTGAAGGGACTGTTTCAATGCTGTACGACTCTATGACTATGCAAGCCATGACGGTACCCTGTGGGTTTAGATCAGAGCCAATCTTAGTAAACACAAGTGATACACTAGGCTGCATCATTGGCACTTTATCCACTGCACTCTATACCTCACCTGCAACAAACTTCCTGTGGGAGTGGAGCAAACTTTCCGAACCAATGGAAAAGTATTTAATCCACAGTGACCATGGTCCAGAACCAAGGTCACCCGAACCTCTGTGATGGAATTACTCTATACTTTCTATTATGAATGCTCAGGGACCGAACTCTGAACTTCATTCACAGAAACATACAAACATTGCACTCAGCTTCCCCAAGACCAAGTCCAAATCTGTGCCTGCTGCTTGCATTGCCTTCTGACAATAGCTATTCGTAACAAGACTGGAAAAGTTGGACCACTTTCCAAACCTCAGCAGCCATCTCTCGACAAAGGCAGGCTTTGTGATAAAGCTCGTTATTGCTTTCAATGAACCAGCGGTGCCTGTGGTCGACCGAGGAAACGGTTATTTGAAGATTAAGACCTCAGACCTGGCACAAAATGCACGGCCCACCAGGCATTAGTGATCCCTGTCATAGTCATACAGCACGGAAACTGGCCCTTCAGCCCAACTTGCCTATGCTAACCAAGATGCCCCATCTACACTAGTCCCATCTGCCTGCATTTGGTTCATATCCTACTAAACCTTTCCTATCCATCTACCTTAACAAATGCTTTTTAAATGATGATATAGTACCTGCCATAACTACCTTCTCCGAAGAAGGGTCCCAACCCAAAATGTCACCTATCCTTTTCCTCCAGAGATGCTGCCTGTCCAGCTGAGTTATAATAAACAAAAAAGTTCGCGCTTCACCCCCACTCCCCTTTACCTCCTCTCCTCCCCACGCCCCCTCTCCCATCCACGCCCCTCTCCTTTCCCCAACCCTCTCCCTTCCACATCCCAACCTATTTCTGCACTCCCCCGACTCTTCCCTCTCCCCCCAACCTTTCCTGATCGAACCAACATGCTTACACAAGATTCCCCTTTCACTGTGAGATACTCCAGTGCCATCTTGCGTGGAGTTGCCAAGTCACAGAGTGCACAGAGTGAAAACGTTGCATTTTAGAATGAAAATGCATTTGGAGATTATATTAGAGAGGAAGAAAAGCGGGTTTGATTTTTATTTTGCTTTAATTTCCAAAATAAAGTTTATTCATAATAGAAAAACATTTTATTCGTTTATTCGTAAGGCAAAAACAAAAGCATTTGTTAAGGTAGATGGATAGGAAAGGTTAAGTTCAAAACTTAAAATGTTGCTGGTAGACACAAAATGCAAGAGTAACTCAGCGGGACAGGCAGCATCTCTGGAGAGAAAGAATGGGTGACCCTTCAGGGTCTCGACCCGAAACTCCTTCGCTCCATAGATGCTGCTGCACCCGCTGAGTTTCTCCAGCATTTTTGTGTACCTTCGATTTTCCAGCATCTGCAGTTCCTTCTTAAACAACATGCTGCCTGTCCCGCTGAGTTACTCCAGCATTTTGTGTCTACCTTCGTTTTAAACCAGCATCTGCAGTTGTTTCTTATAAATATTGCTAGTGCTTGCACCTGCCTATTATATTTCCTTGCATGCAGTACCGTTGCCACTCATGTGGCCGCTGGGGTGACACTCTTGCTCTTGTTTGAGGGGAGGAGATTGAATGTGAGGTGCAGAGCGGGCAGCGTGTGTGCAGGGGGAGTGTTCCTGGTGCACAAGTGCTAAGTGCGTTTGCGAGGGATTCAGTGCCGAGGGTGGAGGCGATTCGCAGTCTCCCTCTCTGCTCTGCCCTGCCCCTGTTGCTTTGTCCTTAACGAGTTGGGCATTCCCCGCTCGCTCGGCGGGTGGAGGAACTGGGCTGGAAACTTTCCCTGGGCGAGATGTGACCAAGTTTCCACCAGCTCCCTGCTGCTGCTGCTGCTGCTGCTGCGTCTTCCGCCCCGTCTCTCTGCGATACAGTTGGGGATGCTGGGCGCAAATCACTGGGATAAAAAGTTTGTGAAACTTCCAGCGGCTGGAGCGAGATGATGCAAGGGAGGGTGAACCGACTTTTTAAGAAGGACCTGCATGTGGCTGAGACGATGCAGAGGTACAAAGGTGCGGCTTGCGACCCCGAGCCCGATGTCGGGCAGACTCCCCTGAGTGAAGTCACCGACAAGACACTGGATGTAAGTTAAGTTGAACGCTGTTGTTCCTCGAGCTTTGGAAACTTCCCAGAATGTCACTAATCTCAGCTCTCTTCCCCAACGATGCACCTGGCAACTTCGTTCCTAGTGCCAGTCCGGTGCTGCCAGTCGGTGGAGATATGTTGTGTCTCACTGTGTGTGTGTGTTGGGGTGGTGGAATAAGATATGACCATCCCAGATCCCCCCATGTTCAGCTGCTAAACATCCCCTTAGTTCTGGCAGCGAGAGAGGTCTTCGGATTGTTGCAGAATATTTATAGCAGTTCATAACAAAATCATGCTTGTATGTCTGCGTGTGTGTGCGCGCTTTAAAATCGAAGCAACTCACCAAATTCTGAGCTTTCTTTCTGAGGCCAAGTATTTCAGTGTAATGGCTCAGTGACTGATAATTATGGTGTGCTGCAGGGAATCTTACAGAATGTATTATGCGAGATTGGTCATAAAATAACAATTGGCAGTTGAGGGCTTTACGATATTCTGAAAAAGGCGTGAAGGGGTTTTATTCTGCTAGTTTGTTTTATTTTCCGGCCAGGAACCACCATTGTTTCGTCCAGTGCTTTCATTGTCTGTAAATGTCTGTCATCCATGCATTGGCTATTTTTGTATTATGGTTTGTTTTAGGGAGAAAAAAAAATCCCAGGAGCTGGAAGGAATAATATATGCATTTAATATGTTGCTCTCCTTCTTGTATGGAAGCTTTGCATAGTTTTGCAAGAGAGGAATGTAAAATAATTTATTCTGCTGTGCGTAGGTTGTAAGGCACTAGGAAAAGGAAGAAAATACTTGCATTTGTTTTGTCTTACAGTTTTAGACGCTCCCAAATTGCGTTCATCAAATGACTTCAATCCTGTTGGATTGAATATGCCCATATAATTTGTAATATAGGAAACATGCAAAGCAAGATCCCACAAGCCACACTGATGTCACTTGGAGACCGAGATTTTTGAATGATGATGATTGAAGAGCAACTATCTGTCGGATGCAGTGTGGGATATTTTGCATTCATTTGAGAGGCAGTGTCAGTTTAATAGTTTATTTAAAAGTGGGCACCTCTAACAGTTCAGCACCCACACAGTACTGTGGTGGGTTTTTGTGTTCGACACTCTGGAGCAGGGATCTACAATCACTGATTTAAACGGCGAGAAAGTGAGCAGGAAGGGCAAATGTGTCTGAGAGGAAAGGCAAAATATCACACCACTACCACTGGTCATATCTGCTTGTCCCTACTCCTTTACAGCTTCTGAAGACCACTCTCTCCACAACTCCTTGGTTCGCTCTTGGTAACCCCGTCCCTCCCCCCCTCCCCCCAGCACTTTCCCTTGTAATCACAGGACAGGTAACGCCTGTCCATATACCTCCCATGCTTCCATCAGGCACATGCGCAGCCATTCCACGTGGAAGAGAGATTCACGTGCAGCTCCTGCAACCACATATGTTGCATTTGGTGCTCCTGATGTGGTCTCCATTACATCAGTGAGACCAAATGCAGACTGGCAAAAGTCCGACAGAACACTTGGGGTGGCACGGTGGCGCAGCAGTAGAGTTGCTGTAGATTCCTGGCACTAGAGACCTGGCTTCGGTCGGTCCTGGCACTGGGTGCTGTCTGTACAGAGTTTGTACATTCTCTCCGTGATCGCGTGGGCTTTCCCAGGGTGTTCCAGTTTCCTCCCACATTCCAAAGACGTACAGTTCTGTAGGTTAATTGACTTCGGGGAAAATTGTAAATTGTCCCTAGTGTGTAGGATAGTGCTAGTATCCGGGGTTCGATGTGGACTCGGTGGGCCGAACAACCTATTTCCGTGCTATGTCTTTAAACTAAACTATACTAAACACTTGTACTCTTTCTGCCAAAGACAGAGGCTGCTTTAGACTTTAGAAATACAGCGTATTACAGGCCCTTCGGCCCATCGAATCCGTACCGACCAGCGATCATCTCATGCACTATCATACAGGCTAGGAACTGCAAGTTCCAATTTGGTGGTTTATAACCCAATAATATGAAGATTGTATTCTGAAATTATAAATAACACACCCTAACCACCCTCTTTCCACTTCCTCCCCCTACCAATCTGGTGCACACACCTTTATCCCACTGTCTCCCTCCACATTTCGGGACGAGACCTGACTCTTCAGGGCCTGAGTTACTCCAGGTTTTTTGTGTCTATCTTCCATCCCTCTTCTTTTGCATTTCACTTCTATTCCTTCCTTAAATGACACTCTTTTGTCACCTTTCACCTCTAGTCACTCCACCCATCTCCCTATCACTTGTCAGGCTTTGCCATCTGAGATCCATCTGCTTGAAGAAGGGTCCCAGCCCGAAACGTCTTCTTGTCGATTCCCCCCTCAGATGCTGCGTGAGTTCCCCCAGCCTTTTGTTGTTTCAGTAAAATATTATCCCTTGTTGAAAGATTAGTGTCGGTTTAACATTGATCTGCTGTCTTGTCAAGATGGTGGAATTCCCATTATACCTGGGAAACTGTTTCTGGCAACTCATCAGTTATCTGAGGTAATCCCAGTTTAATAACCTGACGTAAGTCTCTGAGTCTTCAGCATTCGTTATAGCGCAGCAATGAATAGTTCCCACGAATGTTCTGACAGCAGCTGATCTCAACTCCAGAAGCTCCTACACCAAGAAGATTACTGCCTGTAAAATTAATTTCCAGAACACATTTCTTGCCACGGAATAGAAGCTTTAAATTGATTTTTTTTGTAAAAACCCGAAAATAACGGCAGATGTTGGAAATCTGAAACAAAAAGAAAAATGCTGGAAATGCTCATGGCTGGTTCAGATTGGAACAGATTCCCCCTTATGGCAGAAGGACGAAGGAACAAGATTAAAATTTGATAACAGCTACAACGGAGTTGTGAGGAGAGAATTTTGCACAGAGCATAATCTTCTGAAACTCCCTCCCGACCTAATATCTGGTGGAAACAGAATCCGTCTTCATAAAGGAGTTGGATAACTACGGATAACTATTTGTCAGAAGCTCCCACACAGGATAGTAGAGGTTGATGAATGGATCCTCGCTGTGGGAAATACTCCACGAGGAGCCAGCATGGACTTGATGGGCCAACTGGCCTCCTCCAGTGCTGCAACAATTCTGTGAACTTTCATGGAAACATTCACTCCCTCCACCACCAGTGCAGCACAGTGGCTGCAGGGTACACCGTCTACAAAATGCAGTTCCATTTCGTGCCAGTGCTGCTCAGATGGCATCTCCTAAACTTGCGACCTCTGCCCTGAAGAAGGACAAGAGCAGAAGTTGGATGTTTCCACTAGTGGGAGAGTCCAGGACCAGAAGCCATAGCCTCAGAATAAAACGATGTACCGTTAGAAAGGAGAAGGGGAGGAATTTCTTTAGTCAGAGGGTGGTGAAGCTATGGAATTCATTGCCACAGATGACTGTGGAGGCCAAGTCAATGGATATTTTTATGACAGAGATTGACAGATTCTTGATTAGTAAGGGTGATGGGGGTTACGTGGAGAAGGCAGGAGAATGGGGTTGAGAGGAGAAACAGCCATTATTGAATAGTGGAGTCGACTTAATGGGCCGAATGGCCTAATTCTGCTCGTATGACTTATGAACTTAACCAACTGCATTATCCCCTCGTGCCTCAAACAATCTTAACTTGGAAATATATCGCTGTTCTTTCATTATCACAAGGTCTAAATCCTAGAACAAGGTTGACATCTTTATGCAGGAAAGAACTGCAGATGCTGGTTTAAATCGAAGGTAGACACAAAATGCTGGAGTAACTCAGCGGGACAGGCAGCATCTCTGGAGAGAAGGAATGGGTGGCATTTCAGGACGAGACCCTTCTTCAGACTGATAGCCAGAGAAGATTAGTTTATTATCGTCGCCTGTACCTATGTACAGTGGTACCTTTCACTTATAATTGGCCTGATACCTGATAGTTGCGTGCTATCCAGTCAGCAGAAAGACTACATCTGGCTCCAATCAAGCTCCAATAAAGCCTTCCACAGTGTATAGATATAGGATAAAGTATAGGATAAAGGGAATTCTGATGCTGTTTGGAACTTAAATGGTAAAATTATCTTTGATCTCCTTGCCACCAGCAAGTGTCATCACTGAAGCAGATTATTTGACCATTATCTTCGTTGTGTTTGTGGGGCTTTGTATTTGCATATTGGCTCCCACATTCTAACGGCGATCACCCAGAGAGTTGTGATTCTGTGGAATTCTCTGCCACAGAGGGCAGTGGAGGCCAATTCACTGGATGTTTTCAAGAGAGAGTTAGGTTTAGCTCTTTGGGCTAAAGGAATCAAGGGATATGGGGAAAAAGCAGGAACGGGTACTGATTTCAGATGATCAGCCATGATCATATTGAATGGCGGCGCTGGCTTGAAGGGCCGAATGGCCTACTCCTGCACCTATTTTGCTATGTTTCTATTATTCTTCAGAGTGCAGTTCAGTAGCTGTGAAACACTTTGGGGTGGGTCCTGAGCTCACGGGAGGTGCTTTGTAAATGCAGGTTGCTTTTCAATGTGACAAACATATGAGCCAGTAGTGTTTTATTTCCAGCGTCATATTGCAAGAACATGCTCCAATTGTTGATGACCCGTCGGCCAATGAACTTTATAATCATGGTAATATTCACAATCTCCTCAATTTTGCTTCATTAAAAGTAAATTGTTTTTAACCTATTTTCTTCGCTCAACACTTCTTCCTCTTTCCCTCTCTGTTCTGTTTATTACTCCGTTTACATATTATTGCACTTACTTTCTGCTCTTTTTTTGAGCATTCTTAAATTAATAATGCGCCCTTTTGTTTTGGAAGAACGTGAACTCGAACCACCTTTGAGCCCTTGATTTCCTTTGCAAAGTTGGTAGCGACATTTAGATGAAAACAGTGCATTAATTAAAAAAAAAACTCAGATAAGAAAGGCGTAAAAGATTAAATAAAAAAATCCTCTCTCGTATGTTTATGCCAATTCACTTTAAACCCATCTCTGCTTTAAACCCACCTCTACTCTTCAGCTCCCCTCCTGGGGGGAGCGAGTTTCACATATTCTACGCTTCTGAATGAGCAGGTTTCACCTGAATTCCCAGCAGTGTTTATTTGTGCTGTCTTAGATTGGTGGCTGCATCACGAGTAGAAACATTTTCTCCCCGTTTTTCCCAAATCTCGATGTAAAACATCTTCATGGAACACCCCCTCAGCATATGCTCAGCACCCCCTTTTCCAGCGCAGTCAGTCTTCAAGCCTTGGCATAATTTTGGTGATGGCTCTACCCTTTCTGTATGTAGATCTTTTTTTTGCTCCCTCTACTGTGCCTCTTTGTAACAGACCATTTAACGTTGACTGATCTACATGATTGAGTATGTTATAGTGGCAGTCAAGAGCCAAGACGTGTATATGTCATGTGCATCAAGAACTGAACAATTAAATTCTTACTTACAAAATCGAGGTGCTGTTAAACCGTGACCGTCTGTGGTTCGGTGTTGACAGTAAGAGGTCTTGCCCTTGAAATTGAGCATTGAAATGCACAAAAGAAAACTTAGGTTTGATGGATCTTGCAAGGATGGATCATACGGCTGGATCGTGTTACGTGTCTTCACGCTTCTTTTGGCCCTCGCGTCCTGCAGTCAACCCCATAGGCATAATCTCCTTTTCTTACTTTTGATTTGTACTGGAATATCCCTTTGCGTCTCCCGAGTACTTTACAAGATTTTGAAGTGTAGTAACTGGTGCCGAGTGGGTCAGTTTTGACAAGGCTAGCGAGCATGTGTAAAGACAGACACAAAAGCTGGTGTAACTCAGCGGGTCAGGCAGCATCTATGGAGCTGTTTCGAGTCGAGAGCCTTCTTCAGACTCGCGTTACCTATTCCTTTTCTGCAGAGGTGCTGCCCGACCCGCTGAGTTACTCCAGCCTTTTGTGTCTGTCTTTGGTTTAAACCAGCATGTGCAGTTCCTCCTTACACATAGCATGTGTAAAAACCTGTTTGTGCAATTGGCTCTGGGGCACATGTTGGCGACTGGACTAAGGCAACTTCCCCCCTGTACTACATGTTTTTCATCCATCACAAAAAGCTGGAGTAACCCAGTGGGACCGGACTTTGACTTAACATTGTATCAAAAGTGCAGCACTCCTTCAATACTGCACCAGTGTGCCACCTTGAGCTAGTGCATTGTAATCATGTACTTGTCTTTCCACTGACAGGCCAGCCCGCCACAAAAGCTTTTCATTGTACCTCGGTACATGTGACAATAAGCTAATCAAAACTAAATCTCTGGTGTGAGGCTTGAACTCGCAACTGTCGCTGACAGTCAAAATACTAGAAATTAGGAGCAGGAACAGCCCCTCAAACTTGTCCTGCTATTCAATATGATCATTCATGGCTAATATCCTGGCCTTAACTCCTCTTCTGTTCCAGAGGAACAGTGAGGGAATGACAATTGATTTATTGAACAATTAATTTCTTTATCAGAGATGAATTCTGCATTGTTTAAGTCTTGGGCTAATATAGAATGCAATCACATGCATCATTTATACCCTGTCTTGTAAGGTTCTGCTCAAGGAACCTTTTGAATAAACGGCTTGTACTGCAAAAGCTTATTTCTGCTGCAGGATTTTGATCTTGGAGAGTTTATAGTGCAGTCGTGGCTGTATAAAGGACATCACTATTTTAGAAAATGATTTTGCTTTCTTGGACTTTGTTCTATTTACCTCCATTATCCAGTTCCAAGAAATAGGTTCATTCAGATGAATGAATTCACTACAGAGGTCTTATTTATTTTGCTTCCATGGTTATTTGGCAGGATGCTTGTACACTGAGCAGTGCACGGTGCAGATATCTGTATTTCATTTGTAGCATGTCAAGGCATTTTGTAGTTCCTGACCTCTCGCACAGAGTCTTCGGCAGCTGTCGACATTCCATTGGTCGTGTTACTTTCTGAGCCAAGTGGTAATGAAGTACTGACTTACTTTGCTGATTTTCTTTCTGTTTTTGCCACATTAGATTGTCACTGCACTTCCACCACCCCCTCCACTGCTTGTGAGTTTGTAATTCAGGGTGTGATAAATGGGCAGTTGGAACAGAAGGAGTGTTGCAGTCGAGTCATCCGGGAACAACGAACAAACTGCTGGAAGAATTCGAAGATAGACACAAAGTGCTGGAGGGACTCAGCGGGTCAGGCAACATCTTAATCTAAGATAGACACAAAAAGCTGGAGTAACCCAGTGGGACAGGCAGCATCTCTGGAGAGAAGGAATGGGTGACGTTTCGGGTCCTTTCTTCAGACCATGACCTGAAACGTCTCTCCAGAGATGCTGCCCGACCCGCTGAGTTACTCCAGCATTTTGTGTCTATCTTCAATGTAAACCAGCATCTGCAGTTACTTCTTACACATTTTGTCGGCTGGAACTCAGTGGGTCATAGATACATAGATACATAGAAAATAGGTGCAGGAGTAGACCATTCGGCCCTTCGAGCCTGCACCGCCATTCAATATGATCATGGCTGATCATCCAACTCACTATCCCGTACCTGCCTTCTCTCCATACCCCCTGATCCCTTTAGCCACAAGGGCCACATCTAACTCCCTCTTAAATAGAGCCAATGAACTGGCCTCAACTACCCTCTGTAGCAGAGAGTTCCAGAGATTCACCACTCTCTGTGTGAAGCATGATCTGTGTGTGTGTGCGTGGGGGAGGTGGGATGGATCGTCATCTGGTGGGATATTCAAATCCCACCACGTGAAATTTAAAATTCAGCGAATTTAATTAAAACTGAATTAAATGCCGGAATCAGTAGTCGTGACTCTGAATCTGTTGGATTGTTACAAAAATATCTGATTTACAATTGCGTCTGTGTGGAGCTTCCTCCCACATGCCAAAAATGTTCTGTTTGGTGAATTGTAGACACAAGGAACCGCAGATGCTTTAAAAAAAAAAGACACAAAGTGCTGGAGCAATTTAGCGGGCCAACTGGAACAGGCTTTACTTGCTTGCTGAGTTACTCTAGCAGGTTGGTCGATTAATAGCTTGTTGTAAATTGCCTTCAGTGTGCGGATGAGTGGGAGAGTATGGGAGGAGTGTATAGAAATGATTACCATTGTATCTCATGCTAATTTGTTAATTGAAAACGCCCCCCCAAATACCGTTCTCCTTCAAATATCTGTGTGAAGTGGTTTCTCCATTAGGGCCCTATCACATAATGCACTTTGAGTGTTTTTGTTATCTAAAAGCAAATATTTTTTTTGGCCAATTATTACCAGGTGGCCATGGGCTTGCAGTGTTCTATTCGTCCATTACACTGTTCTGCTTCCAGGTCTGAAGCCTAGATTTTGAAATTCACTTCCTTTTGTTGTAAATCTCACCTTGGCTCTGCACCTTACTTTCTGTGTGATCTTCTCCAGCCCCGCCATTCTCTACAACTGTGCATTCCTACAATTCTGACCTCTTTATCACGCTCGAATTTAATGACTGGTGCCGCCTCAACAGCAAACCACCCCCCCCCCCACCCCACCCTTCTCAATCTTCTCTGAGTCCTCCCACTACTGACTAAACTTCTGATCACTGAGCACCTCCTCCTAGGGCCTTTTGCAAACGTTGCATGATAAATCTTCAATGCAGCACTCTGTGTCAGCACTTTGTTGCTATTAACCTTCACCCCAATCAGGGAGTGTTTTGTTTAGCTTTTCTCTGCTCCATTGAGGAGCTGGAGGGGATTAGAACTATATTAGCTCACGACATGAAAGTAAGCCCGCATTTCAAAGAGTTGCTAACATTTGGATTCTTACTCCCTCTCTTCTTCCAAATCTGATGAAGGATGATTATTTAACGTTAGCCTTCTCTGGCCAAAAACTTTTTCCAATACAGATTCACTACCTTTTTGAGCATGAAGCTAAAAAAAATTGCCCATGTGACTCACTCTGCTGCACTGTAACGGTTGTTGTTAATTCCTGTTTCGATAAGCTGTGTATCGTGACAGCGCTGTGTGCTGCAGACTTTACTTTAGACTGAAGCATAGAAAATAGGTACAGGAGGAGGCCATTAGGCCCTTCGAGCCAGCACCGCCATTTATTGTGATCATGGCTGATCGTACCCAATCAATAACCTGTGCCTGCCTTCTCCCCATATCCCTTGATTCCACTAGCCTCTAGAGCTCTATCTAAAGCGCCTATCTCGCTTACCCGTCCTTGGCACGCTAATTACGCAACCTCGTGGTCGCATTGAGGCACGAAGGTCGTGCGCGACTTCATGCGCCCGCATAGCCTGGAGTGCGTGACGTAATTTGAAGATGGACACAAATTGCAGGAGTAACTCAGCGGGACTGGCAGCATCTCTGGAGAGAAGCAATGGGTGATGTTTCGGGTCGAGACCATTCTTCAGTCTGAAAGAAGGGTCTTGACCCGAAACGTCATCCATTCCTTCTCTCCAGAGATGCTGCCGGTCCCGCTGAGTTACTCCTGCTTTTTGTGTCTATCTTCAATTTTCTTGGCCCCGCTCTGGGAGTAGAAGTGGGGGCGGATCTGGACTGCAACGGCCGTGAGCCCCAGGCCGAGCTCGGCGATCGTTTGCCTGCTTCTGCTGCTGTTGGAGGTGAGACGTTGCGTCGCGCCAGGGTCTTGGGCTTGTCCCACTTTGACCATCAGTTACACGACAGGCCGGTGGCGTGCAAAGATTTTGTTCGCTACAAATTTCGGAGCGCCGCACGATACCGCGCACAACTCCATACCCCTCTGCGCTTCACAGTGGGACAGGCCCTGCGCGGCCACACGATGCCGTGCGCCTCAACGCGACGACGAGGTCGCGTAATTTGCGTGCCAACGACACGTAAGTGGGACAGGGCCTTAACTCTCTCTTAAATCCATCCAGTGATTTGGCCTCCACTGCCCTCTGTGGCAGGGAATTCCACAAATTCACAACTCTCTCGGGGAAAATGTTTTTCTCACCTCAGTCTTAAATGGCCTCCCCTTTATTCTAAGTCTGTGACCCCTGGTTCTGGACTCGCCCAACATTGGGAACATTTTTCCTACTTCTAGCTTGTTCAGTCCTTTTATAATTTTATATGTTTCTATAAGATCCCCCCTCATTCTTCTAAGCTCCAGTGAATACAAGCCTAGTCTTTTCAATCTTTCCTCATATTAGAACTATAGAGATACGGTGCGGAATTAGGCCCTTCCGCCCACCGAGTCTGCTCCGACCAGCGATCACCGCGTACATCAGCGCTATTTTACACACTAGGGACAATTTTTACAATTTTACCTAAGCAAATTTGCACGTCTTTGGAGTGTTGGAGGAAACCGGAGCACCCGGAGAGAAAACCCACGCAATCACAGGGAGAACGTACAAAGTTCGTACAGACAGCGCCCGTAGTCAAAATCAAACCCGGGTCTCTGGTGTTGTAAGGCAGCAACTCTACCGCTGTGCCACTGTGGCTGGCGTCCAGTGTTAGAATGATTGGCTAATTCCCCTGGAGACAACGCAGCGGTCCGTCCGTATGTAACTCAACTTGATTTCTACTCATTGTTTGCCTGTTACCATCCTCCACTCACTGATTTTATCTGTTCTTTAAAAAAACCCTCAAGCAAACGGTGTAGTTTGTGTTTCCTCTGCTCTTTGTGAAGCTTTCTTGATACTTTGTCTCATGTACCGTGAACATACAGTACCGTGAGCATACACAAAAGAGTTGCTACAGACAAAGTTAGAAAGTACCCTTAAATATTTTTGGTCCCTTCTTCGTTCCACCCCCCACCCCCCCCCCCACCACTGGTTCCTCTTGTTCTCAGCGCCCCCCCCCCATGCTGAGTCCCCTTTGTTCTTTGCGACCTCTGCCCCCAAGGACTCTGACCTCTTTTTCCATGTCCCTCCTCGTTCTTGGTCAATGCCGGTAGCTCGGGCCCGAGTTTGGAGTCCGCGATGTGAAAGCAGGGCCTACCAGTTGACTGTTTGACTCTGTCTAAACGCCTCCTAATCTCGTAATTCTGTCCCATTCCACCAGCTCCTGACAGCATGTTCCAGATATCAACCGCTCTCTGTGCAAATAAAACACTTTCTCCACAGATCCCCTTTAAAACTTATGCCCCACACTTTCAACCTCTGTCCTCTTGGCTTTAACAGGTTAATGGGTCCTAAACTTGCCACCTTTTTGACAGAAATTTCATCTGCTAGCTGCCTCCTCCAGCGAAATGTGCCTAGGGTTGGAAACCAAAAGAAAGAAAGGTAAATCTCGGCATTCCCTTTGTTTGTAGCAGCCTTATCTCTGATCCAAGCTCACGGGTTCAGTACCCATTTTAAAAGACCGTATTCTAGGTTACACAAAGAAGTCTGCTAAAGTAGCAGCCTTGCTTCCAAGTCACAGCCTTCTCAGAACCTCATGGAACATGCCACACAGAAACACAAGCGCAAATTCAAAGCAGACACTCTGCAGAGCTGTGGGAGTGCTGTCCATCACAGGTGCTGCATCTAACTGAAATGTTTAAAGACATTCCCTCACTGCTCCCTAAGATCCCATTGTTTCAAAAATCTACAGAGCAGATTATCCAAATGCCTCTCATGAATAAGCCTCCCTTGACTTCGGTGTTGCTCCTCCAGAACTTGTTGTCACATCAACATTTGGTTGTCGCAACAGTGTCTATGCAATAGCTGTAAATCACTGTAGGAGGTCTGGAGGTGGTTATAGGTCCTATGAAAATGTAGGACTGCTTTTGTCTTCAGTACAGTACACTTACTGTACAGTCCGAGGTGCCACTATATGGCTCAGACATTCATCTTGAGTTCCTCTTCCCTCTCCGTCGCTCCCCCACCCTAGTTGTCTTGCTAGTTTCACTGTTTGTATCCTTTCATTATCTCCTCTTCCACAGCCAACAATGGACCATTGTGGGCTTCACCTATCTTGAGTCGTGGGTGGCAGCTCTGATTTTTTCTGTACCTTTTCATACCTCTGGTCTTCCTCTCCCCTGACTCTCAGTCAGAAGAAGGGTCTCGATCCGAAACGTCACCTATTCCTTTCCTCCAGAGATGCTGCCTGGCCCGCTGAGTTGCTCCTGCATTATGTGTCTACATTCATCTGAGACCGTCTGCTCAAAAGGTCCTCAAAACACCATGAAAAACAGTGGGAATATTCTTCCAGCAACTGGCCAACACTCAGAGAGCAGACAGCACTGATTATACCTTCAAGTCTCTCCTGTACCTTACAGTGGTATTGCTCCAAAAATATTGCCTGATGGTGAAGTTCTTCGAATATCTTGAGTTTAACTTCAAATTATTTCTTGCTTCACATCTTTTCACTTCCTACCATTCCATCGTATTGTCCCATTTACAATGTCTGGATCATAAGTCAAAGGAGCAGAATTAGGCCATTTGGCCCATTGAGTCTACTCTGCCATTCAATCATGACTGATGTATCTAAAGGGCCTGTCCCACGAGCATGCGACTGCATGCGGCAAGCGCAACCTAACGTGGTCGCTTGAGCCATACGGCCTCGCGGGGCCGGTCCCACTTCAATCGCCGGAGCCGTATGGAGCTGTGTCCCGACATCGTGCGGGGCTCCGAAAAACTGGCAGTGTTAAAAAATTCCGCGCGGCAACGGCCTGCCGGCCCTCAGCCGCCTCGACGCCGTACGCACCGCCTCAACGGGCATACGCAGGACTTCCCGCGGACTTCGCTCGAACTTCATGTCACTCACTCGACCTCCGCGCGGCCCCCGCTTCCGGTTTGGTCGCGCTTGCCGCATGCAGTCGCATGCTGGTGGGACCGGCCCTGTATGGGGATCACTCGACCTCCGCGCAGCCTCCGCTTCCGGTTTGGTCGCGCTTGCCGCATGCAGTCGCATGCTCATGGGACAGGCCCTTTACCCTTTTAACAGCGTTCTCCTGCCTTCTCCCCATAACCTTACTAATTAAAGTTATTAAAAAGATTAAATTCTGGGAAAGGTCAACTATTGTTCTTTCACCTCATTGTTCTTCGACCTCAGCACCTTGAAAGCTCTGCTGCCCACACCCTGGTTACACCAAGCCCCATTATCCAACTACCCATGACTTGACCATTAATGTTGGCACTCCCATCTTTGATGACTCATTGGTCAAATGTCGCTTGATAACACCCTCAAGCTGCTGCTTGGAATCTTTAGTTGCATTGAAGCCACTATAAAAATAGACTACAGCGTAGTTAAAATGTAAGATTGCTGTCACCCTGGTGCAGCAGTTAGTGCTGCTACCTCGTGGCTGCAGCAACCCATCTTCGATCCTGACCTGCAGTTTGCATAGGGAGGTTGCACAGGAGGTTCCTGTGACAACATAAGTTGACTCGAGGCACTGTTTCCTCACACATCTAATGACTTGATGGTAGACTAAGTGGCTACTGTAAATTACCTCACAATGTAATGGATGGCAGGAGAATTGGGATGGAGCAGATGATCATGTTCCAGGGAAATAAAGTGGGGGAATGGAATTCATCGGGTTGTTTTGACGGCACATCCATAAAAATACTGTAAGGAAATATAAGAAACTTAAGGCACTTCTGCAACACAGCCTTGAACCAAATATTGGCATTCTTGACTAGCATATAAGCATGCAAATGTGCTCACGTGATGTTAAGGAAGAAATAAGTGCTTTGACTAAACACATTTAATACTGATCCTTGATCTGAGTAATTTGCATTGGTTCTGATTGACACCAACTCTAACCTGTGCATTAGAACAACAAGCACAACTCCAGGTGAAATTCTCCAGAGATGTTGCCTGACCCGCTAAGTTACTCTAGCACTTTGTGTCTATCTACAGTATACCAGTATCTGCAGTTCCTTTCTTCACCTTCTAGGTGAAATTACTCCAACTGAAAGTCCATTCATTTGCTCTTTAACTGAACGCTGTTCATGAAATTCCACGAATTAGTTTTATGAACTAATAGTTTCTGAAGCTGGAGATTGTAGAGGAGACTGATTTTAATGTCTGTGGAGGGAAGAACATTTCCCACTTGGCAATCTCTGCTGATCATGTGAAACAAATCTTGCTCCAGGCCGGAATGGTGTTGAAAAATCTACCATTATTAGGCAGGCAAACTAAGGTAGATTTAGCGATGCTGTGGAATTATGTATCAAACATGTTTAAATTGGTGTAGTGTGTTTTTTAAGATTTTTAAGATTTGTTTTGTGCTTGCCCTGCTGTGATTTTATTTACTGCTTGATGACAATTCGTTTCAAATCTCAGATGTACCTCTCCCCTCAGTTCTTTTTTGTTTTATTTTGTTGAAAGATTTGATTGTCGCTGAACCTCTTGATGGTTTTGTGAGATAATACTGCCGTTCCTGCTGAGAACAATGGCCTGCTGTTGAATAGAGGCATTTGTTCAGCGCTCTCTGACGTGAGATTCTTACTTGCTTTGTATACTGATGTAATCCAGGTGGTTTTTAGTTCTCGCTGTGACCCATGCATGTGCTGATGTGCATTGTGTATGTGGGGGTCCCTAAGGCACCAGTAGGAAACTCAGCGACATAGCAGAAGCAGCCCACACCCATCTATTGTCTGAGGATCCTGCAGTGTGCCTTGATGGAGTCAACAATCCTCTCTGCCCCTTCAAGTTGGTGAACAATTTGGCGACCCTTGTTATGCGAGCTCTTGGTCTGAATTAGGCCCTTAAGAAGTACATTTGATTTAAGTTTCCACCAGTGAAGGGGGGAGTTAACAGTTTTACTATCCACCCCGCTTTCACTAAGTGTTGACTCTGAGAGTGGAGAAAGAGCATGGAAATTCGGTCTTTGAGAGTGCTGTCGAACAGCGTAACTTTAGGATACACTAGTTTAGTTTACTATTGTACTGAGGTACAGTGAAAAGCTTTTGATGCATGCTGTCAAGTACAGAAAAAACTATACATGATTATGATCAAGCCATCCACGGATAATGGATAAAGGGTACAACATTTAGTGCAAGATAGAGTCCGATTAAATATAGTTGAAAGGTCTTCGATGAGGTAGATGGGAGTTCAGGACTACATTCTAGTGGTTAGAGTACGGTTCAGTTATCTGATAACAGCAGGGATGAAACTGTCCCGGAATCTGGAGGGATGCGTTTTCATACTTCTGCACCTCTTGCCTGATGGGAGAGGGGAGAAGAGGGAGTGTCCGGTGCGAGACTGGTCTTTTATTATACTGGTGGCTTTGCCAAGGCAGATTGAAGTGTAGATGGAGTCGATGGAAGGGAAGTTAGTTTTTGTGATGGTCTGGGTTATGTCCACAACTCTCTACAATTTCTTGTGGTCTTGGATGGAGCTGTTCCAAAACCATTCTATGATGCAACCCGATAAAATGCTTTCTATGGCGCATCTGTAGAGGTTAGTGAGGGTTGTTCAACATGCCAAACTTCATAAGCATTCTAAGGAAGTAGAGCCACTGGTGTGCTTTCTTGGCAGGGGCCGAAATCGCTATCATTACATGGAGGGGGACACAATTTCTTGGTGGCCACGCGCGCGCGCACACACACACACACGAGGCTTCGGCCGTGGGCCCTGTAGACGGTAACATCGGGAACTGATCTGGTTGGTGTCCGACTCCGAACTCAAGCAACAGCAGCTTCGTCTGCCCCGAATCGTGGGGCTTGAATCGGCTCGTTCGCGGGGCCTTTCATTGCCCGGCGCGGCTTAAAATCGGCACGGGATCTTCCATCGCCCGGCGGGGACTTCAACATCGGGGGCCTCGATCGCCTCAACTGCCTCGATGCAGCAATTTGACTGCCTGACTGCGGGGCGATGGAAGATTTTAAGTCGCTCCGGGTGATGAAAGGCCCCGCGAACGGGCCGATTCAGCCCTTTGAAAGCGTCTGATGCCCGCTTTAATCTTTCAAAAGCTACAATATGATAAGTAACACTTAAACAAATAAAACTGAAGCAAATAAAGGGAAACGGAACCAACCTTGGAGGGAAGAGGAGGGGGGGGGGGGGGAGGAGAGAGAGATCGTGTTAATACTATGTTAATAGTGACATTTAACAAGCACTTAACAGTGACCGTTTACAGATCATTTTTGTGTCAGAGGAATCAATTGATAAACTACTCCAATCGCTCGAGTATTGTATGTCTGTGAATGGATGAGCATGGGGGGATTGTCCCCTACCTCTCAAAACATGGGGGGTTGCCCCCCGCCCCCTTTGGGATTTACGCCCATGTTGGCCATAGCTTCGATGAGGCTTGTTAAGGACAAATTGCTGGTGATATTTATTCCAAGGAACTTTTAGCTTTTGACCATCTCTACTTCAGTGCCGTCAATGTATGTACTAATATGCGAGGTGTTGGTACACTGGGCTTCATCAGTAAGGGCATTGAGTTTAGACGTTGCAACATTATGTTACAGTTGTCCAAGATATCAGTGAGGCTGCACTTGGAATATTGTGTCCAATTTTGGTCAGCCTGCTATAGGAAAGATGCAATTAAGTTGAAAAGAGTGCAGAGAAGAATTTGCGGATGTTGCCATGAATCGAGGGACAGTTATTGGGAGAGGATGGGCAGGCCAGGATTACTTTCCTTGGAGCACAGGAAACTGAGGAGTGATCTTATTGAGAAATATGAAATCATGAATGGCATAGATAGGGTGAATACACAGAGTATTTTTCCAAGGATTGGGGAATCTGTAGTAGGCTGAGGGATAATCTTATTGAAGTTTACAAATTCATGAATGGCACAGATAAGGTATTAGTTAAGCCAGCCTTTATCTCAGGGTTGGGGAATCTAAAACTAGAGGGCATAAGTTTATGGTGAGAGGGGAAAGATTTGATAGGAACCTAAGGGGCCACTTTTTCACATGGGGATGGTTGATTAAATGGTATGAACTGCCAGGGGAAGTGGATGAGGCAGGTACAATAACATAATTTAAAAAGACATTTGGACAGGTACAGTACATGGTGAGAAACATATAGAAACATAGAAAATAGGTGCAGGAGGAGGCCATCCGGCCCTTCGAGCCAGCATCGCCATTCATTGTGATCATGGCTGATCGTCCCGTATCAATAACCCGTGCCTGCCTTCTCCCCATATCCCTTGACTCTACTAGCCCCTAGAGATCTATCTAACTCTCTCTTAAATCCATCCAGTGACTTGGCCTCCACTGCCCTCTGTGGCAGGGAATTCCATAAATTCACAACTCTCGGGGTGAAAAAGTTTTTTCTCACCTCAGTCTTAAATGACCTCCCCTTTATTCTTAGACTGTGGCCCCTGGTTCTGGACTCGCCCAACATTGGGAACATTTTTCCTGCATCTAGCTTGTCCTGTCCTTTTATAATTTTATATGTTTCTATAAGATACCCCCTCATCCTTCTAAACTCCAGTGCATACAAGCCCAGTCTTTTCAATCTTTCCTCATATGACAGTCCCGCCATCCCAGGGAATTCCTTTGGAGGAAAGATTCAGTGGATTATAATCAAACACAGGCAAATAGGAACTGCATCCGTGGGTCTGTCAGTCAGCAGTTTAGTTTATTGTCACGTGTACCAAGGTACAGTGAAAATCTTTTGTTGCGTGCCATCCAGTCTTCGACGCGTTGGACTGAAAGTCCTATTTCCGTGCTACATGACTGTAATTTGAACTCGGGATTTGAGAGTGATGTTAGAAAACCATTTTTACACTCAAAACCTGGGTGTGCTTTATATCTCTTTGGTGTAGAAGAGACTTCAGTAGGTTTTAAATCTGAAATGGTCAAATGTTCATTCCTACCGAGGCATTGTGGAAAAGGCAGGCAGGCGTGAGCAGTTGAGCTGAGCTCACTGGAAGTCAACAACAGGAAAGGTTGAGTGATTTGCTCCCCTCCCGCTGTTCCTATTGCGCAAAATCCAAGCTTGGGTTTAGTACATCTGCACTGGTTATTGGAAATGATTAGATCGGAAATGACTGGCTGCCTTGCACACAAGCTGCAAAGCCTGGCCCGGGTTTCTACTTTTGTCGTAGAAAGCTCAAAGATGGAATCACTCAAATTATCCGTGCAGTCAGTGCTTCGCTGAACAATCTGCTGCAGAAAAATGAAACTGAGAGTCCTGCCTTTATAAAGTGGTTACTCTTTCATTTTGCACTTCACTGAATTACAATATTTTTAAATTTAAAGATAGGATTACATTTAATTTTTTAAAATGTAGTGTTTGCCTTTTTGCCTTTCTGTGGGTGGGTGTGTGCGTGCTCATGTCTATGCTTGCCCATTGTGTGGATACTTATTATGTATGAGAGTGCTGGTCATTGTACGTGTGTGTACACCTTTATGTATGTGTGTTTGTATGTCATGTTAATGAACGAAGCAGTTGATTGTGTAAGTTTGCTCTGGCTATAGCAGTGTTTGACTGAATAACATTGACCATTATTTGTAATGCTGACAGGTCTTTTGACCCAGGTGCACCTTGCTGAGATTGTGCATAATGAACAAATACTGATGAGCCATACGCACCTATGGTTACTGTGCTGTGATCATGTCACCTGTGTCCTGGCAGCGTGAAGTGTTTCTGTGGGTTAGAGGTGCAAGTCTTTTAGAGACGCTTTCGAGAGTTAGTAAGATCCACAATATCGGTTAGTGATTGCTTTGCTTGCCTTTTTGTGGAATGCAGAGTAGCACATCGGTGCAGCTAGTGGAGCTGCTGCTTCACACCGCCCGAGGCCCGGGTTCAATCCTGACCTCCGATGTTACCCCGGGTGCTTCACTTTGCTCCCACGTCGCAAAGGCGCCAAGTTGAATTTATTGCCACATGCACAAGTACATGAGGTCCAGGTACAAATAAAAAATCTTGCTTGCAGCAGCATCATACACACACATTATACATAAAGTACACATAAATTACACACAACAGTTGTAAAAGAAAGACTGCAAGAAACAACAAGACACCCGTGCAAAAATATAATTAGAAACAAACAAGTCCATGGTAGTGCAAGAGGTGATCCATTGAGCTCTGTTGTCGAGGTAAGATTAGGGTTTTGCTGGTTGCTTCAAGAACCTGATGGTTGTAGGAAAATAACTGTTCCTGAACCTGGTGGTGTGGGACTTCAAGCTTCTGTACCTCATGCCTGACAGTAAAGGACCTGTCCCACGAGCATGCGGCAAGCGCGACCTAACGTAGTCGCTTGAGCCGTACGGCCTCACGGGGCCGTTTCCACTTCGATTGCCGGAGCCGTATGGAGTTGTGCGGAGCTGGTCCCGACATCGCGCGGGGCTCCGAAAAACTGACCGTGATCAAAAATTCCACGCGGCAACGGCCTGCTGGCCCGCAGCCGCATTGAGGCCGTACGCACCGCCTCGACGGGCGTGCGCACCGTCTCGACGGGCATACGCACCGTCTCAACGCCGTACGCAGCGCCTAGTGCGAACATCCCGCGGACTTCGCTCGAACTTCACGTAAACTCGTACGGGATCACTCGACCTCCGCGCAGCCCCCGCTTCCGGTTTCGTCGCGCTTGCCGCATGTAGTCGCATGCTCGTGTGACAGGCCCTTAACTGTGGGAAAAGGGCATGGGCCCGATGGTGAGGTTCTGTGATGATCGATGCCTCCTTCTTGCGGCAGCACTTTTAGATGTTTACTATGGAGACCAGGTCTATGACTGCTATGTGGGTTGGTAAGTTAATTGGGTGCTATAAATTACCCTCTAGTATGTAGGCAGGTGGTAGCATTGATGGGAATGTGGGATGGATCGGTTACAGGAAGAATTATATGGGAATGGGGTTGTTCTTGAGTTGGTATACGTCTGACTGGCCTCCCTCCATGTTGCAGGGGTCAATGTAGGTGACAGATATTGTTACACCTGTTGCCCTAGCTGTCTTATGCAGGCTTCCAGCTCTGCAAGGCAGACGTTTTAACATGCTAATCTCTTTTTTCAAACGCGTGTGATCTCCACCCTGGCCTCTTGTGTATCGTTGATTACTGTCCCTCCACCATTGGCAGCTACCTGGATTCCAATCTCTGAGATTGCCTCCGGTGGCCCTTCTGCCTCAAAACCTCTTCTAAGAATAGCTCAGTGAGAGGATTGCATGAGATGGAGTATTTGTGTTAGAGATTCTCTCACTGATATCGATCAAGGTTTTTATCACTTTCTATGTGTTAGAGCAGTGGCTTGTATGTTGACACGACCAAATGTTTCACAATCTGAGCACAGTTCAATGCACTTTGTCTTCAACCATCTCTGTGTTTCCTTTGTAGGCTAAACCAAAGGATATTGAACCAATCGACTACGAGAATGTCTTACTGCAGAAGAAAGCACAAATTATTAGTGATCCACTACGGGATATGCTGCTTTTTCCAAATGAGGATTTCCAGGTGAGTGACATTAGTCCTGGACTAAACATAGTTTTGAATTTTCTTCTCGGCATGGTTTGAGGAGAGTGATTAAGAAGGAACTGCAGATGCTGGAAAATCGAAGGTAGACAAAAGTGCTGGAGAAACTCAGCGGGTGTAGCAGCATCTATCGATCGAAGGAAATGGGCAACGTTTCGGGCCAAAACCCTTCTTCAGCGGAGAGTGATGATGGGTTTGGGCTTGGACACCAAGCCTAGAAAGGCTTTGTGCTTTGGGTGGATGCAACACAGCCTCACTTGAATGGGATAAGATTCTCCCAATAGAGCTGTACCAGCAGGGCTTGTGTTCTCTTGAGTGCTGCTTGGGGGAGCGACCTAATTGAGGTATTTAAAATGATCAAAGGTATTGATGAGGAAGAGAAAGAATGATAAAAAAATAACATTTCTTATAATGCAGGGGGAATTGGTGAGAACAGAGAAGCAAGCCCAACTAACCCAGACAATGTCAGGAAGCAAAGAACTATGAACCTGGAACTTTCCCACAGAGAGCAGTTTGATTGACATGCTGAGGGAAAGCGGGGTCTCCTGTTATAAAAACCTCTATGATTCTACGGAAGTCTCCGTGGCGTGCATGATGAAATTTTGTGAAGTACATTTAAAGAGTTTGAATATCCACGTTGAGATTCTTTCCATAACCATATAACCATATAACAATTACAGCACGGAAACAGGCCATCTCGACCCTTCTAGTCCGTGCCGAACACATAATCTCCCCTAGTCCCATATACCTGCGCTCAGACCATAACCCTCCATTCCTTTCCCATCCATATAACTATCCAATTTATTTTTAAATTATAAAAACGAACCTGCCTCCACCACCTTCACTGGAAGCTCATTCCACACAGCTACCACTCTCTGAGTAAAGAAGTTCCCCCTCATGTTACCCCTAAACTTCAGTCCCTTAATTCTCAAGTCATGTCCCCTTGTTTGAATCTTCCCTACTCTCAGTGGGAAAAGCTTTTCCACGTCAACTCTGTCTATCCCTCTCATCATTTTAAAAACCTCTATCAAGTCCCCCCTTAACCTTCTGCGCTCCAAAGAATAAAGCCCTAACTTGTTCAACCTTTCTCTGTAACTTAGTTGCTGAAACCCAGGCACCATTCTAGTAAATCTCCTCTGTACTCTCTCTATTTTGTTGACATCCTTCCTATAATTAGGCGACCAAATTTGTACACCATACTCCAGAATTGGCCTCACCAATGCCTTGTACAATTTTAACATTACATCCCAACTTCTATACTCAATGCTCTGATTTATAAAGGCCAGTACTTGAGTCCCATTAGCCTATCCAATACTATTTCTCGCCTAATGAAAATTTATTTCAGTTCCTCTACCCCCTTAAATCCTCTGTCCTCCAGTACTTCTGGGAGATTGTTTGTGTCTTCCTTAGTGAAGACAGATCTAAAGTACCTGTTCAACTCTTATGACATTTCCTTGTTCCCCATAATAATTTCACCCGTGTCTGTCTTCAAGGGACCCACATATTGATTGAATAAAACGAGATGGGTGTGGAGTGAAACTTTTCTTTGGCCAGTTCGGGCAGGGACGAAGCTTTTCTCCTCTTCCTGATGGAAAAGTAATAGGATGTTGATATTTCCTGCTTTACAGTGTAAGTTTAGGTATTGAGCTCTTTCTGAAGGATGTCTGGTTGCCTTGTCTTTGCTATACATCTGTGATCAAGGGGTACTTAAGGCTTGGATGAGTCCCATCTGTTCTAAGTGTAAAAGGAAATTAAAAAGAATGAACTGAGACTAGCTTAGTAGCCAGCTGATGGGGTTGCTTTCATGGTCATGGAACAATTAAGGTTTGTTTGTCGGAAGGAATTGGAGAGGCGACCTGAAAATATTGTCCATGTTGTGTTGATCCACTTGCGTTGTGTTTTGGAAGGGACAGTGTATGTGTGCTTGGCATGATAAGCGTCCGGTTCTGCAGATGTTTCCTGGTGAAGGACCTGCTCCTGTCCACACGTTAAGGGGTCAGCCATGCCTGCTGGAAATGCTTCCATCTTAGAACCTATAGCCAGTTGGTCCGCAGCCCTGTCTCCCCCTTGTTCTGCAGCCCTGTCTTTCCCTTGATCCCCAGCCCTGCCTTCCCTCTGTAAAATTCATCGGAGCACTTTCCCCGGCATTTATCAGTGGAAGTAGATTGTGGGGTTTACCAGATTGCTGTCTGATGGGAACTTGCCACGTTTGATTGGCTGCATTGGCACTGCAAGATAGCGCTGTGGTTCTGTTTAGTTTAGCGACACAGCATGTAATCCGCCCTCTCGGCCCACTGAGTCCATGCCAATAATTGATCACTCATTCACACTGGTTCTATGTTATCCTGTAAAATACAAAACTAATTCACTGTTGGATAAACTCTTGGGGATATTTTCTGAATGCTGGTGAAGAAACACAAGACTATCTTGAACTGCAGATGCTGGTAAAATCGAAGGTAGATACAAAATGCTGGAGTAACTCAGCGGGACAGGCAGCATCTCTGGAGAGAAGGAATCCCAGTTTCTATACTCAATACCTTGACTAATGTGGACCAATGTACCAAAAGCCTTTTTGATCACCCTATGTACCTGTAATTCCCTATCTACCTGTGAACAATTTTCCTATGGTGGAAATGAACATAGGTTGAGGATGGGAAGGGGAAAGTTTAAAGGAGATTTACGAGGCAAGTTATTTTGCACAGAATGGCAGGTATCTGGAATATGCTGCTCGGGTGGTGCTGGAAGCAGATACAGGAGCAAGACTTGAGAGGCATTTAGACCATTGCAGAAACAGGCAATGGGCAAAAGAGAGATACGGGCCATTGTAGCCAGAAGTGACTAATTAGAGAGGCAACAAGGTTAGTGTGAGTTTAGTTCAGTTTGGTTTCTTGTCACGTGTACCGAGTTACAGTGTAAAGCTTTTGTTGTGTGCTAATCAGTCTGCGGATTACAATCGAGCCATCCACAATGTAGCCACCCAGTCTGAAGAAGGGTTTCGGCCCGAAACGTCGCCTATTTCCTTCGCTCCATAGATGCTGCTGCACCCGCTGAGTTTCCCCAGCAATTTTGTGTACCCACAATGTATAGATTGGTTCTTTTCTTGTTGTATGACTGCAGAAACCAAATTTCGTTTGAACTTCATGTGAGGTTCAAATGACAAATAAACGGTATTGTATACATGATAGCACCATAATTATTATTATCATACTGGTATAATGATACATAATTCATATAATTGCTTATTATGTGAATAACATTCAGTGCAGGATGAAGCCAGTAAAGTTCGATCAAAGATAGTCCGACCGTCTCCAATGAGGTAGATAGCAACTCGGGACTGCTCTCTAGTTGTGGTAGGATGGATCCAAAGGGACAGTTCCTGTGCTGTGCTATTCTGGTAATTGTGTGGCATTTTCTCACTGAATACCGGTTTCAAGGAATTGCTCCAAATCTGGAGCATGGTTACCTTTTGAACTGAACTCAAGGTGGAATGGTACAAATTTAGAGTGGCAGTGTTTCCCAAAAGGGCCCAGCTTTCACCTGGCAGTTCAAGAGGTTCAAGGTTAAGGGTCTGCATCCTTGCTATTCTTCACCCTGTATGCCGACAGGATTTCTTTTTTTGGTAACTGTATTGTTGGTGTTTCAATAGGAAACTGCAAACTACTTCCCTTCTTGCCCCGAACACATGGTGAAAAGATCAAGCCCTTCACAGCTGGACCTAGTTCACACTCGCGGTTGCATCCAAGATGGGGAACAATTGTTTTCACTCGAGAAGGAGCGGAATTAAGTAATTGACAGGGTAATTAGGATGCGGGAGATAAGATTGTTTATGAAGCAGTGAGTTGCTGAGACTGGGCGAAGTTCCGGGACAAACCTCTTTCCCCAGAGATTGGGGCGAATGTCCAACCGGCTTCCTCGGGGATGTCTTGTGAAGAGCAGGAATGGGTTTCAGAGGAATAAAAAAACTGGAGTAACTCAGTGGGACAGGCAGCATCTCTGGAGAGAAGGAATGGGCATCTCCAGAGATGCTGCCTGTCCCTCTGAGTTACTCCAGCTTTTTGTGTCTATCTTCGGTTTAAACCAGCATCTGCAGTTTCTTCCCGCACATGGGTTTAAGAGGAAGTTTGATAAACACATGAAGTAGAGATGGATGAAAGAAGATGATGGGGGAGAGATAGAGGTGTGTGGGAGGAGGCATGCCAGGAGCAAACACCTGTGACCAAACTGACCTGGGTTTATGTGGAAACCAGGAGCTACAGATGCTGGTTTATACCAAAGATAGACACAAAGTAACTCAGTGGGTCAGGCAACATCTCTGGAGAAAGGAGATGGGTGTTGTTTTGGGTTGGGACCCTCCTGAGTGAAAGTAGGGGATGGCAAGGGCGGGGGGGGGGGGGGGGGGGGGGGGGGGGATGAAGCACTCAACTTTGCCTTATTGTGATTATACTCTGTTAATCCTGTGTAAACTACGGTGAGGTTCACCTGCAGAGGAAGGGCTGTTGTGATGGGCAGAAGCATGGAAGCAATATATCATCGGTGCATGACTTGAATCCGTTTTTTGTGGGGATAAACAGGGTATAGGAGCTTGATGATAAGATGTGGGAGTGTGGCAGACTAAATAAGATCAGTGAAATGTGTTGATGGTTTGACATAGGGCATACGAAAATAGAAAGATTCAAGATTCAAGAGAGTTTATTGTCATGGGCCAAACCTCTAAACTAAACTAAGGTACAATTACAGTGTACAAATGTTTCTGATATTCTGATTGTTAAAGAAGTTTGTGGATGAAAAGGTTTTGTGTAAAGCCGCTCCCTCAATGCAGAGATACAGGGAGATTTTGAGTCCTGCTATTTCTAATTCCAGTATACTATATATATCTGTAGCCAGTATATACAAGCTCTTTTCACAAATGGATGAAATCACCGCTTTCCTTAATTGTAAATAAACGTTGTAATAATAAAGTTATAACGGTCCTTGTCTATTTCCATGCTGAGAAATTCACTTTAATCTTCCACATATTGACATTTTTTCTGTGCTGTTGTATGGAGTCAGTTATGGAGTTTCAAAATGGGCGGCAAGAACCGAGAGAGATCTCAGGGCAAGTACAGTAGTAGTCTTTGATGTTGCTGATAAGACTAGCGCTGTAATTAAGAGACTGAAAACAAGGAAGTTAACGTTGAATGTTTATAAATCTCTTGGTTGTGCCAAGTGAGGGCGTGGAGGAGATTTACTGGAACGGTCCTAGCTATGAAGGAAGCCAGCCCTGTGCAACAGTGGAAAAGCTGTGTTTGTTCTTATCCGGGTGGAGGGCGTTAAGAGTAAATTTAATAAAGTTGTTCAAAATCAGGAAGGACTTTGATGGAGTAAATAATGAGAAACTTTATTTAAAGAGGGCGACGCAGTGGCACAACAGTGGAGTCACTGCCTTAGAACACAAGAGACCTGGGTTCGACCCTGACAACGAGTGCTGTCTGTATGGAGTTTTTCATTCTACCCGCTACCCCATGGGTTTTCTCCGTTTGCTCTGGTTTATACCCACTTCCAAAGACACAGATTTGTAGGTTAATTGGCTTCGGTAAAAATGTTTAATTGTCCCTAGTGTGTAGGATAGTGCTAGTGTATGGAGTGATTGCTGGTCAGCGGGTATACGGTGGGCTGAAGGGCCTGTTACTGTGTTGTACCTCTAAAGCCGAAAGAAACAGTTTTCGGCAACGGGCAGGTGGGGAACCAGAGGTTAAGTAGTTAAGGCAATTGGCACAACGTAGAACATAAAACAATACAGCACAAGAACAGGCTCTTTGGAATGTGATGCTAAGAACTCTTACCTGTCTGCAAATAATCCATACTCTTCCATTCACTGCATGTCCATATGCCTATCCAAACGAAAAGGGATCATAGAAGGGTTCTTCAGAAGGGTTTCGACTCAAAACGTCAACTATCCATGTTCTCCAGAGATGCTGCCTGACCTGCTGAGTTACTCCAGTACTTTGTGTCCTTTTAAGTTTTAACCAGCATCTGCAGTTCTTTGTTTTTACGAGATAAGATTAGTACCCATGAGGACCTGGTAATGTGTAGGAAGGAACTGCAGATGCTGGTTTAAACTGAAGATAGACAGAAAAAGAGGGAGTAATTCAGTGGTTTAAGAAGGAACTGCAGATGCTGGAAAATCATGTCCATGCTGGAGAAACTCAGCGGGTGAGGCAGCATCTATGGAGCGAAGGAAATAGGCAACGTTTTGAGCCGAAGCCCTCTGAAGCATTTCTGGATAAAAGGTGAGCCTGGTAATGTTCCCCATTCTTTGCAGCCTCTTTCATTCTTGGGCTTATGAATTACCGAAACAGGCTGTGATACAACAGCCGATGAGGCCATCAGGAGGGGATGAAAGCAGAGCTAGCTGATGTGAACTTGCAAATTAGGTTGAGGCATTGCGATGCACATTAGACAATTAAAAAGATCCTAACCATTGACAGGAACATGGATAGGAAAGATTTAGAGGGATATGGGCCAAATGCAGCAGGTAGGACTATCTTGGTTGGCATGAGTAAATTTGGTTCATGAGCCTGTTTCCATGCCTTATGACCCTCTGACTGTCTTTCACAGTACAAATAGATGCAATTCAACGTGAAAAAAAAATCCAAGGGGAGGGCTGCATTCCATTGTTAAGCAAATAAGTTAAAGGCAGTTTTAAGCTTTAAAATAAACAACACTTAATTATGCAAACGCAGGGTGCATGGCGGAAGATTGGACAGATTACATAAAAACAAAGAATTACAAAAAGATTAACTAGGAAGTCAAAAGTGGAGTACAAGATAAAGATGGCCAGAAACAAGTACTAAGGATATTTTGTATATATATTTGAAATAGACATTTAACAAAGTGAGTGTTAGCTCTATAAAATGTGAAACAGGGGAATTAATAATGGAAAGTAATGAGGAGGCGGATGCATTAGGGAGGGATTCTGCATCAGAATTTAACTGCTAAAGATGCAAGTAATGTCTCAGAAACAGCTGTAGGTCAGGAATTTGGAGGAACTAGGGAAAATTATGATTAGAAAGGGGATGGTACTGAACAAATAAAATGGTGCTGCAGGCTGACACGTATCCGAATCCTGATGGACTTCATCTGAAGATTGTAAAATATATGGCTTATGACATTGATACATTGGTTTAATTGCCCCCAAATTTCATTGATTGGTTAAAAACAAATCCGAAAAAGACAGACAGAAAGTTGGAAACTAGGGACCAATTAGTTTAACATGTGTAAAATATTAAGAAAACTGTTAACGATGTAATTGTGGGACGCTCAGAATATTTTGAAAGAAGCAAAGTGTGAATCCGCATCACCCCCCTGCAACCGTTGGAGGAACAGACCCAGCGGCTCTGCGCTTGGTCTAGTACACACACACACACACACACACACACACACACACACACACACACACACGTAGGAAACATAGGTATTCCTGGGAGCTTAAAGATGCTGCAAAGGAAGACGTGAGTTGGGAAAGGAAACGTGAGTCGGCAAATGGAGATGGTTGTGGTTAAATGTCAAATTGTCCATTTTCACAGAAAAGATAAGTAGATAGTTACAATATTTAAACGGTGAGAGATGTGCAACCATCTGAGCTGCAGATGGACCCGGGAGTCCCTGTGCATGAAACACAATGGCTAGTGTGCTGCACAATGCACATAATTAGGAAAGCTAATAACACTATAATTTATTGCTAAGGGAATTGAATGCAAAAAATAGGAAGGTTAGATTTTTGCTACATAGGGAATTGGTGAGACTTCGTATGGAGTATTATGGAAGGACATTATTACATAGAGGCAGTTCAGAGAAGGTTTACTGGATTATTGTCTGCAATGGGCGGGTTGCCATAAAAGGAAAGGTTGGGCAGATTTGCATCTGCTGAAATATAGAAGAGTAAACTTGACTGAATCGTGCAGGATTGTGAGGAATCTGGGCAGGATGGAGAATGTTTTCTTGAGCTAGAGAATAGAATAGAATTCAATTTATTGTCATTTGGACCCCTTGAGGTCCAAACGAAATACCGTTTCTGCAGCCATACATTACAAACAAATAGACCCAAGACACAACATAATTTACATAAACATCCATCACATCGCTGTGATGGAAGGCCAAAAAAACTTATCTCTCCACTGCACTCTCCCCCCCGATGTCAAAGTCAAAGCCCCCGGCGGGCGATGGCGAATTGTCCCGTGGCCATTAAAGCCACGCCGGGTGATGCAAGGTCGCACACCGGGTTCTTGATGTTAGAGCCCCCGGCGTGCGCTCGCAAACTGCCGCGGCCATTCCAAGCCGCGCGGGGCGATGGTGTAAGGCCCCGCTCCAGGAGCTCTTCAACCCCGCAACTCGGGCGGGAGAAGTCGCCGTTGCGGGAGCCCTGAAAAGCGGTCTCCCTCCAGGGACCCGCGGGCTCCCGGTGCCGCCCGCCAAACCCGCAGTTGCAGCCACCGAATCTCCAGAGGTCGGGCTGCAGCAGCGTCCACCACAGCTCCACCCGCTCTGGACTCGGCCAGCTCCGCGACGGTGAGGTGAGTAGTCGGCACCACAGCCCCCGGTCTTCCTGTTGGAGGCCACTCCTCGTTGCAGCCCCAACGACAACGGAGACCCGACAAAGAAAAGGTTGGGTCTCCCGTGCAGGGAGAGATTTAAAAGTTACCCCCAACCCCCCCCACACCACCCCCACCCCCCCACACACATACCCCAACACAAAATAACAAAAACTACATAAAAACATAGACATAAAATAATAAAAAACGCAGACGGACTGCAGAGGCCGCTGCTGACGAGAGTCGCGCCGCCCACCGGAGCTGGGTAGTAATTGTAAAATAATGGGTCGCCTTATTAAGAGAGAGATGGTGTAATATGATTTTTCTCAAGAGTTGTTAATCTATAGAATTCTTCAAACAATAGTGGAAACAAAATATCTTTAATTCAGTAGCTGTCTGAAGGTCCTCCCTAGCTTACCTGATTTATGTACAGCCTGAATGTTTGGCAGACAGGTGGGATGAATTTGCTGGTCTGTAGATGACTTTATTTCATGGATTCACAGAATTATACAGCATGGAAACGGGCCCTTTAGCCCAACTCATCCATTCCAAACTCATCTATGCTAGTCTTATTGGCCTGTGTTTGGCCCATAACCCTCTCAAACGTTCCTATTCTTATACCTGTCGTCCCAAAGAACCGAAGGAAAGGGGTCACAGGTAGATGGGGTGGTCAAGAAGTCTTTCGGCACATTGGCCTTCATCAGTCAGAGTATTGAGTATAGAAGTTGGGAGGTCATGTTACAATTATATAAGATGTTGATGAGGGCACGTTTAGAGTCTTGTGTTCAGTTTTGGTCACCATGTTGTGGGGAAGAAAGTTTGAAAGGGTTCAGAGAAGATTTACCAGGATGTTGCCAGGACTCGAGGGACTGAGCAATAGGGAGCGGTTGAGCAGGCTAGGGCTTTATTCCTTGGAGCACAGGAGGCTGCAGTGATCTGATAGAGGTGTACAAAATCATGGGAGCAATAGATTGGGTAAACGCACAGTCTTTTGCCCAGAGTAGGGAAATGGAGAACCAGAGAACATTGGTTTCAGGTGAGGGTGGAAATATTTATTGGGAATCTGAGTGATAACTTTTTTACACAAAGGGGTGGTGGGTGTATGGAACCAGCTGCCAGAGAGGCAGGCACTATAGCAATGTTTTAAGAAACATTTGGACAGGTAAATGGATAGGACAGGTTTAAGGGGATGTGGGCCAAAAGCAGGCAGATGAAACTGGCGTAGATTGGTTGGGATGGGCAAGTTGGGCTGAACGGCCTGGTTCCATGCTGTATAAAAAGACATGAATTATCTCCCAAAATCCAGAATTACACTGAATGTTTTTTTTAAAAACACAGCAACTGCGAAGAACTTTCACTAGCATTTTGCTACTCAGTGGTATAGGTGACACCAGCTGGGAATTTGCCACATCAAGACCTAAGAACTGCCAGCAGCAGTTTTCTTTTGACTGTCAATAGCATTTAAAACTCCTCAGTAAAATCTTTTAAAGAAATATAATTGTTAGCCTGAGATAGGTTCATAAGGTCTTAAGGAATAGTAGTAGAATTACGCCATTTGGCCCATCAAGTCTACTCCGCCATTCAATCATGGCTGATCTATCTCTCCCTCCTAACCAGATTTGCCCGCCTTCTCCCCATAACCCCTGACACCCGTACTAATCATGAATCTATCTTCTCTGCCTTAAAGATATCCACTGAATTCTATGCTAGTTCAAGCTAAATTTGTTAATATCAGTATTATTAAAATAGCAAAATGAGATTTAAAATGTTTCAACAGCTGACCTCTGCAGGCATCTTCTGCAGCGTAGCATTCCTGACTTGAGAACTGTTCATCTTACGAACACTCGGGAAAGGAAATCTGCCATAACCTGGGGAGGATCTGCAGGCTCTTTTGCTGTACACTTTTGCTGTACTCCGAGTACAGAGAACAGTCAGGAAAATAACAGGAGAACGAGTCGGGGGTGACTCATTCATGTGCCGACATTCTCTCTGCTACGTTTGCCCTCTGAGTGATGGCTGAAGGTTTTTAATGAGATAATTGAATATGTGCACCTGGGAAGTGAAAATTGTCACCTCAAGCTCACTTGCAATGCATTCCTGGAAATGTTATTACAAGAGATGTGGGAAGGAACGTGGCACTTTGTCAAAGCTGAGTAAGTGTTTGGCACTCTGTAATGAAGCAAACCCTGTTTTAAATTCACTGGAACTATTCATCCATCTGGTTAACTCTCCAGCAGGAGGTAACGCTTCCTGCATTGTAATAACGAAGATTTGGGAGTGCAAATGCGGTTCCAACTTTTGGCGTCTCTGTCTTTGGTCCATGCCCAAATGACCTTGGGTTGGTGTTTTGAAAGGATGAGTGAGCACAGGAGGCGGTGAATAGATGAGGCAAATTGGTCTTGTCTGAAACCACATGTTGTGACATCAGAACCGGTCAGTCAGCATGATGAGCAACAGGGCGGCGTTAAATGTTGCTCTGCACTTTCAATGATTTTAGTTTAGTTTAGTTTAGGGATGTAGCGGGGAAACAGGTCCTTCAGCCCATCGAGTCCGTGCCGACCAACATTCAATCATATACTAGTTCTGTCCAACACACTAAGACAATTTACAGAAGCTAATTTGCCCATAAACTTGCATGTCTTTGGAATGAGGTAGGAAACCGGAGCACCCGGAGAGAAGCTACGAGGTCACAGGGAGAACGTACAAACTTTGTACAGACAGGCAGGGCCGGATTTACCTATAAGATAGACAAGCTTAGGCTTAGGGCCTTGAGGTCTAGGGGGGCCTCCGGCCAAGGCAGGACACCTACCGTTCAACTCTGGGCGGGGCCCCCCTCTCTATCTCTCTCTCTCTCTCCATCTCCCCCCGCTATCCGTGTCCAGGCCACCGGGCTCCACTCGCTCCTCATCCACTGGCACGGCAGGCCGCCTTGCACATGCGTATTGCTGCGGCCTGCACATGCGCACAACCACGGCCAGCACATCATCGGCCGCCCTGCGCATGCGCACTGCAACGGCAACTGGTTGGCGTGTGCATTTTCTCCCTCGCTTTTAATTGTGGGAGATTTGGCCGCCATGGCTGTCCGGTCACTGCCTCGCCGCCAGCGCTGCAAACCAACGCGGAGGGAGGGGGCCTCACAAGTGGAACAGCTTAGGGCGCTCTTCATCTAAATCCGGCCCTGCAGATAGGACCCGTAGTCAGGAATGAACCATGGTCTCTGGCGCTGTGAGGCTGCAACCCTTCCGCTGTGCCACTGTGTCGTCACATGACGTGGAAAAAATGTTTGACTCAATCCATATGAGAGGGTTGGGCAGGTGACCAGGGAAGAGGGAATTCCAGAGCTCAAGCAGTTGTGGCACAGCTGCCAGAGATGAAGCAATTCATCTCTGGGATGATTGACAGAACTGGAAGAGTGAAGAGGTCTAGTCGAAGTGTAGAGGTAGCAGCGATTACTGAGGAAGAAAGGCAAGAGGTCAGGAAGGATATTGAAAAGAAAGGATTGAACATCAAGTTGAAGACCTGCAGCCAACAGAAGTAGGAGATTGTGCGTCATCTTGCCTGGGAGATGTTTACCAGTTATGTATATACACATTACCCCACATCAACTGGAAGGGAGCCATCAGGAAGGACAATCTGTCCTGATTTGCATGCATGACTCTTTGCAGTCTCCAGTTTCTGCCTAAGTAAAGTTTAGCCAATTCCACATCTGCCTAGCGTGTGGCTCTGCTGTGGACAGACCTCGTGCATGCTTGCCAAACCATGGAGAAAATTGGCTTAACGTTCCACAGCCGATTTGGATTATTTGGCAATTCTGGGTTAATTACAGGCCATCTTTGGGTAACAAACAGGATTTAGACCCACAGCGCAGAAACAGGCCCTTCGGCCCATCGAATCCATGCCAACAATTGATCACCCGCACACTAGTTATCCCTCCTTTGCAACCAAGGAGCAATTTACAGAAGCCAATTAATCTACAACCCTTCACGTCTTTGGAAAGTGGACGGAAAATGGAGCAAGGCTAAGATCTTGGTTTCAGCCGTACTTTCCTGCCTGTAATATTAAGGAAGCTCACTCTTATAACGGGGGTGTACATAAGTTGGGCGATCATAAGTCAGGGTTGGCCTGTAAGCGCTGAAAATCTGTCAGGGAACTGAGAAAAGAAAGCATCGCTTCTGTTCAGACAGATGCAGTCAGGAACCAGCACAGTAATTAAAAGTGTCTGGCAAATCCTCCTTTGCTCTGTAATTGTCTATATCAATTGCCAGAACCTGGACTGAAACTTCATTGTGGTACTGAGAGACTGCCCCACACTTGGGCATAATGTGGAGGATTTATCCTTCTAGGTAGAGTAAAAGAACCTCGATTTCCAATGTTCTGCATGTTTTTATATGTTTCTGGATTAATGATCTAGAGGCCTGGCAACGGAGGCAGGGAGGGAGGTCTTTGCAGTCTAATTACACTGCTGGGGCATTCAAATCCAATCGGTACTGATTGTGAATGATCAGCCGTGATCACATTGAATGGCAGTGCTGGCTCAAATGGCCAAATGGCTGAATGGCCTACTCTTGCACCTGTTGTCTATGTAGCTATGTAATGTAATCCAATTAGTTAATTAATTCAGCGGGCCATGCAGCATTTATTGAGGGAATTATAGGCGGTGTTTTAGGTCGGAACCTTTATTCAGACTGAAGTCTGTCCATTCCCTCCACAGAGGCAGGAGGATGAGGGATGCTCTTATAGATGTGTATAAAATGATGAGAGTATTAGATTGGGTAAATGCAATCTCTTGCCCAGAGTAGGGGAATCGGGGACATAGATTTAAGGTGAAGGGGAAAAGATTTTAAAGGAATTTGAGGGGTAACTTTTTCCACACAAAGGGCAATGGGTGTATGGAATGGGCTGCTCGAAGAGGTAGTTGAGGCAGAGACTCGCAACGTTTACGAAACAGTTAGACAGGCACATGGCTAGGACAAGTTTTGAGGGATATGGGGCAAAAGCAGGCAGGTGAGACTAGTGTAGCTGGAACATGTTGGTCGGCATGGGCATGTTTGTCCAAAGGGCCTATGTCTACGCTCTATGTGATGGTGCTCCAGCAATGCTGTTGGGGACAGATCTTTCAGGATTTAGACCCGTTGAAGATGAAGGAAATTGAGTCATACACTGCGGAAACAGGCTTTTTGTCCCAAACTCGTAAATGACGATCAAGATCCACTGTCCTAGCTATACCCACTTTCTTGTGTTTGGCCCATTACCTTCACCTTTTCTATCCATGTATCTGTCTAAATATCTTTTAAACATTGTAATTGCACCTGCCTCTACAGCTTCTTCCGGCTGCACATTTCATCTTCGCACCACACTATACATCAAAATCTTTCCCTTCAGGCCCCTTTTTAAATCTTCTCACCTAAAATCTATGTCCTCTAGTTTTAGACACGCCTGCCCTGGGAATAGGATTCTGACCATCCATCTTATCTTTGCTCCTCATGATTTTATGTACCTCCATAAGGTACATAAGTTCAGCCTCCTACACTGCAGGAAAAAAGGCTTGGCTGGCTTTTCCTCGTAACTCAAAGCCCCTCCACTTCAGGTGACATTCCTGTGAATTTTCTCTGCACTCTTTCCTGCTGAATAACATCCTTCCCATAGTTGGATGACCAGAACTGAACACAATACTCCAAATGTGGTCTAATCCACAACTGGTACAAAGGTTCAAAGGTTATTTTATTAGTCACATCCACCTAGGTGTAGTGAAATGCTTCTTGCCATGCAGCACATAAAGAAAGAATACAGACATAACAGTAATAAAGAAATTTAAACATAAAAACATCCCCCCACAATGGCTCCCACTGTGGGGGAAGGCACAATGTCCAGTCCCCATCCACAGTTCACCCATAGTCGGGCCTATTAAGGCCTCCGCAGTCGCCTCTACGGAGGTCCGATGTTCCAGGCCGTTCTCTCCGGGTGATGGTGCTCCGGCGTCGGGAGAATCCTCACAGCAGCTTGGGACACCTGGAACGGCCGCCTCCTTACTCGAGACCGCGGCTTCCGAAGCCAACAAGGCCGCGCCGGATGAAGCTCTACCACTGGCGATCTCAGCGAGAGATCCCAGGCTCCCGATGTTAAAATTCAGCGGCGCAGCTGGCCGCTCCACAGACCCGCAGCTCCGCGATGTTTCATCGGCGGTACCAGCTCACTGGAGTTCCAGCGCGGCGACCCGGGCAAGGCAACGCCCGCTCCTCAATAACGCTCCAGCGCTGTGCCACCGCCGCCGAAGCCGGGGTACTGGGCGGTCCCCTCAGGAAACGTCGCTCCAGGCCCGCTGGAAGGCCGAGAGGACGGGTCGAAATTGCAGCCTGGAGAAAAGCTGCCTCCAGAAAAGACCCCAGAAAGCAGTTCCCACCCCCCCACCCCCACCCCCACCCCCCACATAAAAAAGGCTGGAACTCCTAAAAACAAAACACTCAACTAATTAAAAATAAGAAAAAAGATGAAAAACAGACAGCTGCAGGCTGGGCAGCCATACCACACAGGACAGCGCCCCCTAGTAGAGTTGTAACATGATATTCCAAATCCTGTACTGAATGCCCCACTTGATGAAGACAAACATGCCAAACGTCACCTTCACCACCCTGCTTACCAGTATCACCACTTTAAGGAACCATGTACCTCCACTCCAACATCTGTCTGTTCTACAATACTTTCCTGGGACCTGCCATTTACTGTGTAATTCCTCCCCTGGTTTTGCTTGCCAAAAACAACAGATTTTATTTGTCATCCTTGGCCCACTTTCCCAGTTCATTTAGATCCTGTTGTAATCTTGGATGATTTTCTTTACTGTCAACACCAATTTTCGTGTTATCCGCAAACCTGCTAACTGTCTTAACAACACTGACAAACAACAATGGATCAAGCGCTGAACCTTATGGCACAGTCACTGGTCACAGGCCTCTAATCTGAGTAACACCCCTCAACTACCACCCTCTGCCTCCTTCCACCAAGACAACTTTGTATCCAATTAGTGATCTCGCCCTGGATCCCATGTGATCTAACCTTCCAAACTAGACCATTATCTGGGGCCTTGTCGAAGGGCTTGTTTAAAATCCATGTAGTTCAAAGTCAATGATTAATTCTGAGATGGAGGCCTCTAGACTGTGGTTAACACTATGTGCTTCTCTTTATGTGTAGTTAGTCTTGGGCCTTCTCTAAGAGTGGTTTGAAAGTTTAGTCACGGATTGTATTCGAGATGGCGATAAATCCATGTTTGGATATTAAGGGAATGAAGACATTTGTGGTGAGTGTAGGAAAGCGGTGCCAAGGTATGGCTAACGGGTATGGCCTTATTGAATTGTTGAGCAGACTTAAGAAGCCGAACAGCCTACTCGTGCTTCTATCTTATATTCTGTTAATCTTCTCGGCGGTAGAACTGGTGGGTTCGGGAGATGGAGCGAGTGAGGTCTGAGGTAGGTGATGGGAGCTTGCTTCCGCTGGATACACACAAAATGCTGGAATAACTCAGCGGGTCATGCAGCATCTCTGGAGAAAAGGAACAGATGACGTTTTGGGTCGGAACCCTTCTTCTGAATCTTCTTTCGCTGGAGTCCACCGTACATGGCAAAAGTAAGGAAATGTTCATTGGTGTGGCTCTGATGCTTACACTGGCATCAGGGAAATGGTTTGGCTGTCCGATAAAGAATAGTTGCTAAAGTGAAAGATCTAATTAGCGTTTGTGCCTGCAAAGCAGAGATTAGAAACAATAGTGACACAATCTTGGCGATCATCAATGTTGTTAACATTGTTCTGGATGGACCGGAGATGGGAAAAGAAAACTGAATGCTGGAAATCTGAGGCAACACCAGGAAATGCTGCCAACACTCAGTCAAGGTCCGTAGCAGTTGAAAGGACGATCTATACTTTTTTTGGTTTCTATTGTTGCCCCAGATATAGACAGAAGAATTTGCATTTATATAGCGCCCGTAATGCAAACCCAAAGCACTTTGCAGCAGCCTTATCAGAGAATTCCATAATCCTCAGATTTATCAGTGAGTCAGAAAGTTAAAGGTTCAAGTCTCACTCCAGCATCATGAGGGAAAAGGTCTAGGTCGGTTCTGCCTGTCTTCTCCTGCATTACCATTGTGATTAACCTTTTGGGCGAGATGTCAAACTGAAGTTCGAGAAAATCCCAAGACACTAGTTTGGTCAAAATCAAGGATATTTTCCCTGTATCTAGGGCCATGTTATTCCTCATTCTTTACTACCAAAACACACTGTTGTGGGACTAAGTCCAGGGTAATAACAGGATGAGTTGGACCCATTCGATCTTTTAAGCTTGCTCTACCAGTTAGTAAAGGTTGTGGCTGATTTGATCTTGATCTTAGCCTTTCCTTCCTGCCTGTTTCCTACAGCAGTGGCTGAGCATGTTTAGAGCTTCCTTTTAGAGGTACAGCATGGAAACAGGCCCTTCGCACCACCAAATCCGCACCGACAAGCCATCCTCGCACACATTAAGACCACCCTGCACACATCAGGGACAATTTTACTTTTATACCAAGCCAATTTACCTACAAACCTGTACGTCTTTGGAGTGTGGGAGGAAACCGAAGATCTTGGGGGTAAACCCACGCAGGTCACAGGGAGCACGTACAAAATCCGTACAGACAAGCACCTGTAGTCAGGAATGAACCCGGGTCTCTGGCGCTGTAAGGCAGCATCTCTACCGCAATGCCACCGTGCTGCCCATCTATGCTGGGAATCTGATTGCCGTGCATCCTTGTCAAACTTGTATCCCACAGTAAAGTTGTTATCCCTGTGCTACTTGGGTAAGCTTGCTGCTGGAATATTGACCGTGCACCTCCAACATGCCGACCATGGCCTTTTTACTTTGGCTGTAATTCCTGTACCTTGGGAGTAGAAATGAGACCAGACTACTAAAACCTCAGACAAAGAGGAGTGGAGGAGGGGCCATCTTGGGGAACGGCTGCTAACTAGCAGCCGTCCGTTTAAATCACTTTTTTTGAAGTTTTTAGTAAGTCCTGTGCTTCGTCCGTTGGAGAAATGGACTTTTTAATGTGGGTGGAAGGGGGTAATTATACTTCTAGGTCCCTACCTGGTCGCTGAGGCAGCTTTTCTCCGGGCTGCCCTGTCGACCCGTCCTCGTGGCCTACCAGCGGGCATGGAGCGCCGTTTCCTCGCGGGGACCGCCCAGCACCTCGGCTTCGGTGGCGGCACAGTGCTGGAGCGCTATCGTGGAGAGGAGCGGGCGATGCCTTGCCTGGGTCGCCACGCTGGATCGACGCGCTGGAGCTCCGGTGAGCTGTGACCGCCGAGATCAACAGCTGCGGAGCGGAGCGGGCGGCGCCGACTCTAACATCGGGAGCCTGGGAGCTCCAAACCGGCGCGGCCTTGTCGGCTTCGGAAGCCGCGGTCCCCAGCTAGGAAGCGGCCGTTCCAGGTGGCCCAGCCGCTGAGAGGACTCTCCCGACGCCGGGGCAACACCACCCGGCCAGAACGGCCAGGAACATCGGGCCTCCGTAGAGGCAATAGCGGTGGCCTCAATAGGCCTGACTTTGGATGAACTTGGGATGGGGACTGGACATTGTGCCTTCCCCCACAGTGGTAACCACTGTGGGGGGATGATTTTTTCCTGTGTGTAAGTTAATATGTTAGTCTGTGTCCAAGATGGCTGTTGGAAGGGAGAGTGGACGCTGGCGCGCTTTAGCTGCCGCTGCTCTCTCTTCACATTGTTTTTTGATTTTTCTGTCTTTGGAGCGATTTCTGTCTTTAATTTGTGTATTGGTGATGTCCTTATTATTTATTTTACTCTGACTATATGTTTTTTCTCTTCTGTTAATTTTCTGTAAGGTGTCCTTGAGACTTTGAAAGGCGCCCGAAAAAAATAAAATAAATTTTTTTATTATGTGTTTAGCATACGGGTGACTGCGTGCGCTGTCTGTATGGAGTTTGTACGTTATCCCCATGGCCTGCGTGTGTTTTCTCCGAGAACTTCGGTTTCCTCCCACACTCCAAAGACATACAGGTTTGCAGGTTAATTGGCTTGGTAAATGTAAAAAAAAAATTGTCCCTATTGGGTATAGGATAGTGTGAATGTGCGGGGATTGCTGGTCAGCGTGGGCCGCAAGGGTTTGTTTCCATGCTGTATCTCTAAACTAAAGAGGTGGGTTTTTTGGAATTAATTAAAAGAGTCGGGAGAGGTCAAGCCATTTGGGACATCAGGAGCAGGAGCCAACCATATGGCCATCAGGTCCACGGTTGGGTCAGATCATGGCAGCACCACTTTCCTGCCTGTTCTCCACGATCGTTGACTCCCTTGCACACCACAAACAATGCCGTGCCTCAGCCTCAAATATACTCGTTGACTTAGCCTCCACATCTTTGTGGGTAGAGGATCCCAAAGATCCATGGCTTTCCTAGAGAGGAACTTCACAAAGGGAATTTCAGAGCTCGGGGCAGAGTAAGGTATGGCCATCAGGATAAATGCTGAGCACATAACTCAATAGTTTCATCAATACTGCTGCTGAATATGCAGTACTGCTTGACCATCACCACTTCCTTGGAATAGAGTCAGACAGCACGGAAATACGCTCAGGGCGTAACTCGCTCACGCCGACCAAGATGCCACGTCTAAGCTAGTCCCATTTGCCCGCCTTTGTCCTCTATCCCTCTTAACCATTCCAATCCATGTATGTGTCCAAGTGTCTTTTAAATGAAGTTATCGCTTCAACTACCTCATCTGGCAGCACGTACCATATATCCAACACCCTCTGAGTGAAAACGTTTTATTTTTTATAAAGAAACTGTTGGTTTCTTAAAGGCACAAAGCAGTTTGTGCGTGTTTTCTTTGGGCCTCGGCTGTTATCACCCGGCTTAAAATGTAGGTTAGAGTTCGCAGTAGTTTTCAATTGTTATATTTTCAATGTCAGAAGATAGAAACAGTTGTGCTCCGAAGTGGGATGTTTCCATGACTCTCCCAGGAGTGAAGTATCGGGTTGCAGTAAAGCCACGTAACAGTGTGCCTGCAGAATACAGGGCAGTAAAGTGCTTGTTTTCAGCCGTGGGTTAAACAGCAGCTGTTCCCGGCGGAAAGCATTAAGGGTGAAGACTAAATGTGTTTCTGTTTCGAAAGCTGTAAATTATCTTCGAGGCTCCCCTGACCTCACCCTGACACACCATTCTTTCACCTTCATGTCATTCTGCATTGCTGGGGGCACTGCAGTTCCGTTCCGACAGCACTTTCCAAACCGGTAGCCTCTACCACCAAGGACAAGGGAGGCAGGTGCACGACCACCTGTGGGTTCCCCTCCAAGTGGCACACTGATCCTTTGCTGCTACATGTCCTACATCTTGACATTCTCGTCCCATTCGCAGCTCCACCAAAAGGACTACAGCAGTTCAGTGGCACCTTCCCACGGGCAAGCAGGAACGGGCAATACAAGTGTAACCCACAGCGATTCCCACTGCCAATAAAAAATAATGTTAAAATATAGGCTACATTCAGCAAGGAAATAAAATAATTGCCTTCATGCGATGTCTTTCATAAACTAAAAATCACAGTTTTCTGTAATATCAGTGTCGCGCGTTAAGCATGGTTAGTACTATAAATGAGTGGTCACAGCAGGCAAGATGTGCACAGGAAGATCCCACATACCGTGTGGTCCAATGGTTCTTTATTATCACATGTACTAAGGGTATATTGAAATACTTTTTTGCGTACAGATCAGCAAGACTATTACCATACATAAGCACAATCCCCTGGTTAGTACAGAATGTACAGAGCAGCCCACTGAGTCTATATGTAAGTTTCGTTATTTTGGCCACAAAGGCCTGTTGCAGTCATCACCTCCATTCCAGAAATGGTGGTGATTAATTGACTGAGGGCCAAGCACTTAATTTTGATAATTTAGGCTGGTGCAGCGGTGCAGCCTTACAGTACCAGAGACCCAAGTTCAATCCTGTCTACAGGTGCTGTCTGTACGAAGTTTGGCTGATGTTCTGGTGCTTGCACTATCATTTTATTTATTCATGTATGTATATATTTAGATAATGGTATTTGGACACATTGATCTGTTTTGTAGTAAATGCCTACTATGTTCTGTTGTGCTGAAGCAAAGCAAGAATTTCATTGTCCTATCAGGGACACATGACAATAAACTCACTTGAACACGAACTTGATAAGGTGGGTTTTCTCTGGGTGCTCCGGTTTCCTCCCACATTCTAAAGACGTGTGGGTTTGTAGGTTAATTGCTTCTATAAATTGTCCCTAGTGTGTAGAATAGAATTGGTGTACGGGTGGCTGCAGGTCGGTGTGGCCTCGGCGGGCCTGTTTCTACATTGTACCTCTCTGGCCAGATGACCAGTCCTTGCTCGAAATGCCAGCGTGGGATTTCTTGAGCGGTTGATCATGTAACATCCCTTCATGAAGGAAGTGCCATCAACAGCCCCACGCCCCTGGATGTGATGAGGTGGATTTTCTCCTCCACTCGCTGAATGCAATGTGACCTCGTGACCCACTGACTCAGCCTGGCCCTCTGAGTCACAGCTGGCATCAAGAAAGCATGAGCTCTTTCAGCTGCATGTCTGTGGTGTCACTTCCTCCCAAGTTCATTTCTGGGGTTGGCACTTGGAACCTGAAATATATAATCTTGCAATTTTACTGAACCACATATTACAGTATATCTTTATAACCACTGTTGGAATAACACGGCTTTCCAGAGCTGTGCTGCAAATCCACATGAAGGGAATCCTGTCGGTACAAGTGCCCACAAGCAGTTGACGCATTAAAGGCACACTGAATGAAGCATGGTTCTTTCTGAAACGTTCAGTTGGCAGTCAAAAACCGCGAAATGGAAATTGCAGTCCAGGAAGGCAATGCTTCAGATACTTCTGAAGAAAAGAAATTGCTGAACGTGATGGGGTCTTCTGGTCTACCTGGGTTAAAGAAAAAATTAAAGTTCGCAAAAAAGGTGGTGGGTGTACGGAAAGTGCTGCCGAAGGAAGTAGTTGAGGCAGGGACTATTGCAATGTTTAATAAACAATTGGACAGATACATGGCTAGGACAGGTTTGGAGGGATATGAGACAAAGGCAGGCAGGTGGGAATAGTGTAGATGGGGCTTGTTGGTCGGTGTAGGCCAGTTGGGCCAAAGGGCCTGTTTCCACGCTCAATGACTCAATTCGACCACCGACAAACTGATCCTGACTCCAGCCAGAGGTGTATGTGGAATAGAAACATAGAAAATTGGTGCAGAGTAGGCCATTCGGCCCTTCGAGCCAGCACCGCCATTCAATGTGACCATGGCTGATCATCCAGAATCAGAACCCTGTTCCTGCTTTCTCTCCATATTGCTTGATTCCGTTAGCCCTAAGAGCTATATCTAACTCTCTCTTGAAAACATCTAGTGAATTGGCCTCCACTGCCTTCTGTGGCAGAGAATTCCACAGATTCACAACTCTCTGGGTGTAAATGTTTTTCCTCATCTCAGTTGTAAATGACCTTAAACTGTGACCCCTGGTTCTGGACTCCCCCAACATCGGTAATATTTTTCCTGCCTGTAACCTATCAAATCCCTAAAGAATTTTATATGTTTCTATAAGATGCCCTCTCATCCTTCTAAATTCCAGTGAATATACGCCCGGTTGATCCATTCTTTCAACATATTTTAGTCCCGCCATCCCGGGAATTAACCTGGTGAACCTACACTACACTCCCTCAATAGCAAGAATGACCTTCCTCAAATCAGGAGACCATAACTACACACACTGCACACAATTTTACATGATCAGAAGTGAAGGTTTCTTATGCTTGCTGCTGAGCAGAACAGAAACCTCACGACAACTGCTGAGCTTCAACATGAACTGGATCAAGTGCTGAGGTAAACCAGCAGGCCCTCACGCCACCCGACCTCAAACGTTTGAGCAGAATTACATGGATAGAACATGTTTGGAGGGATATGGAGCAAACGCAGGCAGGTGGGACTAGTGTAGCTGGGACATTGGCCGGTGTGGGCAAGTTAGGCCGAAGGGCCTGTTTCCACACTGTATCAATCTATGACTCTAATTCATCGATCAGAACCTGATGCAGAAGGACACAAGGAACTACAGATGCTGGAATTTCATTCCTCACCTTATCAGACTCCTTTTTCTCATATTTGTCACTTGCACCACAAATCCTGGGAAGTAAAAGGTGGATCCAGGTAAAGAGGCAGTGGGCGAGGTCGGCAAAACTTTCTTCCCCCCCCCCCCCCCCTTTCGCTTTACCAAGATAGATACTTTGTTCTCACATTAACTGACCTACCCACCACCTCCACCCACACACCCCCCATCACCACCACATGCCCCTCTTGTTCTTGGCGCCCCCCCACACCGGGTTCCGCCATTGTTTATGGCAGCTTCCCCCACGCTGGGTCCCTTTGTTTCTTCCTGATGTGGCCCGTCCAGCTTGGCCCCCAAGGACTCGACCTACATCAACCTATCACTTCCCAGGCTCTGTCCTGCACTCGCCTCTCTTCAGCTTTCTTCCCCCTCCTACAATCAAGCCCTGACTACAAACGTTGCCTGTCCATTCCCTCCACTGATTGCTGCCTGACCCGCTGCGTTCCTCCAACCTAGAGTACGGGAATCTATGCCGAATGCTCAAATCTCTCTGCCTCATCAGCCTTTTAATAGTTCACTATTTCTGTTTTCTTGTATAATTCTCCATCGGTCATGATTTTGCTCACTCATCCGATCACAACTTTGTATCCTCCCACGCTTACTTTCTACTTTGTCAGCAGATCTGAACGTGTTGTATTGATCCTCTCATTGATTTTGAAGGTAAATAACTGAAGACCAGTCAATGAATGCTCCGTGAGACTTTCTAGCAGTAACAGTCTGCAGTTTTTTTTAAATTCTCAGCCTCTGCTTCAATGGTTAGCGAAGTCCTTCTCTCCAGTAATATTTAATCCCTGGTCCCATGAATTCTCACTGTTGCAGGCAGGTTCGTGACAAAGAATTACAAACACATATCACTGATGAAAATGCCATTGACTGTGCTGTCTCATCCAGTATCTGAACCTGTTCCCAGCTGCCTTGTCTTTTTCCTTCTTTGTGTTTTTAGTTTGCTGCAAAATAGTAAGATTAAACGAGAACTTACCAGTTTGAAGTTTGATCTGTATTTTATGAGGAGTTACGATGAGGGATTACGTGAAGAGCCCGCTCAGCACGCATGCGCGGCTTACTTCAAAGCAGCGGTGTGGAATCACAGATAGACACAGTTATTGAAATAAACATAGTAAAGAAAAGGAGACATCAGTTATCAGTTTGACCCATATTATTGAGGGTGGGAGCGGAGGGCACGTAATCCCTCATCGTAACTCCTCATAAAATACAGATCAAACTTCAAACTGGTAAGTTCTCGTTTAATCTTACTATTTTACTTCGGAGTCACGTGAGTGACTATGTGAAGACTTCAAAGCTCTGTGATTTCAAACCGTGTAACAGTTATTACTTCACTCACTGCCGAAGTCCTTGAGGGAGGAAGTGTGTTATCGTAATCAACCAATGAATCTGTTTGTAGAAAAACACAATGGTATTTTTTAACAATAACAACAAAGAAATTAAATTGCTCCCCTGGGCTTAAATTAAATATTTGCAGTATGTAAAAAAATTTCTGCAAATAAAGCAGGTTTTGCCAACGGCTTATTATAAAATTTCTGAACGGTCTTTCCCCCGACCATCCTGCTGTAGCTAGGATGTGGTCTATAGGCACGTCCATTCTTTTGGCCGTCGACGTGGATGCTGCCCTGGTGGAGTGTGATTTGTACATGTTAGTGTTTATCCCAGCAGCTTTTAGCACCTGCTTGAGCCATCTAGAAATGGTTTGGCTCGTTACCCGACCATAAGGTTTTTTATGACTGACCCACAAGGCTTTTCATCTCCCTCGAATATTTTTGGTTGTGTCTATGTAGGACAGTGGGTGAGTCATGGCACATAACTGTGGTTCTGGCGGGTAAGCCTGGAATTCCACGACTGGATTAGGTGTTCCTGGTCTGCTCTGTTTGATCAGTCCCTGGATAACGACAGAGATCTGGTCTGGAGCTGTGAGCATGCTGTCCAGTCGCAATAGGTGTAGTGACTGGACCCTCTGTGCAGATACAAGTGCCATCAACATGAGTGTTTTGAGCATAGATTGTTCCAGGTTGAGGGATCTGGCTGGTGGCCATCCCCTGAGGTATGTCAGGACCACACTGACATCCCATATATGGGTGTACCTTGGTCTAGGGGGTTAGAGTTGTAAATGCCCTTCATTAGTTTGACCACCAGCGGGTGGGACCCCATGGCCTGTTGTCCTGGAGCTGGTTTTAAATAGACAGACAGAGCACTTCTAGCTGTGTTGATGGCTCTGTAGCTGAGTCCTTCATCGTGGTGAAGGTTCGCCAGGAATTCCAGTACGTTGGTAACTGTATCTACCGCTGCTGCCTCAGGGTCTGGTTCCAAAACGACATACATAGGTACCTGGTGATTTTGCCTTGATGCAAATAAATCGATAACTGGCGTGCCATATTGCTTGATAACTTTTGCCAATGTTTTGGGGTTTAACATCCATTCGATGTTGTCATTAAATTTACATGACCTGGTGTCTGCCACTGTATTTAGCTTACCTGGCAGGTAAGTTGCTGATAGCCAAATATGTCTTTCGACACACCATTGCCAAATTGTGTTGACCAACTTGTCGCATGATACCGATTTTATGCCGCCCATATGGTTAATGTAGACCACCACCATAGTATTATCTATTTGTAACCGTACATGCAAGTGATGCATATTTGATGCTTATGCTTTTAAACCATAAAAGTCACCCAACATCTCTAGATAATTAATGCCCAGTGTAAGTGGTAATGATGACTCTGGGTTAGTCCATCTACCACCTGTGCTGGATATGGAGTTAGTTGCTCCCCAGCCTTGACCACTGGCAGCTGTTTGGATAACTAACGTAGGGTTAGTGATGATAATAGGGCTGAAAACTATGCCAAACGTTTTTTGCCCACCACTGTAGTTCTGATATTGCTTCAGTCGGTAACTTCATGACACGATCATAATGACCTGTATGTCGTTTTGGTGCCTGTACCTTTGCTCTTTGTAAGTTTTGACAGTGCAAAGGTCCGAATTGTGTAGCCGGAAATGCTGCTACCATTTCCCCAATTACTCTTGCTACTTGTCGAATAGTTGGTCGCTCGTTGACCATTAATTTGTTGCATGATTGTGCCAATTCAACTGTTTTGTCTCTTGGCAATGTTACAGTCATGTAGACTGAATTAATTGTGAAACCCAAGTAGTCCATGATTGTGGATGGCTTCAACTTAGATTTATCTGGATGTAAGACAATCCCAGGGTTTCGAACTGTTTGGTAGCTGATACAGCTAACATAGTCAATTCCATGGTCTTGCCTACTATTAAGATATCATCAAAATATGCCATGACAATATGTTTTTGTCTTCTTAGTATTGCCAGAGCTGGTTTTAGTATCTTGGTGAATAATCTTGGGCTGATGTGAATTCATTGGGTAACGCTTTAAACTGCCATAGCTGCCCCATCCAGGTAAATTTCAGGTATCTGCGATGATCCTTGTGAATGGTACTGAATAGTAAACATCTTTAAGATCAATGCTTGCCATGAAGTATCCTTTGGAAATTAGTTGTTTGGCAGTAACAACCGTTTCCATTTTGAAATGTATATACTTAACAAACATATTTAGTGAAGTTAAGTCAATGATGATGCGACATCCACCATCTTTTTTGGGTTTAGTGAATATATTTGATATGAATTCCATGGGTTCATGTTTTGTTTTCCCATGATACCCTTTGTAATTAGTCTCACCAGTTCAGCTTGTCCCTCTCGTTTCTTTAACGGAGAGGGAAAATACCCTCTGGGGTGAATGTTGAACTGGTGGCAATTTTTCTAGTATGAATTGTATTTTGTATCCACTAAAGCCATTGAGTATATACTGATCACTCGTGATAGACTCCCGTGCTTTAAACAGGTGTAATCTCCCCCCTGTTAGTATTAAGCCCCTATTTTCTATACGCTGGTAGGAACCAGACCCACCTACCTCCATGGTTATGGGTATTCTTCTGTTTCCTGCCGGTCCAACGAGCCTTGCACGTTGTCTGACGTGGCGGTGATGTTGGGGGGTGGCGCATTTTCCATGGGGTCCGCTCTGGGCCCTGGTCTAAAGAAGACTTCTGGTGATAGAATGCGGACCCCGAGCTTTCACCAGTCCCATATGTAGACGTCGACTGATGGACGTGATGGGGTGCTGCAGCTTAGGAATTATTGTTTTTGGTTTACTCGTCCCGGGGCCTGCCCTCATGAGACCGAAAGTTTTTTAAGGCCTCTTCCATATCCTTCATATGCTTTGTGAGGTTTTTGCCAAAGAGCAGTGGGTCTGGCTCAGTGGCTGGTGTTTTGCACAACCCCGCAAATTTAGGATTTTATGGCAGGTCTTATGATTTGTTTACGAAGGTTGTGGTCATCTCCGTATTTGTCCACAGAACGAGCAAACGATGTGATGGCTGACGTCAGGAGCCTGAGGATCCGCTGCAGTTTTAGCTCCTGGTTCCGAATATTTGCCCCAACGTGCCCCCAGTTTTGGCTGTTTACAGCCGGCACTTTAAGGGACTCACAGTTCTCTGGAGCTGTATACATTTCTAAGGCCTCATTGACCACCTCTCCTGTAGGGGCCTGTTGGAGAGGTGGTTAATGCTGGCCGCTGGTTTGGCCTATAACGGCCTCCTGCACGTGGGGCTGCCACGTAGCGGTCCACCACACCTAGCAGCTCTTCCTGTTCCTGCACCAAAGCTACCCTCGGGTAAGGAGGAAGCAATGGACAGTGCACAAGACACTGTGGAGGGAGTGCCTGAACTCCCCCTGCGAGAGCGCCCCTCACGAAGCGCGTCTCGCTGGAGCTCCTGCTCCAGGAGCCGCTCCATGCGGCTCAGGCGGCTGTCTCCCCTCCCCGTGTGCGGGTGGAGAGACGTCCCCGTCCGACAAGTCGGAAGCCACCGGCCGGACGCTTCTTCGGTAGCTTTACTTCCAGCCCGCTGCTCAGGCGCTAGCGGGCTGGGCTCGGCACGATGTCGGGGAATAGTGGAGCGCCGGGTAAGCGGTCCTACCACCTTGTTGCTGCCCCCCCCAGATGGAACGCTCCTCCGTGGAGTCGAGCGGGGGACAGGTTTGTCCAAGAGCCTTTCTTCTCTGCCTGAAATAAAGCAGAAGGCTCCCTGTGAAAGAAAACCCGACCTCAGAGCTTACCCGACGGTCCGTTCTTTCACCCTGTAGCGGGAGCGCCTGACTCCCGATGCGGCCGCTGTTGCACTGCTGAACGCAAAATGCCGCGCATGCGTGCTGAGCGGGCACTTCACGTAGTCACTCACGTGACTCCGAAGTAAAATATATGTTTTAATTTATCTTTAGTTTTGTATTTGTGGGTGGGGGGGGGGAAACTTTTCTTATCTTTTTCCGTGTAGTATCTCCATCTGCACTGCGGCCTAACATCGTGGAGTTGGGCCCTCTTGTTTGGGACTTCTAGAGCTCTAAAAACAGCGGAGCCTGCGAACTTTAACATCTTGGAGCGGGCAATCCCTTTGCCAGGGGTCAGCCTTTGGTGCTCCAACCTGCGGGAGCTGCGGACTTTAACATGGTGGAGGTCGCGGTCCCTGGTTTTCGACCGCCCCGATGTGGGAGCTCGATCGCTGGCTGCGGATGACATTAGACAATAGGTGCAGGAATAGGTCATTCAGCCCTTCGAGCCAGCACCGCCATTCAATGTGATCATGGCTGATCAGCCCAATCAGTACCCCGTTCCTGCCTTCTCCCCATATCCCCTGACTCCGCTATCTTTAAGAGCCCTATCGAGCTCTCTCTTGGAAGTATCCAGAGAGCCGGCCTCTGAGGCAGGGAATTCCACAGACTCACAACTCTCCGTGTGAAAAAATGTTCCCTCATCTCCGTTCTAAATGGCTTACCCCTTATTCTTAAACTGTGGACCCTGGTTTTGGACTCTTTAGTTTAGTGGAGACACTTTTAAGAAGCCAGATAACTTTTTAATAAAGTTTAGCAGGCATTTAACATTACCGGTCGGTTTACTTTTTTTTCTCAACGAGCTTTACCTTCGATTATCTTCGATTGCCTTTGATTACCTACAATAGCATTACGACCCACTACGACCTACCTCGACTAAACTTACGAGTAAAAAATGGCGACCTTTTTTGTACTTGCGGGCATGTTTCAGCATGTTGAAAAAAACACCGCGGCCTAGCTGAGGCCTCGAGTACACGGGGACTCCTCTCGAGCATGAAGGAGAGTTACAAAGACCTCATAGGACTTCGTGTCAACCATGCTGCGAGTATGAGTCGAGGGCAAACTCTTATAAACGCGCGAATTAGGTCGCCGCAGTGGGACAGGCCTTTAATTGCCATATCGAGCTGTGATGCATCTGGATAATAGCCCTGTCCCACGGTGCGAGTTCATTCTAAGAGCTCTCCCGAGTTTAAAAAAAACCAAACTCGTGGTAAGCACGGAGAATGAACGTAGCGGGTACGTCGGAGCTCGGCGACGTTTCTTAGCGCTAATGGCAGGTACTCGGGAAGGCTCGCTAATGGCAGGTAAGCACGGGAAGACTCGTGAAGATTTATCAACATAATTGAATTGAATTGAATTGAATCCTTTATTTGTCATTCAGACCTTTCGGTCTGAACGAAATGCTGTTGCCTGCAGCCATACATGTAATAATAACAACACACAATAAACACAAATTAACACCCACCACAGTGAGTTCACCAAACACCTCCTCACTGTGATGGAGGCAAAAGTCTTACCGAGGCGATACCCCACCGGGCGATGGTAAGTCAGTCCCGCGGTTCAAGCTCCGCGGCCCGGGGGTGGTCGAAGCTGCCGCCCTCCAGTCCAGCGGACGCAGCTGTTGCAACGGGTGCTCCAGAAAACAGGCATCAACCTGTGACCTGCGAGCTCCCGACATTGTCATCCACTGGACTGCGGCCGAGCCCCGGATCCAGGTCGCCGCCGCCAGAACGGCGCCTCAGCCACCGGAGCACCGTAATGAAAAATGTCCACGAGAGCCCCGAGTACCGACGAGTGGCCATTACCGTAATTCTCCGAGTTTGGATCAGGGCAAACTCGGGAGAACTCTTGGAATGAACTCGTACTGTGGGACAAGGGTTTCAGGATGCTTTCTACAGAAATTGGGAAGAGACATTTGAGACATGCCAAATTCCCGTAGCTATCTGAGGAAGTATAGACGTGGATGTGCTTTCTTGGCTGTACCGCAATGTGTTGGGACCATGTCAAATTGTTTGTGATATTTTCCCTGAGAACTTGAAGCTCTCGATCATCTCAACGCCATCATTGATGTAGACTGGGTCATGTTCTCTATTCCGCCTCCTGTAGTCGATGACTAGCTCCTTTGTTTTGCTGACATCGAGGGAGAGAATGTAAGTGGAGTCAGTCTCAGGCCTGAAGTTGGAGATTGTGAAGCATGAAGATTAAATGGCCATTGGGAGATGGTCATTAACAATAAAAGGAAGACAGTGTTTCCTTTTTAAATTTTCTGTAAACGGGTTGGGGTTTTCCAGTTAACGTATGCTGGGAATCTGCCTGGAGTATTCCTTCCAGATCGTGTGGCTTGGTTTGAAAAGTGTTGATGATATTTTAAAACTACTGGAACAAACTCCTTGTAGGTCATGACCTCATTGTGGGAACATTCTTTGTAGCTCTACAAATTCAACTGAGTTTTGAACGCACAGTCTTAGCGTATTGTTTCAGACTTTCAATCTGAAGAAGGGTTCCGATCCAAACCATCATCTGTTATTTTTCTCCTGAGATGCTGCCTGACCCGCTGAGTTACTCCAGCATTTTGTGTCTATCTCCAGAAAGATGGAGTATCATGTATCCAAAAGTGTTTCTATAGCAGTTGTTATGTGCATTATTAAACCCATTGTCTCTGGGATAAGAATAAGGGGTAAGCCATTTCGAACGGAGACGAGGAAACACTTTTTCTCACAGAGAGTGGTGATTCTGTGGAATTCTCTGCCTTCAGAGAGGCGGTGGAGGCCAGTTCTCTGGATGCTTTCAAGAGAGAGCTAGATAGGGCTCTTAAAAATAGCGGAGTCAGGGGATATGGGGAGAAGGCAGGAACGGGGTACTGATTGGGGATGATCAGCCATGATCACATTGAATGGCGGTGCTGGCTCGAAGGGCCGAATGGCCTACTCCTGCACCTATTGTCTATTGGTTAATTGCATTGAATACTTTGCGTTTTATAGTAGAAAGTTTGCAACCATGCAGATTCAGTACAACAGTGTAGTACAGGAACCATACTGTGCCCTTTCTGTGCCGAACACAATGCCAAGTTGAACTAATCTCTTCTGCCAGCACCTGATCCATACATCTCCATTCCCTGTATATCCATGTACCCGCCTAAAAGCTTCTTAAAAAGCCACTGTTCTTTCTCCCTTCACCACCACCTGTGTGTTCCTGGCCCCCAAAACACTTTGCGTTTAAAATAAAATCACGGCAAATCTCCTTTTCACTTTTCCTCTCTGCCTTTAAAGCTACGCCCTCTAGTCTTTGACATTTCCTCCATGGGGGGGAAAAGATTCTGACTTTACCCGATCTATGACTCTCATAATCATATATATTTCTATCGGGTCTCCCCTCCATATACGACTTTCCAGAGAACAACAATGTATGTTTGTCTAACCTTTAATCCAGGCAACATTCAACCTCTTCAGGACCCACTCACTCCAAAGCCTTCATATGTTTCATCTAATGGGGGGGGTCCAAAACTACCCACAATACTCCAAATGTGGACTTACCACTTAATTAACTTTTTTACCAGAATAAGTAATAAAGAAGAGTATAAAGAATAAATAATTTCCAATGAATAAGGGATGTGAAAATACCCGATTAAGTTTCTAAAACTCGTCATAGACGTCGTGAGGGAGAATTAGCTGTTTCTATATCTCATGCAACAAACCAAGGCAATTTCTCCAGCAATTTCCTGCTGATTCCGATCATAGAGTTCTCTACTTAAATGAGAGCCTTGCACACATTTGCCATCCAAACTCGCACTTGGTCACTTGCACCCTGACGCACAGTTTCTGCACATAGTGATGATCATCCTGGTCTAATGTAAACCCTGGAGACGCCGCATTCTTCGGGCTGCCACTGACAGGACGCGCTCGGTCACCGTGGGCCTCCCTTCCCTCTCACCTGCTGTTGTTTCCTGCTGTCGGCGCTGGCTTTGTCCGCTCCCCGCTCGACCACCACCGCTTCCTCCTCCCGTCGCTCTGGCAACTCGGCCACTTCCCCAAACTCCCTGCATCCTTCTCCTCCTCCTCCCAGGGAGTTGCCAACATAGTCCACCTTGGAAGCGGGTGAGAGGGGAGGGAGCCCCATGGTGACCGAGCGTGTCCTGTCGTTGGCAGTGGCCTAAAGAAATCTCTGTCCCCAGGGGCAACAGTGTGAACCCCAACAACAGCAGTGTCAATCAGTGAAGAAGGGCTGACTGGTGAAGACCAGTGGTATCGGCGCTTACTCTTAAGGTGAAGCGACACAGTGTTGGAGCAACTCAGCAGACTGAATCTGTCTGAAGAAGGGTCTCAATGTCACTTATCATTGTTCTCCAGTGATGCTACTTGACCTGTTGAGTTACTCCAGCACTTTGTGTTTCTTTTGTATTTTAACCAGCATCTGCAGTTCTTTGTTTCAACTACATAACGATAATACCTCAGATAGACACAAAATGCTGGAGTAACTCAGCGGGACAGGCAACATTTTTGGACAGAAGGAATGGGTGACGTTTTGGGTCGAGATCCTCCTTCATATCTTGATTATAAAGAATGATCGGTAATAACGGTGACCAACCCCCCCCCCCCCCCCCCCCCCCCCCCACCATGGTCCATTATATAACGAGGGTTACTTTGTATTTGTAGTCTATGGTGTCTTCAGAGATTAGCATTTTCTGGCTCCGATGCGTCTGGCGCCTTGCACCTGATTCGATACTCTCTAATGTTCAACCTCGAGGTCAATCTCTATTGTAGTCCAGTTTCTTCTCCTTGCATTTGTCACTATGAATTACTCCGAACAGCTGTCTTCTATTTCTTCCATGCCCTGTCGCTCCAGATTTGTGTTGCTTTAAATCAATCCACTATCCCTGTGACCTCTACCCTTGTAAGATTGCAAGGTGTCGTCATGCTAATGTGTGATGTGGAGAACACATAAACCAACCAGCAGGGTGTCTGTGATTCTGTGGCCCATTACTACATCAGACAAAATCAGATCGAATGACAGTGGAGTCCTAGATAAGATGGCTACAACACAAGCATGCAAATATATTGGAAAGTGAGCACAAATGCAATAAATGAGAGCACTGGAGAAAGTGTAAAGATTATTCCCAAGAGTCCTTTAAAAAAGATCCTGGGCCAGAATTTCTCTTATTCCTTCAGGGAGAAGATACAGGAGCTTGAAAGCCAGGATGTCCAGAATTAAGATCAGCATCTTCCCCGCTGTTATTGGACACCTGAACCAATCCTCTAATTCACTCTACCTTCCCTGAAGAGCTACCACACACTTTACCTCATTTGATTATTCGTTTATTTGCTTTGATGATCTTTGGCACTAATTTTGCTCTGGAATCTTGGACCATTCTGCTGTTTTTCACCCTTAGTTGTATTTATCCTAACTGCAGGTATATAATATTTAATTGCACTCTGGTGTCTATGACAATAAACTAACCTGAATCTCAACAAGCTATGTATGTATTTTCTGAATTTAATTTGAAAGTACTAAAATACTATGTGAAAAAGTTAGAGTAGAGAAAAAGTTATGATGTCCAGTTCCTGTAAAGCATTAATCTTCCTTGTCATTTATATCGGTTGTTAAATGCTTGAATCTGGCTTCTTTCTGCTGCCTTTTGATTGAGCTATGTATTGCTTTCAGTAAACAAGAAGAAAATCCTTGTACGATGCATCATCTGTCTGAGACTTTAACTCTGCCTGCCTTTCCACAGACACTGTGCAATGCTAACATTGTCTTTATTTCGGATTTGCCGGGTTTTTTTGCGTTAGTTCTGGAGATTTTGAACGTGATATTGCGTTACATTGAAAATTGCTTTCTTTTGGTATCTTATCAGATCAAGATCTTGAAACGCCACGGGCGAACACTGTGCTCCACGGTGCCAGAGAATGCAAGGAGGGAAGCTCAAAGCTTGCTCGTCACAGAAGTAAGTCCCTCGGAGAACAGCGATTAGCAATAATAACCACAGATTCAGCCTTAGCGCTTCATTGACTTGTGGCTATAAATGGCTTGACTCACTCACTGCTGTGAGGCATAGTATTTATCATTGTACCGCTGCTGACAAATTCATTTCACTTGCACTTTATGTGCAATGTGACGAATAAAACTGATTGTATTGTATTGTATTTGTTCCACTTGGCACGCAATCCAGAGGAGGAAGGTAAACTCAACTAAGTCGCCTGACAAGTGTTGTATTTCTGTGAGTGTAGATGATTAAGGTTGATCTGGTTGAGGAGTTCATGGTGTCCAAAGGAATGAACAAGGAATGGACAAGGCTTCTGTTGGGGGATGGGGAGGGAAACTGTCTCTGTTGGGGGATGGGGAGGGAAATGTCCAGAATTTAGGGATACATATAACATTGAGCAGTCCAGAACGGGAAGAAGGGTCTCGACCCAAAACGTCATCCATTCCTTCTATCCAGAGATGCTGCCTGTCCCGCTGAGTTATGCCAGCATTTTGTGTATATATCTTCTATGTAAACCAGCATCTGCTGTGCCTTCCTACACAGGAACTGGCCCTGCAGCTGAACATGATACCAATGTAAACTAATCCCACTTGTCTGCACATGCTCTTGTATTCCTCCATTCCCTGCCTGTTCACGTGAATGTCCAACTGCCATTTAAGCCTCTAGTGTTTGATATCACCACCCTGGGGGGAAAAAGACAGACTATATACACTGCCTGGCCCTCATGTAATTTAATGTACTTCTATCAGGTCACCCCCTCCTCCTCTGATGTTCAGAGAAAATAATCCAAGTTTGTCCAAACTTTCCTAATGGCCAATAATGCTCTCTAGACCAGGCAACATCCTGCAACTTCTCCAAAAGCTTCATATTATTTCTGTGGAGTGGTGACCAGAAATACACACAATACCCAAAGTGTAGTCTCACCAAAGCTTTATACAGCTGCAGTGTAACTTCCCTACTCTGATACTCAATTTTCTAACTGATACAGGCAAGCATGCCATCTGCCTCCTCTGGCACCCTGTACATTTGTTTTGTCACTTTCAGGGATCAATGGACTTGCATTCCAAGACCATCAAATTCAAGCCTTGATCATTCAAGAGTGGTGTCAGGAACCTGTTGCTCACATAGTACGCCAGGAATTTGGACCACTCTCCCCCAAAAGGCTTGGGCAATGAATTGGAAATTTGAAAACAAACTTCTTGTTAGGCAGAGAATGAAAGGCTGTTCATTCAAGTTAAGTGGCTGGAGTCAAGGCACTAAACAGTCATAATTAAACTGAATAGAGTTGAATTTCCCCATTTACTCACATCAAAGTCTATGCCAGCTCACAAAGCAATCTTATTCTCTACTTATTTTCCCTGTAACCTATTCTTCCCACGTTCCCTTCAAATTTCCTCCCCTCCCCCCGCCGGCCTTTAACATTCATTAATTCCTGTACATCCTAGGGGAAAGTGACAGTGGCCAATTAAGTCACCAACCCATCCGACATTGGCATCTGGGAGCAAACCAGACCACTTTGGGGAAACCCATGTGGTCACAGCAAGAACTTTCAAATTCCACACGGAAAGTGCCTCAGGTCAGGACCCAGGTTGCTGAAGTTGTGAGACAGTCGTTTTACTAGCTGCGCCATTTGTCTCTTGAGATCCCTTTGTCACTACCTGATCGAATAGTGCTTGAAATTGCTTGTTGTATAAAGACTCACGGGTTAAATGCCAGGAGGATGACAGACAAGGATGGCAAAGTTCAGGAACGTTGGATGATGAGAGATGTTGCGAATTTAGTCAAAAAGAATAAAGAAGCATATGTAAGGTTTATGAAGCTGAAATTGGTCGGGAACTTTGCGGAATATGAAAGAAGCTGGAGAGAACTTAAATAATGATTTAAAACGGCTAAATGGGGCTATGAAATGTCCTTGCAGAGAGTGCCAAGGCATTTTATATGTAACTAGACCAAGTACAGACCCATTGCGCGGTTGCGAGGGAAGGGGGCGGCCTGACGTCATTGCGAAACTCCACGCGCTAGGCGTACGCCGTCAATACGCCTGTGGGCCGACAGGCTGTTGACGCGCGGGATTTTCGGACAGTGCAAGCCTGCGGGGACGGCGAAAAGAAGCGGTGGGACCAGGCGAAGCGGGAGGAGAGCCAGGCGGCAGCAGCCGTTATGGTAGCGCGGGGTACGCGATGAGAAGGTGCCCAGCGTGAGGTGAAAAAATGGGGGAGGGGGGAAGGATTTTATTAAAAATGTGTACAGAAAAATTACTAAATTTAATGAGGAGTGGATGAGCGAATGTAAAAGTGAAATCGCTAGCGAAATGGTAAAAATCTCGGCATTTTTGCATCTGGTTTTGGCGGAGTAACGAATCAAAGGCAAAAATAATGACAAGAGAGAAGGTAGCACCACTTGGGGACAAAGAAGCTAATTTATCCTGGAGCCAGAGAGAGTGGGCAGGTAGTGAACAAGCCCTTTGCATCGTACTTGGTAGTCACCAAGGAAAAGGACATGGAGAATAGTGAGATCCAGGAGAGGTTTGCTGATACTCTGGGGTATGTTGATATCAAGGAAGTGAAGGTGTTGGGGCTGTTGAAGAACATTGTGGTGGATAAATCTCTGGGGCCTGAGAGGATCAATCCCAAGTTATTGAGAGAGGTGAGGGTGGAGATTGCTGGGGCCTTAGCAGAGATTTTTGTATCCTCTTTAATTTTTGTATTCTCTTTAGCCACTGGTGAAGTCTCAGAGGACTGGAGAATAACCAATTTTGTTCCTTTGTTTAAGAAAAGCAGTAAAGACAAACCAATAAATTATAGGCCAAGGAATAGAAGTTATGGGTTGGATAGTTCAGTCTTTTTCACGGAGTGGAAATATCAAATATTAGAGGACATAGACAATAGACAGTAGGTGCAGGAGTAGGCCATTCTGCCCTTCGAGGCCCTTCATAGGTTTAAGTGGTGAGGTGGAATGTTTAAAGGAGATGTTTATGGCACAGAGTGAGGTAGGTTTTGGACGATGCTTCCAGGAGAATTGGTGGAAGCTGATATGGCCTCAGCGTTGAAGAGGCATTTGGACAGGACCATGAACAGGCAGGCAGGGAATAGAGGGATTTTGATCATGTGTAGGCAGATGGACCACAGGTCCAGGGCCGGGCCAGCAGGTCCAGGAACAGCTTCTTCCCTGCGGCTGTTACATTACTTAACTCTGCACCTCGGTGATTGCCAGTCACCCCCCCCCCCCGGACACTCCTTCCCCCAGAAAAATGCACTACTACGACTATATGTACGTATATATATTTATTGCTCATTATTCTATGTTCGCTCTTCTGGGGGGTTGCTAACTGCATTTCGTTGTCTCTGTACTGTACACTGCACAATGACAATAAAGTTTGAATCTGAATCTGATGGGAGTGGTTTAAATTGGCATTATGGTCGGCATAGACATCATGGGTCGAAGGGCTTGTTCCTGTGCTGTACTAGACTGTTCTATGATCTGAATGTTTGGGGAATTTCCAAGGGATTTTGATTTGTCGGCAAGTAGGTTTGCTTTATGAAAACAGTGGAGGATGTTGTACAGGAAGCAGTGGTAAAGTGGAAAACAGTGATGTTATTCTAATGCATCAAGTATTTAATGAAGCAGTGCTTATAAATCTCTCCGTGATATGCTTGAGAGCAGTACCGTGTGCTTTGTGATGTCTGTTGTGTAGAAACCAGACCTGGAGACAGAAAACCTGATACACGGTTCCACTGAAACTCTTTTATTTTGGCCTGAATCTTTCCTGTTTACCCTACAGCTTTCTTATTTTGTTTAAATAAAAAGACTGGGGAGGTTTGAAAGTCGCTTAGCTTTGATTATTTGGACTGAAGAGAAGTTTGGAGAATTTTGGCCCTTGGGAGTTTCTTGGCTCAGAGGAGGGTGGGAGATTTAGTCGACCTGTTCAAAACTGATACTGCGTGCAGCAGGGATAATTTTCCCTGAGTAGTGAGTCAGTTACTGGGAGCAAAGTTCAAAGTCCTGGGTAGAAGAGACGGGAGTTGCAGAAAGAAATGTGGGGGGGCAGGAACGCGATGACTAAAAGGCTTCTCGAGGCAGATTTTAATTCATCTGACTGCCTGAGGAACCTTGAGCTATTGCGAATTGGAATTATTTTTAGGCAACGACTTCATAGAATCACAAGCCTCAGAAACAGTCCCTGAAACCCATTGTCTGTGCTGACCAATAGACATGGATCTACGCCGATCCCATCAACCCACTCTTACTCTCCCCATTTTAGTCATAGAGATATATAGTATAGAAACAGGCTTCTTGGCCCAACTTGTCCATTCAATGAAGATGACCTGTCTCAGCTTGTCCAATTTCCATGTAAACCGTTTCTATTCATGTGCCTATCCAAGTGTCTTTTCCCTGCCGTTAAATTGCCTGTCCCAACTACCTCCTGGCAGCTCGTACTATTTACTCACCACCAACTGAGTGAAAAGGTTGCCCTTCATGTTTGTATCAAATCTTCTCCCCTCTCACCTTAAACATGTGTCCTCTTGTTTTTGATTCCCTTACCTTGGTGAAAAGCCTGCATTCACCGTAGTTGTTCTCCTTGTGCTATCATACACTTTACAATCAACTACCCCCCCCCCCAGTCTACTGCTAACCTACACACGAGAGGCTTTGGGACGTCTTTGCAATGCGGGAAGAAAACGGAGCACCCAGGGAACGTACACACGATCACGGGGAGAATGTCCAAACTCCACTCGGTCATGACTGAACCTGGGTCACCGGACTTTGCTTCCACAGATGTATGTGGCAAGATCACTACTAATGCCTCCACAACCTCTACAGTTACCTCTTTCAGAACTCTGCAGTATAGTCCATCTTGTCCAGATGACTTGTATAGGAAGGAACCGCAGATGCTGGTTTAAACCGAAGATTGGCACAAAAGGCTGGAGTAACTCAGCGGGACAGGTAGCTGCTCCAGCCTTTTGTGTCTATCTTTAGTCCAGATGACTTGTCCACCTTCAGACCTTTCAACTTCCCAGCACCTTCCCCTTGGTAATAGCGACTGCATTCACTTCTGCCTCACTTGCATTTCTGACATGTTGCTGGTGTCTTCCACTGTGAAGACTGACGCACAAAACATACTCACTTTGTCTTCCATTCCTTTGTTCTCCATTACTACTGCTCCAGTATCATTTTCCAGTGTTCCACTCTCTTTTACTTTTTCTGAAAAAGATTTAGGTATTTTTTATACATATTGTTGACTCTTTTATATTATTGACTAGCTCACCATATTTAATATTTCCTCTCCTTATTGCTTTTTCAGTTGCCTTCTATTTTTTTTAAATGCTTCCCAATCCTTCAGATTCCTGCTAATCTTTGCCATTTTAGAAACATAGAAACATAGAAAATAGGTGCAGGAGGAGGCCATTCGGCCCTTCGAGCCAGCACCGCCATTCATTGTGATCATGGCTGATCGTCCCCTATCAATAACTCGTGCCTGCCTTCTCCCCATATCCCTTGACTCCACTAGCCCCTAGAGCTCTATCTAACTCTCTCTTAAATCCATCCAGTGATTTGGCCTCCACTGCCCTCTGTGGCAAGGAATTCCATAAATTCACAACTCTCTGGGTGAAAAGGTTAAATTACCTCCCCTTTATTCTAAGACTGTGGCCCCTGGTTCTGGACTCGCCCAACATTGGGAACATTTTTCCTGCATCTAGCTTGCCCAGTCCTTTTATAATTTTATATGTTTATATATTAAATGCCTTCTCTTTTGCTTTATGCTGTCTTTCACTTCCTTTATCAGCCACAGTTCCCCCTTTCTCCCATAGCTACATTAATCAAATCCATTGTAGTCTCGCTCAAAACAGTCCTGTAATGTTTGTGTGCCTGTTCTGTGTCTTTTTAAATAATCTAGTTCAATTTCAAAAAGAATTGCTGGAGACATTTTTAATCATCGTGATCTTGAATGTTCATATAAACATGCCAGCATTCTGGTGTGGCCAAGTAGTGTTGACTGGGAACATCTTGGATAGCACGTGGGATAAACGCTGTGAGTTTTCTCAGCCAAATCCTGTGGTCGTTTGATCTTTAAACCCAGGATGCAAGCTGTGTAGGCGACTGTGATTCATGTCCGTGACTAGGAATGTGAGATAACAAAATCATCTCTTCACTTATTTGCAATAGAACCCGTTAGGCTTGAAAAACATGTTCCAAGTTAGAGCTCTTTACCCCGCCATATACTTTTAGACCTCTTTGCAGACATTGTGCCTTAAGTCATTAGATGAATCATTTCCGAGGACGTGATATAGGAATAGGAATACTTTGTGAGATTCTTTGCTTGCATACACAATGTATACAAATAGCAGCCACCTACGGCACTGTCAAAATTACAAAGCATGGCAGCTCCTCCTTTTGTCTCCCCACCCCCGCCCCACAGTTCCTCCACGCCAGGTCCCCATTGTCCATTGTTCTCCCCCCACTTCCCGCAATGCAGTCCCCCCAGGCCGGGTCCTCCATTGATCTTCCCCTCCTCCCTCACGGTGGTCCTCCACGCTCTCGTTCACCGCGGGTCAACCCACGAGGCATCGCCGCCGCCGCCATGAGGCTTCACCACCGCCTAGGCCCGTTCGTTGCGAGGCTTCACCGCTGCCACCGCCGAGGCCTCACCGCTGTCAACGCCCCACTTCACGCCTCCGTGGTGCTGACCCGGGCCCCAGCCGCAGGCTCCGTTGGCCGCATAGCCCGACCCGGGCTTCTATGCTGCCGGGCCACGACCCGGGCTTCTATGCGGCCGGGCCCCGACCTGGTCTTCTACGCCGCGATCCGGGAGGCATCGAGACCGTGGCACCTCGGTAAAGGCCTCCGGCCGCGTTCCCAGTTCACAGCCGCGGAGCCCATCGGGAAGCTTCCTGGCTGCGCAAGGTGGTTATACAACCTATGCCAGCTCGCAGCTTCCAAGACCTTCCAACATTCCTGCAGTCCACCACTTCAGCCCTCTGGACAGGGGTGGCTGTGGCTTCAGTCTCTGTGGCCATGGGTTTGGAGTCCTCTTCCTGAAGCTCTGCTTCTCTCTCTCCTGCAATACATTGCTAAACCTGGCTCTCGACCAAACTTCTAGTAACGTGCTTTGCTATCTCCATTATGGCTCGGTGCCCGCAGCTTGGTGACAATACCTTGGAAGACCTTGGCAAGACACAAGTTGCTGGGAGAACTCAGCAGGTCAGGCAGTATCTGTCGAGGAAAATGGACCGACGGTGTTTTGGATCGGAACCTTCCCTCGAGATCCTTGGGATGAGGTCCTAATGCCCCTGTCCCACTTAGGAAACCTGAACGGAAACCTCTGGAGACTTTGCGCCCCACCCAAGGTTTCCGTGCGGTTCCCGGGGGTTTTTGTCAGTCTCCCTACCTGCTTCCAATACCTGCAACCTCCGGCAACCACCTGCAACCTCCGGGAACCGCACAGAAACCTTGGGTGGGGCGCAAAGTCTCCAGAGGTTTCCGTTCAGGTTTCCTAAGTGGGACAGGGGCATTAGGATGTTATATTGTGTTGAGATGCCATGTAAATGCAAGGTTGTTAAAGAGGAATGTCTGTCCACAGAATCTAGTCAGATTCCAAATAATTAGAAAGAATATCTTCTTATTTCTCTTCTGCATCATTAAATCATAGGGGCAGCACAGAGCATAGCACAGGCCCTTTGATCCATCAACCGCCCATTTACATTAATCCTACTTTAATTCCAATTTTCATTCTCCTCACATTCACATTAGCTTCTCCCCCGACTCTGCCACTCCCTTACACAGGGAGTGTATTGTCACGTGTATAGAGGTATAGTGAAAAGCTTTTGTTGCGTGCTAATCTGGCAACCCACATGCTTTTGGGATGGGAAACTGTAGGAACCAAGGAAGAAAGTCGTGCAAACTCCACAAAGAGAGCACCCAAGGACACGATTGCACCCAGGTCTCTGATTCCAGCCGCAGCCGCTCTGTGATTCACCTGGAGATTTGGTGAGACGTGGCCAGTTCCCCCAACAATACTCAATGCACTGCAGCCACTTAGGTTGCTTTTAAATCATATGAAGATAGTTCACGGGAGTGATGAGGAACGAAATTTGACATAAGGATGTATTCGTACAGTAGCGCAGTGGTTAAGTTACTGGGCTAATATCCAGAAGCCAGGACGTTTGATCTAGCCACAAAAGTTCAAAACCGACTACAGCAGCTGGGAAATTTTACATTCGAATAATTGAATAAATCTGAAATAAAAAGCCTTTCTCAGCAATGGTGATTATAAAGCTACTGGATTGTTGTAAAAGCCCATCTGGTCCTCGAATGTCTTTTCCTTCAGGGAACAAAATCTGTCATCCTTACTCAGTCTGGACCGCAGGGTGTTGAGAACAGACTGGGCCTGCTACCTTGCCAGGAAAGCTCACTCCCCCATGCAGAGCATCAGTCAAAGAAGCCAAGGGGACCAGGCAGAAGAGAAGCAGAGTGACTCAGTGAGGGGGATCTAAATCACACTGGGGATTTAAGCAGCAGAAGGTACGGCTGCCAGGGATGGAGAGAAGAAATTTTACCCACATGCATTTGTCTGATAAATGTAGTCTTGGATCAGTTTACCGTGCTTTTTTACCCTTTCAATTTAAGGCCAACCGAAATGCTGCGAGTGTGATTCTATATCCAGTCCAAGCAAAGACTAGTCTATCGCTGTGAAATGGGAGATGGGCGTGTATATGGGAGATGCGTGTGTAAATGGGAGGTGGGTGTGTAAATGAACGATTGGTGTGTAAAGCGTCGATTGGTGTGCAAAGGAGATGTTGGTGTGTAAAGGGGAGATTGCTCTTCAAATGGAGAATCACTATTCAGCACTTCAGGGTGGCGCAGTGGCGCAGCGGTAGAGTTGCTGCCTTACAGCGCCTAAGACCCAGGTTTGATCCTGACTACAGGTGCTGTCTGTACGGAGCTTGTACGTTCTCCCTGACCGCGTACGTTTTCTCTGGGTGCTCCGGCTTCCTCCCACATTCCAAAGACGTACAGGTGTGTAGGTCTTCGGTAAGAATTGTAAACTGTCCCTGGTGTGTAGGATAGTGCTAGTGTACGAGAATCGCTGGTTGGTGCGGACTAGGTGGGCCAATGGACCTGTTTCCGCGCTGTATTTCTAAACTAAACTGGATGTGGAAAGTATCATAACAGTAATAATAATAATAATAACTTTATTTATAAAGCACTTTAAACAACTACAGTTGCCACAAAGTGCTGTACATGAGAACTCATGAACAAAAAGCTATTACAAACAATTAAAAACCATTAAAAACCGTAAAACGAAGGACTATAAAAAACACACTAAAAATTAAAAGACATTAAAAGCACTAAAAACAGGAGCAATGCCTCAGCCAGTGTCGAAAGCCAAAGAATAAAAATGTGTTTTTAGGGAGGATTTGAAGATGGACAGTGGGGGGCCTGTCTGATGTGCAGCGGCAAGGTGTTCCAGAGTGCCGGAGCAGCAACAGAAAAGGCTCTATCCCCTCTGAGCTTCCGCTTAGACCTTGGTACCTCAAGGAGCAGCTGATCAGCAGACCTGAGGCACCGGGCAGGAGCATATAGGTGGAGCAGCTCAGAGAGGTAAGGCGGGGCGAGCCCATTCAACGATTTAAAAACAAATAAAAGAATTTTGAAATGAACTCGAAAGTGCACTGGGAGCCATTGTAGGGAGGCCAAAATTGGCGTAATGTGCTCCCTCTTTCGAGTTCCAGTCAAAAGGCGAGCGGCAGCATTTTGAACAAGCTGGAGACGAGCCAATGAAGCTCGTGCGACTCCAGAGTAGAGTAAGTAAAATCAACAAAACTCTGCCTGTCTGAAGAAGGGTTTCGGCCCGAAACGTCACCTATTTCCTTCGCTCCATAGATGCTGCTGCACCCGCTGAGTTTCTCCAGCATTTTTGTGTACCTTCGATCTTCCAGCATCTGCAGTTCCTTCTTGAACAAAACTCTGCCTGTGATTGACTGCTCTTTCAGTGGAGTTTTAGTTGAAGAGGATAGACATAAAATGCTAGAGTAACTCAGTGGGACAGGTAGCATGGTACACAAAAATGCTGGAGAAACTCAGCGGGTGCAGCAGCATCTACGGAGCGAAGGAAATAGGCGACGTTTCGGGCCGAAACCCTTCTTCAGACCCCTTCAGGGACAGGTAGCATCTCTGGATAGAAGTAATGGGTGACTTTTCGTGTCGAGACCTTCCTTGAGACTTGAAGAAGAGCATTTGCATGATGCACTATTTGTGGTGGTTGTAAAATATTCGTGAACAGATGCTGAAAGTGCTCAGTGTTCTTAGATGGGGGGGGGCAAAGTCCAATAATGCTCTACCTAAACATTCAATAGGGAAATCAGGAATTATCACTTTCCCCAGAGAGCGGGGAGAATGTTGAATGTATTCCCACAGGGAGATATCGTGGTGTAGAGATAGGATCAAGGAGAAACTGGATAAACACAAGCGGAAGAGTTGGGGGGAGAAAGAGATTATGTTGGGAAAAGGAGAAAGTGGGGGAAGATTGATCTGGAGGTCAAACACTGGTAAGGGCCTGTCCCACGAGTATGCGACTGCATGTGGCAAGCGCGACCTAACGTGGTCGCTTGAGCCGTACGGCCTCGCGGGGCCGGTCCCACTTCGATCGCCGGAGCCGTATGGAGTTGTGCGGAGCTGGTCCCGACATTGCGCGGGGCATCCGAAAAACTGACAGTGTTCAAAAATTCATCGCGGCAACGGCCTACCGGCCTGCAGCCACATTAAGGCCGTACGGACCGCCTCGACGGGCATACGCACCATCTCGACGCTGTACGCTGCGTCTTGAAGGCGTGCGCCTAGCGCGAACTTCCCGCGGACGTCGCTCGAACTTCACGTCAACTCGTACGGGGATCACTCGACCTCCGCGCAGCCCCCGCTTCCGGTTTGGTCGCGCTCGCCGCATGCAGTTGCATGCTGGTGGGACAGGCCCTGTACGGGGATCACTCGACCTCCGCGCAGACCCCGCTTCCGGTTTGGTTGCGCTTGCCGCATGCAGTCACATGCTTGTGGGACAGGCCCTTTATAGAGCAGATGACTGAGTAGCCTTCTACGTGATCTAAAAGTGAAGGAAAAAAAGCTTCAATTTCTCTGGAATTTATTTGCTCTGTCTGGGACATATGACAATAAAACACTCTTGACTTGACTCATGAAGCCTACAGCCCAATGGACACGCCTTAGCTGTGGTGTTATGTTTTTGTCCGTTTGTTCTTGTACTCTGGCGCTGCGTTGCGAGATAACAATCGTCTCTTTTTGTTCCTCGTGGACTGTTTGTAAATTGCACGATCTTTCCCTGAAGAAGATCGCTGTCAGATTTAACAATTGCCTTGGCTTAAACAACTGCTTGAGTGTTCCTGATTCAGATGTTTTAGTTGATTTATTTTCATTTTTGGGATGTGGACGTGATTCTCGTGGCCAAGATTTATTGTCTGTTCCTAGGTGACCTTAAGAAGGTGGGGATGAGCAACCACCTTGAACCACTGCCTCCCTGCTGATGAAGATGTCCACCACACTGAGGAAGGGGCTCCAGAATGTAAACCAATCAGTGCTGTACGATCATTGATACATTTCCAAGTCAGGATGACCTTAGTCTTTCAGATGGTGGTGTTCACCTGAACTTGTTGCCCTTATCCTTTTAGGGGGTAGATATAGAGGGTTTGGGAGGTGTTGTTGGAGTATCCTAAAGCCCCTGTCCCACTTAGGAAATCTGAACGGAAACCTCTGGAGACTTTGCGCCCCACCCAAGGTTTCCGTGCAGTTCCCGGAGGTTTTTGTCAGTCTCCCTACCTGCTTCCACTACCTGCAACCACCTGCAACCTCCGGGAACCGCACGGAAACCTTGGGTGGGGCGCAAAGTCTCCTGAGGTTTCCGTTCAGGTTTCCTAAGTGGGACAGGGGCATTAGCAAATAACTGCAGTCACTGGACGATTGACAACGGAACAAATATCTCAGATGAAGAGGCTCAATAAATGTCCCTGTTTCATTTTCCAGATTGAAGCGGGTTTTTTGCATAAATCAAATAGGATTTGTGTAAGATTTGCGTAAATAGATTGTTGATGGTCCATGCGGACTAGGTGGATCTGTTTTGTGCTGTTAAGGGCCTGTCCCACTTGGCGATTTTTTTTGGCGACTGCCGGCGTGATATCAGTGTCGCCAAAAGATTTTGAACATTTCAAAATCCAGCGGCGACAAAAAAAATGTTGTGAGACTTGAAAAAACACCGCGCGTCATCCGTCGTCACCGCCGCATCGCGCCGCGAATTATTCGCTGACGATATGTCAGTCGATGATGCTGGCAGTTGCCGAAAAAATCACCAAGTGGGACAGGCCCTTAACTCTAAGACTCAATGCCAATTTGGTCCAGGTTACAGTTGATGATTAATACCATGGGGGTAGCGATGGAGAGAATTTCTATTTTGGGACAGAATTGAAGGGTGTTTATATGAATGTTAACTGTTTTGGACTGTGTTACATGGCAAATAGCACAAGTAGTCATGTTGCCCCTCAAGCTTACTTCACCATTCAATTAATTATGATAGAATCATATCATAACTTGTATCGTTAATTTTCCTACCTGATCCACAGATCTTTCATTCATCTCATGTCCAAAAATCAGTCTAGCAAAGCCTTCAACATGCAGAGTAGTTGTAGAAATGTTTCATTTTCTCAGTTCTCAATAATTGACCTCCAACTGTGGGAAATTGCCTGTCAACATCTCCCAGAAGCTCCCGTGTGTCAATACCATGACCTCCTTCCATGAAGCAAATCAATGGATCTGTATTGTTGGGTCTCAATGCTTTTCAATTGTGGGTCACATTGAAGTATTGAACATTTGGGGAAATCGTGCTGGTAACAAATCACTGTTAAAGATTTTACAACCATCTTTGAGCCCATTATGTTAGACACGTACTTGCAATATTGAGATTTATGGATTAAAGATGGAAATATTAATTTTACTTCGGAGTCACGTGAGTGACTACGTGAAGAACCCCGCCAGGACGCATGCGTGTCATATCGTTACACGCATTGCGAAACAGTCAGGCGGGGTGGAACGACGTTCCCCCGCAGCGGCAGTTTTAAAAGCCGGAACCTGCAGGTAAGAGTTACTCTGCGGTCTTTTTGTGTTTTCCCATACTGATTTACAGGTGGGGAGCAAATGGACAAGTCGAAGAAAACATTGAGGGCTGCGACAAAGCTGGTGGGGGAGGACCGCGGAGTAGCGGGCAGCCAGCAGTGGCCAGCGGCACATGAATCACCCGTAATGGGAACAGCTGTGCCCGATGTCGCCTCCGCACCGGCCAAATCCACTCCGCAGCCGGGCGGTAAGGCAAAACAAAAAACCAACAAAGTCGTGGACTCAGATGAGTCCGACTTTGAGCAGCCGCGAGTGGCCAGCGACCGTGAGCGCTGGAGCCGGATGGAGCGGTGTGTGGAGCACTTGCTCCAACATGACAGGAGATGGAGTCCAGTCACTGTGGGCACTATGTAAAACCCACAGCAGCACCTCTTGTAGAGCTGCACAGTGCATCTCCCTCGTCAGAGGGGAGTACTGGGGGTCAGTTCTGGGCTGATCCTGAAGAGGGGTTTGCAGAAGAGAAATCAAGTGTGCAGGGGGTGCAGGAACGTGAGAATCTACTGGACATGGTGTCCAACTTCATACAGCCAGACCAGACTGGCCAAAACCTGGAACAAAAACTAGCTGCCAGTATAGATTATATGTCCTTTAACCAGCTACAGGAACAGGCTGTATTGGACACCACGGCAAGACACTTGGCACCGGGTAACTATATCCCTGAATGTTCCTGTTGTAAATAATTGCATATGGAAACATATCGGAGTAGGAGTTAGAGGCATGGATGTCAAACTCCAAAAGGTATTAAAGCTCCTAACAGCGGGAATAACAGCTTTCACCCGCACAGTAGATGAGAAGGACATGTCGCAGGACCAACAGGATGCACTGGCACTGCTTTGCAACACACAATATGAAATAAACAGCATCAGGAAGAGTGCCATCCGACCTACTTTAAACCCGAAATTCGCGGGTCTGTGCAAACCTGGAAACGTAAAACCACCAATTCTACTATTTGGAGGTAACCTATCGAAGCAAGTCAAGGAGCTCGATGAGGAGGCAAAAACCCTGGGGCTCATAAAAGGGACTTCATCAAAAACCTACTACGGCCATAAACAGCACCCTTACGCACCCACCAGTAGAACAAGACAAACTGGTGAAAGCTCGAAGGTCCGGTACACCGAACATGAGTCTTTTTTAGGCCATGGTCCAGGCCGGCCTTCTTGGAAGATATGCAAACCTCCAACATCAACCAAACCACAAACCCAGACACCAGTGCCTCAACATCAACGAAGGATTTACAAAAAGAAGTAAACCTGCCACTGGTAACTATGGAGGTAGGTGGGTCTGGTTCCCTACAAAATGCAGGGAGCATGCAGGTTGGGGGGAGATTACACTCCTTTCTGGATGCATGGAGTATGTTAACTATCGACACTTATATTTTAAGCAGTATCCAGGGATATACCATAGAATTTATACACAAATACAGCCCTCCAGTTCAGCATGTGCCGAACCGAATGTTCGTACTTTCCGGTAAAGAAAAATCAGAAGCGCATGCTGAACTGGAGCGGCTTTACGCAAAAGGGGTAATTGAAAAATCCCAACACGAACCGCTAGAATTCATGTCCAATATCTTTACAAAAAACAAAAAAGATGGTGGTTGTCGCATCATCATAGATTTGACCAAATTGAATACATTTGTACAATATATTCATTTAAAAATGGAAACCTTTGTTACTGCAAAACAATTAATTTCCAAAGGTTACTTCATGGCTAGCATCGATTTAAAAGATGCTTACTATTCAGTGCCTATACGAGGTGACCACAGATGTTACTTAAAATTCAACTGGATGGGACAAACTGACAGTATAGAGCGCTGCCAAATGGGTTAACATCAGCCCCCAGGCTGTTCACAAAAATTTTGAAACCAGCCCTAGCGTTTCTACGGAAACAAAAACACATGGTCATGGCATATCTAGATGACATACTTATTGTGGGCAAAACTTTGGAATTGGCCAAACAAACTGTAACAGCCACAAAACAGTTATTTGAAAAACTGGGGTTTATTATCCATCCAGCTAAATCTAAATTAACGCCTTCCACTACTATGGACTATTTGGGGTTCACCATTGACTCAGTTCACATGTCGGTGACTTTGCCAAAGGGAAAGGCTATAGACTTAATAAAGGCTTGCAATAACCTCATTGACATCAGTAAACCGTCCATCAGATTGGTAGCAAAAGTAATTGGCAAAATGGTGGCTGCTTTTCCAGCCACACAATTCGGACCTTTACATTACCAAAATTTACAGAGAGCAAAAATGCGAGCACTCAAAATTAATGCTGGTCATTTTGACAGACCAATGAAGCTACCAATCAAAGCTATAATGGAACTAAAATGGTGGATAGATAACATTCGGCTTTGTTTCAATCCAATCATTATCAGCAACCCTTCTATGGTGCTACAAACTGATGCCAGTGCACTTGGTTGGGGTGCCACCAATTCCATCTCCAGCTGTGGAGGTAGATGGACTGCTCAGGAGGCATCATTATTATTAACACTGGGCATAAACTACCTGGAAATGGGTGCATTCCATGGCCTAAAGTCATATTGTACTGGGTCATATCACCAGCATGTTAGACTACAGATTGACAATACCACCGTGGTAGCATATATCAACCACATGGGTGGAAACAAATCGACATCATGTGACAATCTGGCTAATACAATTTGGCAATGGTGTATCCAGAGACATATTTGGATATCGGCTACTTACCTACCAGGTAAACTAAATTTAGTGGCAGACACCAGGTCACGCAAATTTAATAAAAACACCGAATGGATGTTGAATAAAAAAGTATTTGCTGATATTACAGCACGGTATGGAACACCAGATATCGATCTATTCGCATCCAGGCTTAATCACCAGTTATCAAACTATGTTTCGTGGGAACCAGACCCTGGGGCAGCGGCGACAGATGCATTTTCGCTGCATTGGGGGAAATTGTTTATTTATGCATTCCCTCCTTTCTGCCTCATCAGTCGGGTATTAAGGAAAATACAGCAAGACTCTGCGTCTGGTATTTTGGTAGTACCCGATTGGCCTACTCAACCATGGTTCCCTGCGATACTCAACATGGTATTAGAACCATGTATCACCATCCCGAATAGACCAGATTTACTGGTTCATCCCGTAACAAGGGATAGCCACTCATGCCATAACTATATGAATTTATTAATTTGTAGAGTCTAAAAATACCTCTACTACAGCTGGGACTGACGGACCGAACAGTGAACATGATTTCGGCGGCCCACCGACAGTCCACCAAAAAACAGTATCTGCTCTATATCAGGAAATGGGAGATGTATTGTCACAGAAACAGCATCACCTACAGATTAATGAACATCCCGTCTGTTCTGGAATTCCTGGCAGGCCTCCATTATGATGAGGGGCTCAGTTATAGTGCCATCAACTGCGCCAGAAGTGCCCTATCAACTTATCTATGGCAAGGAACAGAGCGTCAATCTGTTGGGACTCACCCACTGGTAACAAAACCTATGAGGGGAATTTTTAATACCAATCCCCCAAGAACCAGGTACTCTCAAATATGGGATGTGAGTATTGTCTTGACGATGCTCAGGAATTGGTCTCCAGCAACAGCTCTGTCCCTACATAGACTGACATTAAAAACAGTCATGCTAATGGCTTTGGTCACGGCACAAAGGGTACAGTCGTTACATAAATTAAGACTGGACAACATGACTTCTTCATCTGGAAATATTACGTTTCATATTTATGAATTAGTTAAGCAGAACAGACATTGATCAGCAGGCCTCAATATAGAATTTAGGTCTTACCCAACAGATGATCGTCTCTGTATAGTAAGACATTTGTTGTTATACATGGAGAACACGAAAATCATCAGAGGCAATGAGAAGGCACTTTTAGTCAGCCACAAGCAACCACACAAAAATGTGACGGTCCAGACCATCTCAAGATGGCTGAAACAGGTTCTAATACAGGCTGGGGTGGATACTAATATTTTAAAATCTCATTCCACCAGGGCTGCAGCTACATCGGCAGCTATGCAGTTGGATGTACCAATGGACCAAATCCTCAAGACAGCAGGATGGTCAGGGGAAAAAACATTCCAACTATTTTATCATAAACCAGTCATTAAACCTGGAACGTTTGCAGAAACAATTTTAAGTTCTGTAATTTAATTTACCCCATAAACAGGGGCTATAATTTGGTGTTAATAAATTTCATGGATTTCAATGTAGGATTCATGTCTAAATTATGTTGACACAATTCCTCCCACAGTCATTAAGGCAGATGTGATGCATGGACTCGTTTCCACGGCATGAAATCACAGAGCTTTGAAATCTTCACGTAGTCACTCACGTGACTCCGAAGTAAAATAGTAAGATTAAACGAGAACTTACCAGTTCGAAGTTTGATCATTATTTTATGAGGAGTACGTTGAGGGAATACGTGCCCTCCGCTCCCACCCATGATCATATACTCAACTGGTATCTCTTCTCTAATCTTACTATGTTTAGTCATTACAGTTATCTGTGATTTCACACCGCTGCTTTGAAGAATGACACGCATGCGTCCTGGTGGGGTTCTTCATATAATATCCCTCAACGTACTCCTCATAAAATAATGATCAAACTTCAAACTGGTAAGTTCTCGTTTAATCTTACTATTTGTTCTCACAATAGGAGTTTTGTCCGACTTAAACTCTTTCATTTCAAAATATGTTTTATTCCATGAAAAAATCTAAGATGTATAAATACAGAATGTTCAGATCAACATTTTCATAACAAGTAATTCTATTACGCTCATTAATCAGTTAACACCTATTTATAAATTTAGAGTAAATAGTTCACTTTATCAGAACTTGGAAGGCACTGTGGTGCTGTAGGGTAGAGCCACTTCTTTGCCGTTTTGGACGCCCAGGTTCAATCCTGACCTTGGCTACTGTCTGTGTGGAGTTTGCTCGTTCTCCCTGTGACTGTGTAGTTTTACTTTGGTTTGTTCCCACATCACAAGTTTGTGTGGGTTGGCGGATTAATTGGCTACCGTAAATTGTCCCTAATGGGGAATGTGGGTCGAAAATTAAATTGGGTTTAATATAGGGTTAGTGTATATGGCTGATTGACGGGTGACATGGGCTGAAGGGCCTGTGTTGATGCTGCATCTCTCGATGATCCAATAATTGTGACAAATTTTAATTATTATGAAATAGCAGGAAGGCAAAGAACAGTGGGTCAAGTCAAGAGAGTTTATTGTCATGTGTCCCAGATAGGACAATGACATTCTTACTTGCTGCAGCACAACAGAATATTTTAGGCATCAATACAGATCAGATCAGTGTGTCCATATAACATAGAATATATATATATATACACACATAAATTAACAGATAAAGTGAAATAGGCTGTTATAGTTCAGTTTGTTTGAAGTTGTGTTTAATAGTCTGATGGCTGTGGGGAAGCAGCTGTTCCTGAACCTGAATGTTGCAGATTTCAGGCACCTGTACCTTCTACCTGAAGGCAGCGGAGAGATGAGTGTGTGGCCAGGATCGTTTGGATCCTTGATGATGCTGGCAGTCTTTGAGGCAGGGACTGCGATAGATCCCCTTGATGGTAGGGAGGTCAGTGCCGATGATGGACTGGGCAGTGTTTACAACTTTTTGCAGCCTTTTCCGCTCCTGGACGCTCAGGTTGCCGTACCAAGCCACGATGCAACCAGTCAGCATGCTCTCTACTGTGCACCTGTAGAAGTTCGAGAGAGTCCTCCTTGACATACCGACTCTCCGTAATCTTCTCAGGAAGTAGAGGCGCTGATGTACTTCCTTTGTGATTGTATCAGTGTTCTGGGACCAGGAGAGATCTTCAGAAATATGCAAGCCCAGGAATTTGAAGTTCTTGACCCTTTCCACCATCGACCCGTTGATATAAACGGGACTGTGGGTCCCCATCCTACCCCTTCCCCTAAGTACAATTGTAAGGCAGGATGTGCAGAAGCCAATCTATGTATGCCAAGAACCAACAGAGAGACATGGGTTCGTGTTGAGACCAGCTGTTACTGAAATATTGATATACAGTCAAGTTTATTTTTTGGCTTAGTTTAGTTTAGTTTAGAGATACAGTGTGAAAACGGGCCCTTCGGCCCACTGAGTCCACGCTATCTAACATTCACCTCGTACACTCTAAAGACAATTTGAAGAAGCCAATTAATCTACAAACCCGCACGTCTTTGGAATATCGGAGGAAATCGGAACACCCAAAGAAAACGGAGAACATGAAAACTCTACACAGACAGCACCCGTAGTTAGAATTGAACCGGGGTTTCTGGCATTCAAAGGCAGCAACTCCACCGCTGTGCCACCCAAGTGGTCTCAGAACTCTGGAGATAACCCTTTTGCTGCTCTTTGAAATAATTGTGGCTCCAGGCTTACTAAAGTAATTGACTCTTCGTCCCATCTGATCGGGAGCCGATGAAGGTGGACAAGTGCTAGAATTGCCAGCATTGTTGAAGCGCGTGTAAAAGAGGATGTAATGGAACAAATGACAACAGACAGTGTTTAAAACAAAACCTTTCTTTATTGATTGTTACTGGCATTCACTTTGATGCATGTTGCTGCCTAGAATGTGTTTCAACATAGTCAACATGGAATGTTCCTTAACCAGAGGTCCATGCTTTATTGATGTAAGTGGTTGAAGGAAGAGAGAGGAAGGATAAACTGTAGGATGAGGTGGAAGGGTAGTAAAAGGGCATGGAAAGGGCCAAATGTCTGTGTTCTGTGCCGTAGATTCCATGTTATGTTCAGTATTCACCATTACTTTCCTCCTTCCTTGCAGTGTATCAAGACCTACAACTCTGACTGGCACCTCATCCACTACAGATATGAGGACTACTCAGGAGACTTCAGGAAGCTGCCAAAGTGAGTGGGTTGCCTTCTTGCTGATGCACTGTTGAAATGCTGCCGAGTGAAACCTTTGCACTCTAAAAATAAAGTCATATATTCACAGCTGTGTTTGGAAGTCGTAATAAATTTAACATGCGGTGTTCTGTCAGATTTTCTGGTTGCATGGTTAATAAACGCTGTTGGAGGTATTTTGGGTATAAAGGATGAGTGCAGGACAATGATGGAGAGTAAATAGTTTGCTAGGATCTTCTTGAACAGCAGAATAAGGCCAAGAGCAGAGCAGATGCAAGGGTTGAAGGCCTCCTTCTGTTTCTTAGGATTCACACACATTACAATCAAGTACTGAATTAAAGAAGACCATTGACATAGGGGTTTAGGGGATGAGAGGTTTGGTGAAGCACCAATCTTTGTGCATTCATATCCAGTGGCGGACTGGCCAGGGTATCAGCTTGCCCGATGGCAAGTGGGCCCCTGATGAAGTGGGCCCCCTTTGTCTCCTGGCAACCAATATTTTTAGACCCAATCCGCCACTGTTCATATCAACCATTTAGCTGCACCCTAATTTAGCAGAATTATTGGAAATGGTGGAGGTAATTAATTCAGGAAAACATTACTACATATCTGCCCATATTAAATCATAAACGACTTTAAAATGTTTAAGGTGTAGGATGGAACTGCAGATGCTGGTTTACACCGAAGATTGACACAAAATGCTGGAGTAACTCAGTGGGTCAGGCAGCATCTCTAGAGAAAAGGAATAGGTGACTTTTTGGGTTAAAACCTTTTTTTGGACTGGGAGTCTGAATAAAACTGTTTAAGGTCTGAAAAAGATATAAACCTAACAAGCAGGTTCTATTTCATGGGTTTCTTTGGCACTAGAACTTGGAGGATATAGCTGAGTGATGCACGTTTCAGTGGATCTTCTACACTCAGTTGCCCTGTATTCCTTCCTTAGCTGAGTGGGTCACACTCTTACCTTGAATCAGAAGGTGTTTGGTTCAAATCCTACTCTAAATTTTGAATATAAGGGTAGAGATTTGATGCTGTTGAGCAGCACAGAGGGTGGGATGTTCTGCCAGTGATGCTCCCCTTAAGGTAGGATATGTCAGGTAGTATGAAAGGTTACTGGCAATTTTGGAATTAATAGCAGTAGCGTTCTTTCCAGTGCCCTGGAAGCAGATTGATTAGGATATGGTTCCTGGTTTGTGGGAACTTGTCTAGCATATTGGTGGCGTTTTTTTGTACACTGCTTCAGGAATACCGTTCTTGGCCGCGATGCACCTGGGGGTGACGGCTGGTCCTGAAAGTCGCTGTAGAAATATTAAATCTTTCTTGCAGCTGCTGTTGAGGAAAACTCTTGTTTTCTTTCTCGACAGCAAAACTCCAAGACCAGAGAAGCTTCCTGTCCACGTGTTTGAAGTCGATGAGGACGTTGACAAAGACGAGGTGATTATCACTGTCTCTCCTCCCTTGCAAGTCAAATGGGGGAGAAGTGAAGTGCATTGTGGAGCCTGCTTCATTTCAGCAAGCGACTGCCTCGACCAACCTTTCAATCCTTACCCCTGGAAGTGGGGCACAGACTTGGGATAAGGCGATGGCCATTCAGACTGAGATGGGAAGGCCTGTCTTCACTCAGAGATGTTGACCTCCATATTGTGATGCAAGGCAAACTTGGTCATGTAATATACACAACTGAAATTTGGGGCCGAGGGAAGGGAAGGTTATTGAGATTGAGTGGACAAGTTCGATGGTCAGCCACAACACTACAGAATAGCAGAGTGGGATTGAACGTGGAATAATTTTCCCAAGTCTTGTGTCGGCAGTAGACGCCAGGCCAGAGAAGTTAGGTACCAGGCTTACTCATTCAAATGTTAGACCAATTCCTCTAAGGAGTGACCCATTGTAGATATTCTTTCTTACACCATTCGGCTCACTAACTGGGAAAGGGAGGGGGAGATGGAACTTTGAAGTTGGGCCAGAGTTGAACGTCGATGGACCAGGCACCGAACCCTGAGTCACAGCACTGGTCACATTCTGAAAAACAACCTTCCACCAGCTTCCTATCATAAAGCCAATTTTATATCCACGGACTAGAAGGGCAGAGATGGCCTGTTTCCGTGCTGTAATTGGCATATATATCCAGTTACAGGGTCTATATTCAGATCCCTCTGGATCTCATGTGATGTTCCCTTCCAGTCTACCATGTTGAATCTTATCAAAGGCCCAGCTGGTCTTGAAAGGCAACATCTACAGCCCTGCCCTCATCAACGTTCTTGGTTACTTACTCAAAAAAAACATTCAAATTAATTGGACATGGATCTCCCACATACTTTAAGACGGTGACTGTCTTCAATCAATACCTGTCTTTCCAAATGCATGTACATCTTATCCCTCAGAATCCTCTCCAGTAACTTGCCTACCTTAGACGTTACGTTTACTGGTTTTCATTTGCAGCCTTCCTGAATGGAGGCACAACATTAGCCAACCTCAAGTATTCCAATGCCATGTCTGTGTCTAAAGATGATTCCTTTTTCTCAGCCATGTCTCCTACAATTTCTTCTCTAGCTTCCCACAGAGTCCTTGGATAGACCTGATCATATGATCAAGCTCAGAAGGTTTATCTACCTTCATATGTTTTGGGATTACAGCACCTCCTAAAATATGGACCATTCTCAAGGCATCATCATGCACTTTCCCTTATCTTCATTTCTTCCTCCAAGGTAAAACAGAGGATAAATATTCTTTGAGGACCCTGCCCATCTCCTACGACTCCACATATAAATGACCACTTTGGTTTCTGAGGAATCCTATTCTCTCTTTAGTTACCCTTTGTTCCATAATATACGTAGTAAATTTCTCATCTGCTGAGTACATTTTCTGCTTGGACACTGCTCATGAATTTGACAATGAGAAATGACAGTATTTTAATGTCCTTGCCAATCATTTTGCATTTAAGTTTCTAATCAAAATAGCTAAAGGAACACTAACTTTTAGTCCCAGATACAAGAGGTGGTAGCTATACAACGTGAGACCACTCCTGGGGCACTGAGTTCTGGGCAACACACCTTAGCAGGAATGTATTGACATGTAGAGTGGATTCATGGAATGATTACAGGACACCAGTGGTTACCATTTCTTATAGATATTGTATGAACTGAGTCTTTAGATTAAGTTCCCATCACCCAAGATCCATCTTCTCTGTATTCGGCCGGGATGGTTTTCTCCCCTAATAATACTCCTTAATTTGGATTTTAAAATGCTGAGGTTGACTTCAAAGTTATTGGATGGGATTATTAGGACAACATAGAAACATAGAAAATAGGTGCAGGAGGAGGCCATTCGGCCCTTCGAGCCAGCACCGCCATTCATTGTGATCATGGCTGATCATTCCCTATCAATAACCCGTGCCTGCCTTCTCCCCATATCCCTTGACTCCACTAGCCCCTAGAGCTCTATCTAACTCTCTCTTAAATCCATCCAGTGATTTGGCCTCCACTGCCCTCTGTGGCAGGGAATTCCATAAATTCACAACTCTCTGGGTGAAAAAGTTTTTTCTCACCTCAGTCTTAAATGACCTCCCCTTTATTCTAAGACTGTAGCCCCTGGTTCTGGACTCACCCAACATTGGGAACATTTTTCCTGCATCTAGCTTGTCCAGTCCTTTTATAATTTTATATGTTTCTATAAGATACCCCCTCATCCTTCTAAACATGGTGGCACATTTCTTTGAGTGGGGTTAGTGAGGCAGGTTGGTGAGTGGTGTGAGCTTCGTGGCTCAGTAGCTCCAGCCTCGCATGTTCTTGAATCGAAGTGAGATGAATTGTTTGTTTATGAAAATTGTCCTCTGGCATGAAGCCCACAACTGGAGCACCTGAGTTTGCAGTGTTGGAATGGAATGCATACTTTACGTTCCTGATGAGGAATTTCCCTCAGACTTTAAAGTTGTGAAATAATTATGAGAATTGGTATTCATACTATTACTATTGCATTTCCCTGTTACAGGACACAGCATCCCTGGGGTCACAGAAAGGAGGCATAACAAAGCAAGGATGGCTGCATAAGGGAAATATCAACAGTGCAATCAGTGTTACCATGCGGGTAAGAATTTGCATTAAAGCTCTGTTATGTAAGTTCAAATTGATCTTTCATGTTTCCAAATTTTGTCATGGCCAGTAGCGTTAAATGAATCAGTTCAGTAAATTTGAGTAGCTAGATATTATATTCTCGTGCAGGTCATGGGTAGGAGCACATTTCTGATATTGCCCTTGTGAATAACACCTATAAATGTTTGTCATCAGTATAAAATGAACTTGCTGTGCACATGTTGGCTACCACAACAGCGACTGCACACCAGTCTGGTTGCAGGAACAGTAAATGTATTTGGGAACTTCTGAGGATGTGTAAATGCACGTTTCTCTTTCATCATGTAGATTGAGAGAGGCAGAACATCCGGTCTAGATTCACTGTGCCAAGGACCAATCACAGGCAGATGGGAGTAGTGGGGAGAAGGCAGGAGAATGGGGTTAGGAAGGAGAGATAGATCAGCCATGATTGAATGGGGGAGTAGACTTGATGTGCCGAATGGCCTAATTGTGCTCATCTCACTTATGATCTTAGTGTAGCTGGGACATGTTGGCCAACATGGGCATGATGGGCCGAGGGGCCTGTTTCCACCCTGCACGACTCTATGATCTGTGTGTGAGTGAATGATGTTGGTTGAGGGATTATTATTGGTTAGGAGTCTGGTGAGAACTCTTCAGATTGCTGCTGTGGAACGCTTTTGTCCAGCTGAGAGATCAGAGGTAAAAGATCCCTCTGTCAATGTAACTCCTTTCTCTGGTCTGGGACCATTAGACTGATTTTTACATTCAGGTTTCTGCAGTCGAACAGTCTTCTGAACGGCCGCAAGGAGTTCCAGCCACTGAGCCAAAACCATATTAACTTTCACTATTGGGCAATAAATTGTGAATGAAACATAAATATTTGTCTTTCTCACTCTGAAACGACATTTTTGTCTCCTCAGTCTTTCAAGAGACGGTTTTTCCACTTGACCCAGCTCGGGGATGGCTCGTACATTCTCAATTTTTACAAAGACGAGAAAATCTCCAAGGAACCAAAGGGCTCAATCTTCCTGGATTCGTGCATGGGAGTGGTACAGGTAGGCGAGCCAGCGTTTTGATGGAAGGTTTTGTTGCTGCTTTCAGTAGAGGTCACATCCATCATGAGCCTGCTCCCTGGAGACGGTGAAAATGGAATGATTATCGTCAGGTTTCCTGTTTACTCGTTCACGCTGCAGGAGGAAGACGAATGCAACACTGAGCTCTTGTGTCTGCTCAGAGTTCCAGTGAATTTTAAATTGCCAGCGTGACGATTTTATTGAAGTACATTGTATATGCAGGAGACAAGAGTTCCCCAAGTTGGAGTCACTGGTTTTGTGGAGAACCATGAGGATTAGATATTCTGGTGTGAATCTGAGTGACAAAATTACATACTTATGAGAAGCAGCATCCTGTTTCCTGTGTCTATTTTGTTCATTATTTGTGATAGTATATTGATCATAAAACTGCATTTTCTCATTTGAATGGTGGAAAACCCTATATTGCCCTACAATAGCCTTTTCCTGCTTTTCCCTCCTGTTTCCCGTCTTTGCTCTGCTTCTCCCCATTACTCACCCTGACCCCTCCCTCTATTTCCTTTTCCTTCCAATGCTTCAAGCGACTGGCTCTCTCCCTCTGTCTGGCCATTGGCTGAGTTTGTACCTGGCCACATGCAAGCTTGTCATCCTTTTAGGTTAGAGATATAGAGTGAAAACAGGCCATTTGGCCCAACAGGTCCACACCGACTAATGATCACCTGTACACTGGTTCTATCCCACACGTTAGTGACAATTCACAGAAACCAATTAACCTTCAAAGCAGCACGTCTTTGGAATATGGGGGAAAACTTGAGCACCTGGAACCCCATGCGGTCACAAGGAGAACTTGCAAACTCCGTGTAGACAGCTCCCGTAGTGAGGATTAAATCCTGGTCTCGATAGCACTGCCTACCTGTACAGCCATTCCTGTTGCTCAGCCTGATCGGTTCTTGCCCCAGCTCTTTGCCATTTGTGGAGCATGGACATCACTGCAATCCCTGTATTTATTCCCTATTTGCCCCTGGGAAGGAAATAGTGCAACACCTATACCTGCTACAATCCATGTGGTGGCGATACCATTGGAGAAGGAGTTGAAAGATTTCGACTCAGCAGTAATGAAAGAAGGGCAATACATTTCCTAATTGGGAATGTTGTCCAACTTGGAACGGCAGCTGTAGGAAGGAGTGTGGCAATGTGCCAGCCCCACTTGCCCTTCTCAGTTGTAGATGTTGTGGGTTTGGGACGTGCATTTGGAGCAGCTGGGGCAAGTAATTGCAGTGCATTTTTCAGCCTCTCTATTCCGGTGATATAGGAGGTGAGGTGGCACAGTGATGCTGGAGCGGCACGGTGGCGCAGCGATAGAGTTGCTGCCTAACAGTGCCAGAGACCCGGGTTCAATCCTGACCTCAGGTGCTGTCTGTACAGAGTTTGTACATTTTCCCTGTGAATGCGTGGGTTTTCTCCGGGTGCTCCGATTTTCACTCCTACACTCCAAAGACAAACAGGTTTTCGCGGTTAAGTTGTAAATTGGCCCGAGCATGGGGAATGGTGCTAGCTTACTGAGTAATCGCTGGTCGGTGGGGAGTCGGTGGGCCGGAGGTCTTGTTTCCATGCTTTAAAGTCTAAAAGTGAATGTTCAGAGTGGTGTGGGATGTTAATCAAGCAGGCTGATCTGTGCTGGAATTTGGCACGCTTGCTTGTCGTTGGAGCTGTGCGCATTCTGACAAGCCGAGAATATGCCATCAGACTCCTGGCATCTGCCTTGTAGATGGTGCATGGACCGTGTCTGTCAGGGGGTGAGTCTGGGGGTGTGTCTGTCAGGGGACAAGATATCAGACTTTGACCTGTTTTTGTACCCACAATATATTGATGTGGCCCAAGGAGTTTCCTGGTCAGTGTTGGTTTTGGGGGACGTGTTGGTTTTGGGGGACATGCACGTGTTGGTTTTGGGGGACATGCTAATGGCGTTGTGGATGAATGCGGATTTGCTGCTGAAACCCTCTCCCGTGATGCCTTTACCTTCAGACATGATCCTTCCTTCCTGGCTGGGCGCACTTTTTCCAATCTCTGCAACTTAATCACTATTGTGCATCCAACATACCCAGACTTTCACAACCGTCAGTTACCTAATCTCATTCTGCTGAATTGCACTAGCCCCAAACGGAGATATTTTGAGAAGAAACATCTTAATACTTCTCTGCACTCACCCCAGATTCTCACTGTAACCTCTCAGCAACTGTAGACTCTCTGAGGTCCTACAATTCGGATCCCATGATCATCTGCAATTACCATCACTCCACCTGAGGCAGCTCCGCCTTCAGCTGCCTTTTTCCCGAGCTCTGAATTTACGTTCCAAAACCCCCTCTGCTCCCTTTTAGTTTTTTTTTAGTTTAGTTTAGAGATATAGCACGGAAAAAAAGCCGTTTGGCCCACCGAGTCTGCACCGACCAGCAATCCCCACATATTAACGCTATCCTACACACACTAGGGGCAATTTACACTTATGCCAAGTGTACAAACTTGTACGTCTTTGGAGTGTGGGAGGAAGCAGAAGATCTCTGAGCAAACCCACGCGGTCACAGTGAGATTGTACAAACTCCATACAGACAGCACCTGTAGTCGGGATCGAACCCGGGTCTCCGGCACTGCAAGCAAAGGCAGCAACTCTACCAACCCGTCCACTCCTGGCTGGGTTCTTCTGCTTTGAAGTTGTTCTTTAAAGCTTTCCTGAAGAGAAAGTGGTAGACCGATACAGTTACAACTTTTAAAGGACACTTGGATAGGTAATGGAAAGGAAAGGTTTGGAGGGATATGGGCAAGGCAGTTGGGCAACTTGGTCAGCATGGATGAGTTGGGCCGAAGGGCCTGTTTCGATGCTGTATGGCTCTATGACTCTATCTATCTGATCGAGCTATTGGAAACCTGCCCTTATGTATCGTATGACCGGGTCAGATGTAAATATATTCTGGTGTATCAGCCTTGGCAATTTTTATCACATTAAAGCTGGAAGTAATGCTTGTAAGATTGATAAAGAATAAATAATTCGTTTTACTGTTTCACAGAACAACAAAATACGGCGATATGCCTTCGAACTGAAGATGCAAGACAAGAGTAGTTACCTGTTGGCAGCTGACAGTGACCTGGAGATGGAGGAGTGGATCGGATCGCTGAATAAAATCCTGCAAAGTACTTTTGAGGCTGCCATGCAAGAGAAGAGGAATGGCGACTCGTCGGAAAGTGAGTTTGTGTTCTGTCCTGCTTCAATGGGGACGGGGTTAAATAGGCTGAACTTGAACCGGTTGAAATTCCACCAGCCTGGTGCCATGCTCTCCCACTGTGCCATAGTGAGATGACTTTATCTGTGCCAGATGTGGTGTCAACTGTGGTGTTTGGTTAAAGAAAACAAGACATGGAGGTCTAGTGCCTTGTGATCCTACATGTTTGAGTTTACTGTATTGCCATGTGTAGCAGGATACAGTGAAAAGCTTTTGGTGCATCCTAACCGGTCAGCAGAAAGGCAACACATGATTACTATAGAGCCGTCCACAGTGTATAGAGCAGATAAAGGGAATAACGTGAATAATGTTTCGTGCACAATAAAGCCAGGATAGCCCGATCAAAGATATCAATGGGTTTAGTGGCATCTGATGTTTATATCTGTCTCTTTCCCATTATTTATCATTGTTCCCGATGTTGGGGAGGTCCAGAACAAGGGGTCACAGTTTAAGGATAAGGGGGAATTACTTTAGGACCGAGATGAAGAAAACATTTTTCACACAGAGAGTGGTGAATCTCTGGAATTCTCTGCCACAGAGGGTAGTTGAGGCCAGTTCATTGGCTATATTTAAGAGGGAGTTAGATGTGGCCCTTGTGGCAAAAGGGATCAGGGGGTATGGAGAGAAGGCAGGTACAGGATACTGAGTTGAATGATCAGCCATGATCATATTGAATGGCGGTGCAGGCTCGAAGGGCCGAATGACCTACTCCTGCACCTATTTTCTATGTTTCTATTATGTGTCTGTGTTTGACTTTGTGTGTGTGTGTGTTTGACTTTGTGTGTGTGTGTGTGTATCTATTTGTGTGTGTGTGTGTGTGTATCTATTTGACTGCAACAACCAGGTTCAGGAATAGCTACTTCCCCTCAGCCATCAGGCTATTAAACCTGGCTCGGACAAAACTCTGATTATTAGCAACCACTTTCTGTTATTTGCACTACCAGTTTATTTATTCATGTGTGTATATATTTATATCATGGTATATGGACACATTTATCTGTTTTGTAGTAAATGCCTACTATTTTCTGTGTGCTTAAGCAAAGCAAGATTTTCATTGTCCTATACAGGGACACATGACAATAAACTCACTTGAACTTGAACTTGAGTCTATGTCTGGCTGTCCGCATGTACTTGTGTATTTGGCTTTGAGGGTGTGGGTGTGCATGTATGTGTGGGTGTGCCATTGGGTGCGTGTGGGTGAGGGCCAGTGTGTGCGTCTTTGTGCCTGTGGGGAAGGTGTGTGTGTGTGGCTGAACTTGAACATCCATTTCAGTCATTGTGCCTGTGGAGAGATTGCAGAATTTGACTCTGGAATGACACCCAAGACTTGCCGGGTGAAATTACAGACAGGAGTTGCATTTCCTGGAGTTGAGAAAGTGAAGGAGGCTTTAAGGGTGATGGACTTGACCTGGACCTCCTGGTTGCCTCTCATGGGAAGCCTCTGATCACAGTCGCTGCAGTTTCAGGGTCCTAACATTGTGTCAGACCAGGTGCGTGGGAACAGACAGTCCCCACAATGGCTGGTAGCAGGCCCCACCCACAATCTCCCCTGACGCCTGAGGCCTTTCCGTCGAAACATGATGAGTAATATAATTTAAAACCATTTTCAAGTTAATTGAACCCAACTTTTTTAATTAAAATTAAGCAAGCCACTTTTTTTTGTTGAGGTTGACAACCACATTGATGTGCATGTTTGAATGCGTGAGATCTGGTCCTAAGTACTGTAGATTACAGAGCTCGGAGATCATCCAAGGCTTGTTAGTAGAAGGCTGCAATGATTTTGGAGGGAGCATATTCCTTCGCGCATTTCCTTCTGAAGTCATAAGGAAGAGTAGAATTGGGCCATTCGGCCCATCAAGTCTACTCTGCCATTCAATCATGGCTGATCTATCGCTCCCTCCTAACCCCATTCTCCTGCCTTCTCCCCCTATCCTCTGACACCCATACTAATCATGAATTGATCTATCTCTGCCTTAAAAATATTCACTGACTTGGCCTCCACAGCCTTCTGTGGCAAAAAAATCCACAGATTCACCACCCTATGACTAAAGAAATTTCTCCTCATCTCCTTCCTAAAAGAACGCCCTTTAATTTTGTATTCAATCGGGCCCACTGCCATTTCCTTGAACGTCCAGTCTACCAACGCCAAACAGTCATGGAGTCATTCCACCTCCTCCACTGACCAGCCCCCACAACCGCAGTTGCCCATTTCAGTTGCTGCCTATACACAGGATGAAGCAGCATAGCCAGGTGGTCCAAGTGACGGTTCAGGATGGAGCGATAGGCATCGTTGCCCGAGGTATTTGATCCTCTGGTGCTACATGACACATGCTTGTGTAGTTAGGAAGTGACTTCGACCTAGCCTTGTTGCAGGAGACGTTGGCAAAACTTGGATTGTTTCATAAGTTCATGCCATAGGAGCAGAATTAGGCCGTTCGACCCATCAAGTCTACTCCGCCACTCACGCATGGCTGATCTGTGTTTTACTCTCAACCCCAATCTTCTGCCTTCTCCCCATATCTCCTGGCGTCTTGATCAGCAATTAGAAGAATCTGTCAATCTCTGCCTTAAAAATACCCAATGACGACCTCCATTGCTGTCTGTGACAGTGAATTCCACAGATTCACCACTCTATGACTAAAGAAATTCCTGCCTTCTGGAGCATTGAAGGTTGCAGGGAGATCTGATAGTAATCTATAAAATTAGGAGAGGTGTAGCTAGGGTAAACAGTCAGAGCCTTTTATCCCAGGGTGGAAATATTAAAAACTAGCAGCATAGCTTTAAAGATCAGAAAGGGGAATGTTTAAAAGGGATATGTGGGTCCAGTTTTTTTACACAGAGAGTGGTAGCATGCTGTTAGGGGTGAAGTATGCTGTTAGGGGTGGTAGTTCAGTGCCTCAGTAATACCTTATTGTCGCATGCCCCCATGTACAGAGGAATTCTTTATTGGAAGCAGATAGGACAGTAGCATTTAAGAGGCTTTTAGATAGACGCATGTCCAATTCTATACGGCCGTCGTAGAGTCTGTTCTCGCCTTCTCCATCATGGTCTGGTTTAGCTCAGCCACCAAGCACGTGTCAGGTTGCAGCGAATCGTCCGATTAGGTGAGAAGGTTGTTGGCTGCAACCTTCCCTCCATTGACGAACTGTACACTGCAAGGGCCAGGAAACGAGTGGGTAAGATCATCTCTGACCCTTCTCACCCTGGCCACAGACTCTTTGAACCACTTCCCTCTGGAAGGCGACTCCGGACTGTCAAAGCTGCCACTGCCAGACATAAAAACAGCTTTTTTCCACGAGTAGTAGCTCTACTCAATAACCAAAAATCTGTAGCCTCCTTTTGCTCGGGTATTTATTTAATTCACATGTTTAATCAATAATGATTTATTATTAATGTTTAATGTTTTATGTGTCATTCCTAACTGTCACTGTATGTCATGTTGTCACTTGCGTGCGGAGCACCAAGGCAAATTCCTTGTATGTGAATACTTGGCCAATAAACTTATTCATTCATTCATATGCAGGGACTGGGTGAAAATGGATTATGTGCAAGCAGAGGCGCTATTCGGCCCAGACTTTGTGGGTTGAAGGGCTTGCTCTGGTGTTGTATTGTTCAATGTGCTATAATGTGAAGGTTGATAGACACAAAAAGCTGGAGCAACTCAGCGGGACAGGCAGCATCTCTGGAGAGAAGGAATGGGTAACGTTTCGGGTCAAGACCCTTCTTCGTTCCGAAGAAGGGTCTCGACCCGAAACGTCACCGAAACGTCGACCCGAAACGTCACCCATTCCTTCTCTCCAGAGATGCTGCCTGAGTTACTCCAGCTTTTTGTGTCTACATCTTCGGTTTAAACCAGCATCTGCAGTTCCTTCTTGCACATAATGTGAAGGTTCTTAGGAATGCAATTATCACGTTATAGTCGAACTACTTGTAAACAGGTGTCGAACAAGATGCCAAGTTAAACTAATCTCCCCTGTCTGCATATGATTCATATGTCTCCTTCCCCTGTATGAGCACAGCACAGGAGCAGTCGGTGAATGTGGTGAACAGCTTCCTCTCCCTTTGATCAAAGCTGGATGACTGTTGATGAAGTGTGAACCACTCCCAGTATCTGTATTTAAGAGGCTTTTTAAATTTAATTTCTGCAATCTCTTTGTTTCTGCTTTGTGGCCCAGTTGCGATCTCCTGTCAATGGCGGAATAGCATCCGAGTGAGAAGAAACAGGATTAGCAGGCTTTCTGATATTTGCAGACAAATGTTTATGTTATTAATGCTTTTTATTAATTGACCCATTAGTTTAAATGTTACTTTTTTTAGGTAGGATCCTGTTCTGCAAGGAAACGGAATTTGTGCCTGAGCAGATTAATTGGAGGGTTTCACAATCAGAAAGGGATTTAGTCGACCAACCATACCTAATGATGGAAAGTTTGGTGACCAACAGACAAGGAGTGAGGGGGAAGGCCATGAGAGCCAGAGAGGAGATATTTCTCTACAGTGAGTTGTGTTTGGGAACAAACTCCCTGTAAAAGAATTGGATAAATGATGAGGAGGGACCTCATTGAAACTTAACGAATAGTGAAAGGCCTGAATATAGTGCATGTGGAGAGGATGTTTCCACGAGTGGGAGCATCCAGAACCAGAGGGAATAGCCTCTGACTAAAAGGATGTTCCTTTAGAAATGTGATAGGGATTTCTTTAGTCAGAGGGTGGTGATGAATCTGTCGAATTCATTGCCATAGACGGCTGTGGAGGCCAAGTCAATGGATATTTTCAAGGTGGAGATTGACAAGTTCTTGATTATTAAGGGTGTCAGGGGTTATGGGGAGAAGGCAGGAGAATAGGGTTGAGAGGGAAAGATAGATCAGCCATGATTGAATGGTGGAGTAGAGTCGACTTGACGGGCCGAATGCTCCTGTCAAAACTGGGAAAGGGGAAAGGTCTGGGGATAGCTGGAACAGGTGGAGCAGTGGGAGTAATGAATATTTTCACAGGGGAGGGACTCAAATAGGGAAAGCTAGCAGTCAGTGTGTGAGGAAGGAGGCAGAGAAGGGTAGCACCCTGACCCAAAATGTAGGGGAGAAAGAAGAAAAAGACAATAAACAGAGAATAAGAGAGGGTGGGTTTCTTAAATGTGTATATTTTAATGCTAGGAGCATTGTAAGAAAGGTGGATGAACTTAGAGCCTGGATTGACACCTGGAAATATGATGTTGTGGCGATCAGTGAAACATGGTTGCAGGAGGGCTGTGATTGGAAACTAAATATTCCAGGATTTCGTTGCTTCAGGTGTGATAGAATTGGAGGGGCAAGAGGTGAAGGTGTTGCATTGCTTATCAGGGAAGATATTACAGCAGTGCTTTGGCAGGATAGATTAGAGGGCTCGTCTAGGGAGGCTATTTGGGTGGAACTGAGAAATGGGAAAGGGGTAGCAACACTTATAGGGGTGTATTATAGACCGCCAAATGGGGAGCGGGAATTGGAAGAACAAATATGTAAGGAGATCGCAGATATTAGTAGTAAGCACAAGGTAGTGATTGTGGGAGATTTCAATTTTCCACACATAGACTGGGAAACACATTCTGTAAATGGGCTGGATGGTTTGGAGTTTGTAAAATGTGTGCAGGATAGTTTTTTGCAGTAATACATAGAGGTACTAGAGATGGGGCGGTGCTGGACCTCCTGTTAGGAAATGAGACGGGTCAGGTGGCAGAGGTATGCGTTGGGGAACAGTTCGGGTCCAGTGATCACAATACCATTAGTTTCAATATAATTATGGAGAGGGTCAGAACTGGACCTAGGGTTGAGATTTTTGATTGGAGAAAGGCTAACTTTGAGGAGATGTGAAAGGATTTAAAAAGAGTGAATTGGGACATTTTGTTTTATGGGAAAGATGTGGAAGAGAAATGGAGGACATTTAAAGGTGAAAATTTAAGAGTACAGAATCTTTATGTCCCAGTTCAGTTGAAAGGAAATAGTAAAAATTGGAAAGAGCCATGGTTTTCAAGGGAAATTGGACACTTGGTTCGGAAAAAGAGAGAGATCTACAATAATTATAGGCAGCATGGAGTAAATTAGGTGCTTGAGGAGTATAAGGAATGTAAAAAGAATCTTAAGAAAGAAATTAGAAAAGCTAAAAGAAGATATGAGGTTACTTTGGCAAGTACGGTGAAAGTAAATCCAAAGGTTTTCTACAGCTATATTAATAGCAAAAGGAGAACGAGGGATAAAATTGGTCCATTAGAGAGTCAGAGTGGACAGCTATCTGCAGAGCCAAAAGAGATGGGGGAGATATTGAACAATTTATTTTCTTCGGTATTCACCAAGGAGAAGGATATTGAATTATGTGAGGTAAGGGAAACAAGTAGAGTAGCTATGGAAACTATGAGATTCAAAGAAGAGGAAGTACTGACACTTTTGAGAAATATAAAAGTTGATAAGTCTCCAGGTCCGGACAGGATATTCCCTAGGACATTGAGGGAAGTTAGTGTAGAAATAGCAGGGGCTATGACAGAAATATTTCAAATGTCATTAGAAACGGGAATAGTGCCAGAGGATTGGCATACTGCGCATGTTGTTCCATTGTTTAAAAAGGGTTCTAAGAGTAAACCTAGCAATTATAGACCTGTTAGTTTGACGTCAGTGGTGGGCAAATTAATGGAAAGGATACTTAGAGATAATATATATAAGCATCTGGATAAACAGGGTCTGATTAGGAACAGTCAACATGGATTTGTGCCTGGAAGGTCATGTTTGACTAATCTTCTTGAATTTTTTGAAGAGGTTACTCGGGAAATTGATGAGGGTAAAGCAGTGGATGTTGTCTATATGGACTTCGGTAAGGCCTTTGACAAGGTTCCTCATGGAAGGTTGGTTAAGAAGGTTCAATTGTTGGGTATTAATGGTGGAGTAGCAAGATGGATTCAACAGTGGGTGAATGGGAGATGCCAGAGAGTAATGGTGGATGGCTGTTTGTCAGGTTGGAGGCCAGTGACTAGTGGGGTGCCACAGGGATCTGTGTTGTGTCCACTGTTGTTTGTCATGTACATCAATGATCTGGATGATGGTGTGGTAAATTGGATTAGTAAGTATGCAGATGATACTAAGATAGGTGGTGTTGTGGATAATGAAGTAGATTTTCAAAGTCTACAGAGAGATTTATGCCAGTTGGAAGAGTGGGCTGAAAGATGGCAGATGGAGTTTAATGCTGATAAGTGTGAGGTGGCAGGACATCTTGGCAGGACAAATCAAAATAGGACGTACATGGTAAATGGTAGGGAATTGAAGAATGCAGTTGAACAGAGTGATCTGTGGGATCAGAGGGATCTGGGAATAACTGTGCACAGTTCCCTGAAGGTGGAATCTCATGTAGATAGGGTGGTAAAGAAAGCTTTTGGTGTGCTGGCCTTTATAAATCAGAGCATTGAGTATAGAAGTTGGGATGTAATGTTAAAATTGTACAAGGCATTGGTGAGGCCAATTCTGGAATATGGTGTACAATTTTGGTTGCCTAATTATAGGAAGGATGTCCACAAAATAGAGAGAGTACAGAGGAGATTTACTAGAATGTTGCCTGGGTTTCAGCAACTAAGTTACAGAGAAAGGTTGAACAAGTTAGGTCTTTATTCTTTGGAGCGCAGAAGGTTAAGGGGGGACTTGATAGAGGTCTTTAAAATGATGAGAGGGATAGACGTGGATAAGCTTTTCCCACTGAGAGTAGGGAAGATTCAAACAAGAGGACACGACTTGAGAATTAAGGGACAGAAGTTTAGGGGTAACATGAGGGGGAACTTCTTTACTCAGAGAGTGGTAGCTGTGTGGAATGAGCTACCAGTGAAGGTGGTGGAGGCAGGTTCGATTTTATGATTTTAAAATAAATTGGATAGTTATATGGACGGGAAAGGAATGGAGGGTTATGGTCTGAGTGCAGGTAGATGGGACTAGGGGAGAATACTTGTTCGGCACGGACTTGAAGGGCCGAGATGGCCTGTTTCCGTGCTGTAATTGTTATATGGTTATATATGGTTATATGGTTAGCACTGTGAAGGTGGGACACATGGCCTCTTTCGGTCTGATAAGTGGGTAGTGTAGAAGAGAGAAATGAGAAAATACAAGGAATCCCATTTCTGGGAAATCAGAATCTTAAAAAGATGTTTCACGGATAAAATGAAGCAATTCCCCTATGTCCCTGGTAAAAGAAATACGGGAATAGTGGGCAGGTTCTTCATTCCAAGTCTGTCGGGAAAATCGCTTCCTGAAACATTGTTTTAGTCAATGAAATGTAAGCAGATATTTGGCCATCTGCAACACTTTATGTAAGTTGAAATCTTCTCAATGCAACTCACTTCTAGCAAGCTAATGTTTTGTAAACTTCCCCATCCCCCCCACACCACAAACTAGAAGAGTTTAGTTTAGCGATACAGAGTGGAAACAGGCCCTTCGGCCCACTGAGTCCGCGCCGACCTGCGATCCCCGTACACTAGCACTGATCCTACACACTAGGGACAATTTACAATCTTTACTGAAGCTAATTAAACTTAGTGTGAGGAAACTGGAGCACCCGGGGAAAACCCATGCGGTCACAGGGAGAACGTTCAAACTCTGTGCAGACCCGTAGTGAGGATCGAACCTGAGTCTCTGGCTCTGAAAGGCAGCATCTCTACTGCTGCGCCACAATGCTGTCCAAACTCTTCGGTGACTGAAGCCCCTACATTAACGTTGTATAAACAGCTGTCTTGGTTAACTTGTGGAACTTGGGCAGAACTCTAGTTTTCTCTAGAACGCTGGAGGTTGACCTGATGGGAGTATATAATATTATGAGAGCATTAGATAGGGTGGACACTCAGACCCTTTTACCCAGAGTGGAAACGTCAAAAACCTGGGGGCATATCTTTATAGTGAAACGGGCAAAGTTTAAAAGAGATGTGCGTGGCAAGTTTTTATCAGGGAGTGGTGGGTGCCTGGAAAGCGCTGCTGATGTCACAGAATACAGTAACGGTGTTTAAGAAGCTTTTAGATAGACACATGGACATGCAGGGAATTGAGGGGTATGTATGATATCTAAGCATCATGCTCGGCACATAGTAGGCCCAAGGGTCTGTTTCTGAGGTGTACAGTTCCATGCTTTATACAGAACATAGAATAGTTGTGAAGTAGAACACCAGTGAGCTTCTGAATACAGCTGGATGTCTTTGGTCCGCTCTATTTCCTTCTTGCTGACTGGATTCTTTCGGGCAGCAATTAAGCAAATAAGAACATGTACAACACCGTATTTGAATGCCGTGTAAAACAGTAGCACCGGACATACTCGCAAAATAAAGACTGTAATCCAATCAGAAACATAGTTATTTATTATGCATTATTGGATGGATTGATGAATAAATTGGACCTGATTTTTATTTCCAGTCATTTACCGAGTACACACAAGAAAATAATGAGCCTTGGGTCCACAGGTTAACTGAAAGTGATTTGTTTTCTTCCTTTTAGTTTCAGATGATGAACTACCTTGTCTGGGGAAGACAGAACACCTAACTAGCTGGGAAAGCATGCACTATGAACTCACAAAGGTAGTGTTAAATTACAGGTTTCGCAAGTTATTTGTTTAAATTGAAGCTCAAAAGTTGCTTATTTTGCATTAATCATTGTGGAACTAATTTCTTATTTCAAATTAAATTGTGAATAATGATGATAATCTACTTAGAAACCATTACATTTTTGATTCCCTGTTTTGGTGGCGCTGAAATAATGGAATAAATCGGGAGAATCCGCTTGGTGCTCCCTGGTGTCGGCTGTGCGTGTGTGTCTGATTTAATTACAGTGCCTGATGCCCATCGGGCCGAAACCCTTCTTCAGACCAGTACTTGTTTGTGCACCAATCTCAACTTCGACAGTCACCGTCTCCATCTGATGGCCCCAATCCGTCCTCAGGATCATGGGCGGAAATCCCAAGGGGGGACGGGGGTGTCGGTCAGAGGTGGAAGTACAGGGGTGGGACTAAGGATAGAGCGCGGTGATTGGAGGATGGAGATGCCCTGGTGGAGCAAAGATCATAGAGCAGACCTTGAATCAGCCAGTTCGCGGGATCTTCCACCGTCCCGTGGTCAAATTGCTGCGTCGTGGCGATTGGGGCTTCTGATGTTGAAGCCCCCTGCTGGGGGATGGAAGATCCCGCGGCCGGTTTTAAGCCGCGCTGGGCGATGAAACCCCGCAAACGGGCCGATTGTTGAAGCCCCGCGATTCGGGGCGGACGAAGCTGCAGTTTCTGGAGTTCGGAGTCGGTCACCAACCATGCCAGTTCCCGATGTTACCGTCCACAGGGCCCACGGCTGATCCTCCGAAGTCTCTCGTGTGTGTGCGTGCGGGCGCGGCCGCCAAAATAATGTGTCCCCCCCCATGTTTTGACAGCGATTTCCGCCCCTGCTTAGGATGGCGACCATTTGCAAATTTATCAATAAATTTGCTTCCACTGCATGGGGTTGAAGATATTTGGAGTATTGTGAGCAGCCTTGGGCCCCATAACTGAGGATGGATGTGCTGGCATTGGAGAGGGTCCAGAAGTTTATGAGAATTATCCCAGGAATGATTGGGTTAACATATGATGAGCGTTTCTCGGCACTGGGCTGATACGCGCTGGAGTTTAGAAGGATGAGTGGGAGCTCATTGAAACTTACCGAATAGTGAAAGGCCTGACTAGAGTGAATGTGGAGGATGTTTCCACTAGGACTAGAGACTGTATACTCAGAATAAAAGAACGTACCTTTAGAAAGGTACCTTTTGAGGAGGAATTTCTGAAGTCAGAAGGTGGTGAATCTGTGGAATTAATTGCCACGGAAGGCTGTGGAGGTCAAGTCAGAGATTGACAGGTTCTTGGATGTCTGGGTTTATGGGGAGAAGGCAGGAGAATGGAGTTGACAGGGAAAGATGGATCAGCCATGATTGAATGGTGGAGTAGACTTGATGAGCCTAATTCTGCTCCTATAACTTATAATTAATGAACTTGTATGGCTTCAGTTGCTAAGTGGGAAAGCAGCAGAGAATGCCAAAGCTTTTGGCTGTCCATTGTGGAGGGATGAAACCTGGCAAATATTAAAATGCAGAGATCGCAGATGGATCTGGAGATGCAGGAAGTTACAGAAATGGGAAGGACAATAAATAGCCAGAGAGATTTGAAAGTAATTATGGAAACAACCCCACACAATGTTAGAAGTGGTTTACGGGTTGAAAAAATCCTCTTGCAGATGACCTAAGCATTTTCTGCTTTCAGCTTTGCTAGAGTAATCAGCTTCTCTTTACCCTCTCCTGATGTTTAACCTGTTTACTTTGCAGAGCACAAGAGAAATAGAAGCCAAAAAAAATGAAGGCAGATTAAAGCTTTTCATGCTGGATGCAGACTCTCAGGTAAAGCTTGACTTTTATTTTGTAAAACAATTGAGTTTTTGTGACAGTGTACCTGAAATATCGCTGTGATTTCGGGAGTTAGTCCGAGGTGAGAAAGTTGGGATCAAAAGTCCAATAGTTCAGAGTTCTAACTGTTCACAGCTTTGTTTAGGTTAGTTTAGAGACACAGCGCAGAAACAGGCCCTTCGGCCCATCTAGTCCACACCAACCAGTGATCGCTGTACACTAGTTCCATCCTACACACTAGGGGCAATTAACCAAAGCCAATTAACTTACAAACCTGTACGTATTTGGAGTGAGGGAGGAAACCGGACTGTTCAGTGAAACCCCACACGGTCACGGGAAGAACGTACAAACACCCCACAGACAGCACAATTAATCAAGATGGAACCCAGGATTTTGACGCTGTAAAGCCGCAACTCTAATGCTGCGCCACCGTGTAACCTATAAATGATAAACTTAGGGGCAGTGTGATTTTTAAATTCCTGCTGCATTGTTCTCTGCTCTAGGTCCTCTTCTGTCCCTTAGAGATGAAGGGGGCTTTAGTCAATTTGTCCCACAAACATAGTCTTTCCACATTTGCCCCTCCTCAGAAGTATTGCAGCTAAGATCAAGCAGCTGAATGGTGCAGTCTTCAACAAGTGATGACGTTATTGGGACGAACATTTCAGAGGGGCTTGACCTGGATCACAGGGAATGTGAACTTGAGTACTTCCTTGGTTCCTTGAGAATGTGTGTTTAGTTTTTAAAACAACAGACGGAAATGTAAAGCTGGAATCAATAAAAATAATATGTTGGGTTGCCAAATAAACCCAACTGGGTTTGTTATTGTTCATTCTCTCGAAAGTAAGGAACCCTGCTGTCTAATGTGGCCTCTACGTGACTCCAGTCCTGCACCAAGCTGGTGAATCTCCTTGATCTGGGAAGAAGCTGCTCATAGAGAGGAACTTGATGTTTGAGGCCCACTCACCACCACCCTCTGAATGGTCGATAACACATGGGCAGTAAATTCCTGCCCTGCCAGTGAGACCATTGTCTTGTGCATGGGTCTTAAACAACAGTCTACAACCGCACTGAGTGAGGTGTCTGACAAGGCGGCAAGAGATATGTTTTTGCCCTGCACTCAGTGCATTGGAAAAGCTGCTATAAATTTGCTGAGATTTAACTGCACTCAGTGGGCTGAAGGACCTGTTTTGTGGTGTATGATTCTACAACAGGCCGAACACTGTCGTAGAGTTATATAGCACACAACAGGCCCTTCAGCCCATTGAGTCTTTGATCAAGCGCCCATTTATAAGAACCCTACATTGACACTATTTTATTCTCCACGCAGTCCCATCAACTCCCCCAGATCCTACCACTCACCCACACACTTGGGGCATTTATAGTAGTCAATTAATCTACCATCTTTGGGATGTGGGTGGAAACAAGGTATGGTGCTCTGAATTAATACTTTGCATCTATAGGAGAAGGACGTGGAGGATAGAGGGTTAGGGAAGGAGGTACTCTGATGGTCTGCAACATGTGGGCACCAAGAAAGAAGAAGTGTTAGAGATATTGACCACATTAAGGTGTACAGACCCTGAGGACCTGATGAAGTCTCTCCCATGGTGTTATGGGAAGCAAGGGTGGAAATTGCTGGAAACTGCAGGCCAGTGAGCCGTACATCAGTAGTTGGATATTATTGGATTAAGTTCTTTGGGATAGGATTTATGATCACTTATATGAGCAGCAACTGACTAAGTTTAGTGCATGGGAAATCCTGCCTGACAAATCTTAGTATTTGGAGGAGATTACGAAGAACATTGATGAAGGCTAAACAATAGATGTGGTCTTTTGACAAGGTCCCACTCAGTTGGCTAGTCCAGAAGGTCAGGGCACATGAGGTCCAATTTGTGTTGGTAAATTGAATCCAATACTGGCTTGGAGACAAAGGGTAGTGGTGATGGATTATTTTTCTGACTGTAAGTCTGTACCCAGTGATATTCCACAGGGATCGGTGATAGGACCTTTGTTGTTTGTCATGTATGTAAATAGACGATAATGCCTATAGCCTGATCAGTAAGTTTGCTGATGACACGGATATTTGGTGAGGTAGTAGATAGTGAGAATGATTGCCTGAGGAGACAGAGGGACATAGATCAATTGGAAAGGGGTGGGGCAGTGGCAGATGAAATTTAATCTCGACAGGTGCGAGATAATGCCTTTTGAGTCGTCTATACTACTGGCCAGACATGTTCAGTAAACAGCAGGTAATTTAGAGGTGTTGACAGTACAGAGGGATCTTGGAGTGCAAGTTCATAGATCTATGATAATGGTGAGACAGGTGAATAGGGGTGAATAGCTTGTTTGTCTTCACAAGTTATAGTTTTTAGTTTTAGAGATACAGTGCGGAAACAGGCCCTTCGGCCCACCGGGTGCGTGCCGACCAGCGATCCCCGCACATTAACACTATCCTACACCCACTAGGGACATTTTTTACATTTACCAAGCCAATTAACCTACAAACCTGTACGTCCGTGGAGTGTGGGAGGAATCCGAAGATTTCAGAGAAAACCCACGGGGAGAATGTACAAACTCCGTTCAGACAAGCGTATTGAGCATAAAAGTTGGGATATCATTTTGCAGCTGCACAGGCATTGATTCACAGGCACAGGCAGTGGTGAATCTCTGGAATTCTCCACCACAGAAGGTAGTTGAGGTCAGTTCATTGGCTATATTTAAGAGGGAGTTAGATGTGGCCCTTGTGGCTAAAGGGATCAGGGGATATGGAGACAAGGCAGGTACAGGATACTGAGTTGGATGATCAGCCATGATCATATTGAATGGCGGTGCAGGCTCGAAGGGCTGAATGGCCTCCTGCACCTATTTTCTATGTTTCTAAGATTCGGCTGCACGTGGAATATCATCTGCACTCTGGTTGCCGTGCGGGTCAGGTAGTTCTAGAACGAGAGCACAAGAGATTCACCAGGATGTTGCCAAGAATGGAGGGTAGCAGTTACAAAGAGAGGGTGAATAGGCTGGGACTGTTCTCATTGGTGCAGGAGACTGAGGGGTGACCTGTGGAGGTTTATAAGATTATGAGAGGCATAGATAGGGTAGGTCGTCACAATTTCTTTCAAAGGGTGGGGAGTCTAAAACTAGAGGACACGGTTTAAATTGAGAGGGGAAAGATTAGAGGGGAATCTGAGGGGCAACTATAGTGGTTTAGGGAATAAGCTGCCAGAGGTTTACTTTTAGTTTAGATTGGAGCACAGTTTAGCACAGAAACAGGCCCTTCGGCCCACCGAGTCCATGACAACCATCGATCACCAATTTGCACATGCTATGTTATTCCACTTTCTCATCCGCTCCCTACACATCCCAGGGAAAATGTACAAATGCCAGGTAATCTACAAACCCACGTGTCTTTGAGATGTGGGAGGAAACCAGAACATTCGGAGGAAACTTGCGTGGTCACAGGGGGAACGTGCAAACTCCACACAGACAGCACCCAAGGTCAGGATTGAACCCGGGTCTCTGACGCTGTGAGGCAGTATCTTTACCAAGCACGTGCAGAGTTTAGGTATGTTACAAAGCCTACCTGAAGCGTCTTTGAAAATCTGCCGCTGAGGGTGTGCGCGATTTTGGCGCCGTTTAGAGGGGGCGGGTTTAAAACGCGATTTTCTCTAGGCTGTTCAAATCGAAGATGTTCAGCCTAGTTAATTATTAACGAAAAATCGCTGGAAGTCCCCGTCGCAAAAGCTATTATTAGGTTTAAAGGCCTTGAATAATAGTTATAGTAGTTTAAAAATCAATCTCTAAACCCGCGACAGCCAGCAACCGCGGGGTCTCATAAAGCAGATAGCAGAAGGTGGGCTGTATATTTTTACATTAAAAAGGGCTTCTAAAGATCCCTTTATACAAAGTTTAATATTGCGAGTAGCTCAATTTGGGCCCATTATATCGCGCAGTATTTTTCTGGGCATTTGGGGCACAAATCTACCGCAATGTGAACGTTCTAAACCAGCGCGTTCCACAGGGACCCACTGGAAAGCTGATTTAAATGGGCATTTATTTACAGCAATTAAACACTGAATTCCTTCCATTTGGCCTATAAATTAATGTAAATGAGATTTAAAAATCATGTTTTATTGTGAATTATTTGTGAATATTATTTGGACATTTAGGCTATTTAAAAATGTTAATCATTTATTAAGAAATGGATAGATGTTTAGATCTAGTAATTGAAGTCTGAAATTAGCTACAATTAGGTAACTAACTAATTATATGCTTTAATTTCAGGTCATCCAAGTAAGATTATTTTATATTTGTTTCAGAATGCTTCAATCTATGATAACTGAAAATTTCATTCAGTTCTCTTAATTTTTAAGAAAGTTATGGGCTTTTGACTGTTCACGATCACAACTTTTTTGTTATGTCCATAGAAAATCAATAGGGAACAAGATGCTCATTTCCGAGTATGAAAATGGCCATAACTTTTTAAATACTTGAGATATGAAAGTGAATTAGGTGTCAAATTAAACATATTTTTATGCTTTATCTGATGGGATAAATTACAGACTTGATTTTTAAAATCTCAAAATTTTGTAACATTGCTACAGAGTTGGTAATAATTACAGTGTTCAAAAAGCACTTGGACAGATATAGGGATGGGAAAGAAATAGATGTGGGAAAATATAGAAAGATGGGATCAACATAGATAGGCATCTTGGTCGGCGTATTATCAGGCCTCGGGTTCTGTTTCCATGTTGTACGACTGTGACTCTGGCAGTCAGGTGAAATTCATGCAGGACCGAGAAAACATGCAAACTCCTCAGAGTCATTACTCAAACGCAGCTCACTGCAGCTGAGAGGCAGGAGGTGCACTAACTGCACCACTATGCTACTCCAGTATGGCTATGTAAGGTATGTCTGTCAGATCAGGTGGCACAGGAGCCTGTCATCGTCTCTGAAGGACCCCCCAGATTCAGTCTCCTCTCTGATGAAGCACACTCCCCAGCCAGTCCCAGCACCCTGCTCATTCCTAGACCCCTGGATATCCTTTTCAGTGGCGACACCCGTTTGGAAAGTTGTAGATCTACTTCCTGTGCCCCACATACAGTAGTTCAGATAGTGAATCTGGATCGCAGTGGATGTTTGTGTAATTTGTTCTATTTCTCCCATTTTAAGAAACTTGACTTCTCCAGTATCGAACCAGACGTGAAACCCTTTGAGGAAAAGTTTGGAATGCGATTTTTGGTGAAATGCAACGACTTATTCTTCAATCTGCAAAGCTGTGTGGCTGAAAATGAGGAGGGTCCCACCACAAATGTAAGCTAAGTGGTCACGATATGTATCGAGGGTATATAGGCATTGGGGATCCTTGTGTTCCGAGATCATAAGCACCCGGAATTAAGAGTTGGTGGGTGAATTAATGGATATAATGCGTTTCTCCACCCCCTTTTCAATGCCCCGATGGAATACTTTGAAATATAGTCACCCTGGTTATGTAGGAAATGTGACACTCAAACTGAGTACGGCTTGCCCTCACAAACAGCCATGTGGAACGAACAGATAATCGGTTCTAGTGGTGTTGGTTGAGGGAATAAATATTGGCCAAGGCTCTGGGCAAGACTTCTCTTTGAAAGGTTGAATTATTTAAGAGGGCACATACCTCCTCTGGCAGTGCGGCTGTCAGTGCCTCAGAACAACAGTGAAGATGTTTGTTCTCCAGCCTCTGAAGTGGGGCTTGAATCTTTAGAAGTTTGATTCACAGGGAAGAGTGCAGCCCGTTGCTCCAGAGCTGACATAACAAAAGAGAAGATAAACACAAAATGCTGGAGTAACTCAGCAGGTCATCGAGGAAAGGAAATGGGGATGGGAGGGGTCGAAGAGGCATGGGGTTGGACCTCTGCTCCGTGCCCTTTCTCCAGTTGTGATAGTGATCTGCCTTGGTTGTAGGTGGAGCCTTTCTTTGTCACGCTGGCCCTCTTCGACATCAAGGACAATCGGAAGATCTCGGCTGACTTCCACGTGGATCTGAATCACCCGAGTGTGCGATACATGCTGTCAAACTCCACGGCCACGATGAACGGTGGCGAGGGATTGGCGTCATCCCAGAAATCCATCAACGGCATTCCTGAGAACCTGTTGCAGTACCCGAAACAGGTGGGAACGGATGCTCATTGCAGTTATGTCTCCCTATTTCAGCCCAAAACTAGGTTTAATTAGCATTCCTCTTTGAAGTAAAGCTGATTAGCGGGAGAGCCTGATGGGTGTTATGTTATAATAATAATAATAATAATAACTTTATTTCGGACTCAAGGTCCAGACAAGGGGCAACATTACATTAAAAATGCATTGCATTTTTAAAAATATCATAAAGTACATATAAAATCTTAGTATATCACTTATAAAAACATCATGAATTATATATTATGAATATATGTGGATGTTATGAAGAGTTTAGATTTAGGTTTAAGTTTTATTATTATCACGTCTACTGAGGTACAGTGAAAAACTTTGTTTTGCATGTTTTCTAATCAGATCAGATAATATTATACATAAGTACAATCAAGTCAAACTCAAGTACAATAGGTGAAGCAAAGGGCACAGAGTACCAAATAGAATTCTCAGCAATATAGCACATCAGTTGCATTTATACGAAGTCCAATGTCCACAATGGGGTAGAGGTGAATCGGTCAGCTCCCCGGCTAATGGAAGGGCTGTTCAGAAGCCTGATAACAGAGGAGAAGAAGCTGTTCCTGAGTCTGGTGGTGCGTGCTTGCTAGTTTCTGTACCTTCGGTCGGGTGGAAGCAGGGAGGAGGAAGAAAGACCAGGGTGGTACGCCATTGACTTTGTTGGCAGCTTTACTGAGGCAACGTGAATCGTAGATGAAGGCGATGGTGGGAAGTCTGGTCTATGTGATGGACTGGGCTACTCTCTGCAATGTCTTGCAGTCATGGGCAGAGCTGTTCTCAAGCCAAGCTGCGATGCAAATATGCTTTCTATGGTGCATTGGTAGAAGTTTGTAAGAGTTATTGGAGACATGCCAGATTTCCTCAGTCTCCTATGGAAGTAGCGGTATTGATGTGCCTTTTAAGCCGTGGCATCAATGTGGTTGGTCCACAACAGTTCATATAATGGTATATGGACACACTGATCTGTTTTGTAGTAAATGCCTACTATGTTCTGTGTGCTGAAGCAAAGCAAGGATTTCATTGTCCTATCAGGGACACATGACAATAAACTCACTTGAACTTGAACTTGGTAATATTCACCCCAAAGAGGTGAGGGGTGTTTTGATGTCAGGCCTGATTTGGAATATCAAGAGTCGAGGAAGTTCAGATGAAAGATCACAGTTTTCAAAGAAATGTCAAACACACTCATTGGTCGTTGGTTCTTTGTGAGCTATTTTGTATGGAACTTCAAAGCAGCATTGGAAAATTGCAAGGAGAACAAATTACAGGCTAGTTGGCGAGTTAATTGGATTGCGTTGAGACATTTGACAAAGCAAATGATTAAAGAGCCCAGCTGGAATCCTTGTAAATGTGCGGTTATCCATAAAATGCACCAATAAATTAGATGTACTTAAAAATTATTTATTTCAGCTGGTTAAAAATAAAACCTAGAAAATAATCTGGCATTTTTAGGACGTTGTTGGTGCTGGATTGGCAGATTTTTCTGGACTTGGATATTATTCCTGTTAATACAGGTCCACCACCGATTTGTGGGCATTCTTGGTTGCAGAGCCTTTCTGGATTATTCATTTTGCCGCACCAACAGAGTTTAAGGATCTGAGAGGAATCCCAACAGTACCAGAACGGTCCGCCAAGGAGCCGAGATACTGACCCGCCGATCAGCCTCTAAAGTCGGCTATGGTAATGGATCTGCTGGCTCCAGCTGGGCCAGAGTTCCAAAGCCCTGGCCACAGGGGGCAAATTCGACCCGCTGATCGGAGCGGAAGTCCCGATGAGGTCGAGATGGGCCACCTCCTCCTGACTAGGCGCCACATTTTCGGGACTTCTGTGGGAGATTTCAAGTGTTCTCTCTTCATTTTGTCCAGTTTAAAGGAGATGCCAGAATACCAGTTGCCGGAAAATCGGTGGTGGACCTGTATTAAGATATTACAGTGTTATAAACTTTCAAATGAACCTGATAAGGTTAAGACCATAAGACATAGATGCATAAATAGGCCCCTTCAGCCCTTCAGCACGGCTGATATATTTTTCCCCTCTCAGCCCCACTCTCTTCCTGCCTTCCAGTAACATTTGGCACCCTTACTAATCAAGAATCTACCAATCTCTGCCGTAAAAATGCTCAATGATTTGACCTCTGGCTAAAGAAACTGCTCCTCATCTCTTTTCTAAAGGTATGTCCTTTTACTCTGAGGAAGTGCCCTCTGGTTCTAGACTATCCCATTACTGGAAGCATCCTTTCCACATCCACTCTCTCTTGGCCTTTCATTATCCAATAGGTTTCAATGAGATCCCACCGCCCCCTCCCCCGCCCCCCATCCTTCTAAACTCCAGCAAGTAGAGGCCAAGAGTCTTCAAATGTTCCTCTTATGTCAACCAACCATCCCCGGGATAATTCTCGTAAACCTCCACACACTCTCCAAAGCCAGCACATCCTTCCTCAGATATGGGGCCCCAACCAGCTCACAATATTCCAAATGTGGCCACAACAGCACTTGATATTGCTTCAGCATTTACATCTTTGGTTTTGTATTCTTGTCCCCTCCAAATTAGAATTGGATTGTTAAAGAACAAGGGCACTTGTGACCTTCATGGGAGTGTGAGAATAAGAGTCCCAAAGTTTTTCAAGGGAGCCGAAGTACTGGATCTTGTTGAGTTTCGAGGACACAGGGATCCAGGGATTTGATAAGGCTCAGAGAGGGCTAACGAGTCAAGAGTTCATTTGCTGCAGCTTTTACAGGCACACTAAATAGGACAACACAACAAATAAATATACCATCAATTATGCCAGACCATGATAGTCCAAGCCACAGTACATGGAGCAAGATCCATGGAGTTTAGTTTGGTTTAAAGATACAGCATGGAAACATGACATCCATTGATCACCCGTTCACACTAGTTCCATGTTATCTCTCTTTCACATCCAGTCCCTACACACTAGGTACAACTTACAGAGGCCAGTTAACCCACAAATCCGAACGTGTTCGGGATGTGGGAGGATACCGGATCACCTGAAGGAAACCTTTGCGGTTACAGGGAGAACGTGCAAACACAGCACAGACAGCACGCGAGGTCAGGATCGTACCTAGGTCTCGTGCACTGTGAGGCAGCGGCTCTAGCAGTTGCACCACTATGCCGCCCACATGTAGTTTGATGTTAAGGCAGGATTGTGGTTAGGGGTGTGCAGCGTACTTCAAGTTGGTGGGAAGAAGCTGTTCTTCAATCTGGTGTCCACCGTATTCAGCTGCCAATACCTTGTTCCCGATGGTAACAGCGAGATGAGAGCGTGGCCAGGTCGATGTGAATCTTTGACAATATTAGCTGCCTTCTTAAGGCAGCACTTCTTGGAGATCCCTTCAATGGTGGGGAGATCAATGGTGGGGAGATCAGGCTTTGTGTAGCTTCCTTTATTCGTGAGCGTTCGAATTACCGAACCAGGAGTGTAAGAACTGAGACCCCGATGAGTTGTGGGGAAGCGACTTGCAGAATGGTTGTGATTCCCGAATAGTTGCATAGTGGACTGTTGGGGATGTATTGCTCTCCCCAGAGCCCCACCTGTCATTGTGTATCCTAGTCTGTATTATGCTCCCAGTGATATTTTAATGAATGTCAGATGTTGTCTCTCCAGGGCATTTTCTCTGTCTCCTGCCCTCATCAAGACATATTTCTTGTCGCTCGGGTGGAGAAGGTTCTACAGGGAGGCATCACCCAGTGTGCAGAACCCTACATGAAGAGCTCAGATTCAGCCAAGGTACGGCACTTGATTCCTGATCTCCTGCCCGGTCTCGTTTTGCCTTCACGGCTTTTGTTCTGGTGTGCAATGGAAGTAGGTCGGTTACCCGGGTCCTGTGCAACACTAGGGATAGGCACGAGGAGTGGAATGTGTGCACCGTGTGTCCCGATGAAGCAGTGCTCAGGAAGATCCACGAAGTAGAGATATAGTGTGGAAATAGGCCCCTTGGCCTACCGACTCCATGCCGACCAGCAATCCCCGCACACTAGCTCTCTACTACAGACGAGGGACAATTTACGATTACCGATGCCAAGTTAAACTACAGGGTCGGGTACTTTTCGGCGCTGCCGTTCTGGCGCCGCTATTTCGGCGCCTCCGTTTATAATATCTGTACTCATCAGAACCCTAACCCTAACCCTAACCTCTGTAAATACCTCCAGATAAATAAAAGTGTTCCATGGGTCACAATACTCCGGGAAAGTGAATTCCAGAGATTCATCACCCTCTGCAAGAAGTTCCTATGCCAAGGATATTGCAAGTGAGATCAGCTTTATGTTAACAAGTTTGGAAATTGGTTTCCACTGGCCCATCGCTGTGGCACCCTAGCCCTAACCCATACCCTAACCCTAACTCTAACACCCCGAAACGGCGGCGCCCAAACGCAGCGCCGAATGGTACCATTCCGAAACTACAAACCTGCATGTCTTTGGAGGGGGGGGGACCGCAGCACTGGGAGAAAACCCACGCAGTAACTGGGAGAACATACAAACTCCATACAGACAGCACCCGTAGTTAGGATCGAGCCAGTCTTTGCCGCTGTAAGGCAGCAACTCTACTGCTGCACCACTGTGCCGCCCAACTTTTATGTGCACCTCAGAAAGGAGGGATAAGGCATAATGTTCGCTCAAACCCACAAACATCCCCATGGACAGTGTGGCACTCCCGCTTAGTGTGTTTCATGTAGTGTCAGCCAGGATCTATGTGCTCACATTTCTGGAACGGGGGTGGAACCCATGAGCTTCTGATTCGGAGCTGAGTGGGAGAACCTGATGACCCGTCCCGTGACATGAACAGGTCACACCAACGGTGCCAAGAAGTTAAATGTTGGGTTCTCTATGGCTGCACACCAGTGCATCTTTTTTGGTAACCTTATTCTCTGAGAGAGGGGTTTGTGTCTCTGTTGGTCTTGCAGTCTCTTACTTCCTTACCTAGGTAAACATACACCAGCCCACAAGGAATGTCAGATGATTCTGTGTGACATTTACAATTTTCTACCTTTTCTTCAACTCTCTTTTTGGTCTCACCTCTCCGTATATCTCCGCAAACTCTTCAGACCTTTAACCTTCCAAGGTCTTTGCACTCCAACAGGTCTGCACTCCAATTGTTGTTGCTCCACCATTGGTGGCTATGCCTTCAGTCCAGGCACGGAACTCGCTATCAAAATATGGAGGGGACAGGTGGGGACACAATTTTTTGGCAGCCACGCGCGCATGCGCACACTCACGCGCTAGGCTTCGGAGGCTCAATCCAGCGCTAAATGCAGCTGAACTGCCTGTCTTGCCGGGTTAACCTACAGCCCTGTCTGGACACCAGCGCTGCTTCTCCGCGATTGCCATATTTCCCGCAAACCCAGGCAGGTTCACCTGGCGGGACAGGCAGAGTGAGCTGGGTTTAGCGCTGCTTCTCTGCGCTGGCTGTGGGCCTGGGGGCACCCCGCCTGTCTGACTCCCGACCTCTCTGGCCACCCGTGGGGGGGGGGCACTCGGGAGGGGACAAGGCAGCGCCGGAGACCCGGTCGGGATCGATCCTGGCTGCGGATGAGGCGCAGGTCTGTGCCACGTCTCCCTCCTCCAATCACCGCGCTCTATCCTCAGTCCCACCCCCCCCCCCACTCCTCCCTCCTCCAATCATCGTGCTGAATCATCATGTCCCGCCCCCATTGCCTGCTGACCGACGTCTCTCGTCCAATCGGCGCCCTCGATCAGCAGTCCCACCAGCACTGTCTCGCGGAAAGCGGAGATTTTAAAATCCGGATGACTAAAACTTGGGGGGATGTCCCCCACCTCTCAAAACATGGAGGGGACGTGTCCCCTCTGCCCCCCCCCCCCCCCCCCCCCCCCCACCTCACCACTGCTCCAATCAGGTCCTCCTCAAAATCTCCTCTTTGGCCTTTCCCGAATATCTCAAGAGTTGGCACAGGCTCACCTTTGGTCTGAGGAAGCTCCTTTACATGTTTGACTATGTATAAGTCGTGTTCACTGTCTAACAGCCGAGTTGATGGGAAGAGTGGCGGTCATGTCTCTTCTTGTGCTTTCTTGATAGAATGTGCTTTCATCCCAATGTGGTCTTGCTAGAATTCCCTCGTGAAATTTCCACAGGATTTCTGACATAAAGGACTAACATCGTAGGCCAAGAGCTGATTTGATGAGTTTCATTAATTTACAGGTTGCACAGAAAGTATTGAAAAATGCCAAGCAGATGTGCTCCAGACTCGGGCAGTATCGCATGCCATTTGCCTGGGCTGCAAGGTGAGTCAATGAAGCTGTTACCTTAAAACATTCTGAACAAAGAGCTAATGATGAAATGTTTATCATAATTAATTAGAGTCAAAGTCATACAGCGTGGAAACAGGCCCTTATGCCCAACATGCTCACATGATCAACATATCCGATCTACACTAGTCCCACCTGCTTGCATTTGGCCCATATCCCTCTAACCTATCCCATCCATGTACCTGTCTAAATGTTTCTGAAATGTTGTGATAGTACCTGCCTCAACTACCTCCTCTGGCAGTTCGTTCCATACACCTACCACCATTTGCATGAAAAAGTTGCCCCTCAGATTTCTATTACATTTCCCCCCTCCCCTCACCTCACCTCAAACCTATGTCCTCTGACTCTCGAATCCCCTACTCTGGGCAAGAGACTTTGTACTGCTTAAGTGAAGTAAAGATGCTAGCATGATGTACTTGGGCCAAATAGTCTCTTCCTGTGATATGCATTCAATGTATTCAATGTGAGCAGAATAGATTTCAGAATATTGGATTTGAAGGAGCATAGGTCACTTCCTGCATTCTAGAAATAACCTAAGCTGTGAGGCTGGTGTGTTTTGAACCAATTGCTTCTTGCAGTTCCCTCAGTTTTATCTGTTCAGTTTGTTGTCATGTGTACTGAGGTACAGCGAAAAGCTTTCGTTTCATGGTATCCATATAGCAGAAAGGCAATACATGGTTCCAATCAGTCCATGTACAGTGTAAATATACATGATATGGAAATAACGTTTAGTGCAAGGTAAAGCCAACGAAGTCTGATCAATGATAGTCCAAGGGTCACCAAAGAGGTAGATAGTAGTTTAGCGTGGCTCTCTGGTTGTGGTAGGATGCTTCAGTTGCCCGATAACAGCTGGGTTGCATACTGTTTTACTGGATGCTTTGAAAGTAAAGTTTTTAATTACTTTCTTGGTCAAAAATCAACAAATGCCATGTAGACAATATAGATAATCAACCGTAGATGTAGATTTGGGAGAATTGATTTATTCACTGAACGGTTGAGGAGAAGGGTAGTGATGGGTTTAAGGGAAAGCTGAATAAACACATGGTGAAGAGAGGGATGGAAGAGATGGTGACTGAGGGTTTGGAGGATGTTAATGTGGAGTTTGCACTCACCCAGATGAGCCAAACAACTTATTGTTCATTTGATGCAACTCTTTCCTCAACCCCCTTTTCTCTAAAATACCTTCTCTGGGCTTAATATCAGGACCATTAAATGTACTTAGCTTCGAAAAATGCAAAATGGTTTGTGTTTAATCCGAAGATTGTTGCAAGTCAATATATTATATATAATAATAATAATAATAAAAATAAATTTTATTTATTGGGCGCCTTTCAGACATCTCAAGGACACCTTACATAGGTTAACAGGAAATATAAACATATAATCAGAATAAAATAAATAATAAAGACATCACAGAAACACAAATTAAAAACAGAATTCAGTCCAAAAACAAAAATCAAAAACACAATGTGAAGAGGGAGCAGCGGCAGCTAAAGCACGCCAGCGTCCACTCTCCCTTCATGGCAGCCATCTTGGACAAAGACTAACAGGATTACCTTACAGACAAAAAATCATCCCCCCACAATGGATACCACTGTGGGGGAAGGCACAATGGCCAGTCCCTATCCCAAGTTCACCCCAAAGTCAGGCCTATTGAGGCCACCGCAATTGCCTCTACGGAGGCCCGATGTTCCTGGCCGTTCTCACCGGGTGGTCTTGCCCCGGCGTCGGGAGAGTCCTCTCAGCAGCTGGGCCACCTGGAACGGCCGCTTCCTAGCTGGAGACCGCGGCTTCCGAAGCCGACAAGGCCGCGCCGGTTTGGAGCTCCCAGGCTCCCGATGTTGAAATCGGCGCTGCCCACTCCGCACTGCAGACCCGCAGCCCGGAGGTGTTGAACACGGCGGTCTCAGCTCACCAGAGCTCCAGCGCGTCGATCCAGCACGGTGACCCAGGCAAGGCATCGCCCGCTCTGCTCCGCGATAGCGCTCCAGCGCTGTGCCGCCACCGAGGCCGAGGTGCTGGGTGGTCCCCGCCAGGAAACGGCGCTCCAAGCCCGCTGGTAGGCCACGAGGACGGGTCGACGGGCAGCCCGGAGAAAAAGCTGCCTCTCCGACCAGGTAGGGACCTAGAAGTAAAATTAACCCCTACCCCCCACATTAAAAAGTCCATATCCCCTACAGACAAAAAACAGGACTCACTAAAAACTTTTTCTAAAAAGCGAATTAAAACGGACGGCTGCTGGCTAGCAGCCGTTCCCCAAGATGGCTCCTCCTCCTCTGTATATGATGGAACAGACAGAATTACTGTCATATAATAATATTGCTAATTATCCTGCCATTAGCTTTGATTTGTGTCTCTTTATATAAGAAATGTGTTTTTGAATCAGTATATGTTTTCAAGTTGTTGTTTTGTAAAAGCCGATACTTTGTATCCTGAACATCTGCATTCCCTCCAATAGACCTATCTTCAAAGATGCTCAAGGGACACTTGACAAGAATGCACGATTCTCCACACTTTATAGGCAAGATAGCAATAAGCTCTCCAACGAAGACCTGCTCAAGTTGTTGTTGGACTTCAGGAAGTGAGTGTGTATTTTTTATTACTGTGGTGCAATTCCAAAATCTGTTGTTGTGAATCTTGCAGGAAAGGTTCAACACGTTTCTTCAGCCCATTTGAACCTGGGATCACCTAGTGGTGGTGCAGTACACAGCACAGGTCAGTTCTGTGTACCTTCTCTTTTGAACCGTCTATAGTGTGGGTTGGAAGCATTAAGGGCCTGTCCCACCAGCTTGCGACTGCATTCAGCGAGCGCAACCTATCGTGGTCGCTTGAGCCGTACGGCCTCGCGGGGCCGGTCCCACTTCGATCGCCGGAGCCGTATGGAGTTGTGTGGGGCTGGTCCCAACATCGCGCGGGGCTCCGAAAAACTGACACTGTCCAAAAATCCCACGCGGCAACGGCCTGTCGGCCCGCAGCCACATTGAGGCCGTACGCAGCGTCTCGACGGGCGTACGCAGCGTCTGGACACCATACGCAGCGTCTTGACGGCGTACGCCTAGCGCGTGGCGTTGCGCGATGATGTCACCGCCCGGTGTGCCGTTGCATGATGACGTAACCGCCCGACGCCGTGCAACGTCCAAATTCAGTCGACCCGCCTCCTGCCCAGCTGATTGGTGAGTATAATGTGAGCTCCAGACGGCTCCGCGGTTGGAAGTGGGACCGCCCCCACGAGGCCGTACGCCTCAAGCCATCATGTTTGGTTGTGCTCGCCGCATGCAGTCGCCCTTTAGTGTGCAGATTTGCTCCTCCTTTTGTTGCTCGAAAACCTCCTCAACCCTGTATTTTAATATTGTTTTCTGCTTCACTAGACCGGAGAAGATGTCTAAACTTCCAGTTATTTTGGGGAACCTGGACATCACCATTGACAATGTGACTCCCGATTTTCCGAGTAAGTTTACCTGCAATTTCTCATCGAATTTCCAGCACTGCTTTTCCCTCTCTCCATCAACTCCTGTGACCATCTGTGATCTTGCTATCCAAATGCAAGCAAATGCAGATGCTGGACATATGAAAGAAAGATGCAAAATGTTGGGATTACTCGGCAGGTCAGGCAGCATCTGTGGAGAGAGAAATTGAGTCAATGTTACAGACCTGGAATCAAATTTTGCTTTCATTCATTGCCTTCTCTTGCACATCCTTTGTATCTCTCGCTCCACTATTTGAGCAAACGTCAATTTCCAATTATTCTCCCCAGATATTTTGCCTCCATGTCATTCTTCATTTAGGTTTGCAATTCTGTAGCGCCATTCGCAACCCTTGTTAGACCATCCTGTATGGTATATAGCCAGCAAAATACTAGTGAAGCATAATCACTGTTGTAATGCAGGAACACACAACAAGCTCCCACATGCACCAGTGAAATTATGATCTGCCTTTTCGTAATGTTACGCGAGGAATAAACATTGTCCAAGCCACCTTTAAACAAGAGCCCAGGACTAACAATCTAGAAAGTTGAGTTCAGATCTCAGCTTGGCAACAGTTAGTTTCAGTAACGGCAAGAACAAAATTATTTGTCCCTTTTGTTTTCAAGGAAGGATAGCTGAACCTGCCAAGTCTGTTTAGTGTTTCACTCCAGATTCACCAAATGTGTTTGCTACTTAAATATCCTCTGAAATGGTCAAACGATGCTGTTAGAATGAGAAACAAATGCAGGCCTTGCCAGCAATGTCCAGATCCAGAAAAATAAACAAAAACAAATCTACTGTATCCGTTGTTCAAGATGTGGACTCTTATATATCGGCGAGACCAAACGCAGATTGACCAAACACCTTTGCTCAGCCCGCGTGAACCAACCTGATCTCCCGGTTGCTGGACACTTTAATTCCCCTTCCCATTCCTACAAAGGCCTTTCTGTCCTCGGCCTCCTCCAGTGAGGCTAAACACAAATTGGAGGAACAGCATCTCATATTTCGCTTGGGCAGCTTACAGCCCAGTGGTATGAATATTAATTTCTCTCACTTCAGGTATCACCGGCATTCCCTCTCTCTCTATCGCTCCCCCACCCAAGTCACACTAGCTTCTCATTTTCACCCTACATACAGCTTACAATGGCCTGTTTCCTTTATCATCGATATTTTTTTGCATATCTTTCATTCATTGTTCTTTATCTTTCCACATCGCCGTCTATATCTCTCGCTTCCCTTATCCCTAACCAGTCTGAAGAAGGGTCTCGACCCGAAACCTCACCCATTCCTTCTCTCCAGAGATGCTGCCTATTGAGTTACTCCAGCTTTTTGTGTTTATCTTCGGTTTAAACCAGCATCTGCAGTTCCTTCTTGCACAAAAACAAACATCTCTTCGACCTAATGTTTGGCCACACGTGTCTCCATATCTTCTCATATGATTTTGTGCACGAACGCATTGGAGAAATGCCTCTGATTGTTGTATTACTTTAAGTGATGCCTGTAAATATGTGTTGTTGCAGGTTGTTTGAACTCTTCATACATCCCAGTGAAGCATTTTGAAAATAGCTCTAAGGTCTTGGTTACTCACGAGGTGGAGGAATTTTTTCCTTGTACAGCAAAGCTTTCTCAACCGTTTACCATTTACAACAATCATCTCTACGTTTACCCAAAACATCTGAAGTATGACAGTCAAAAATCATTCGCAAAAGTGAGTAATGTTGCATCTGCAATGAGTTAGCTGTCGAGCTGCAGACTGTTTTTAATTGTTGTAATTTGGGTCCGGCCCTGCTGAGTGCACCCCACCCCCCCTGGACTGTCTCCCTCGGATGGTCATGTCGCACAGACACATCTGCACTTTAGTCTGTTTGAACTGTTTTGACTATTTTACTGTTCTTTTTACAATCCATGTTCTCGGGGTATCTAAATCTAAATTTTATTAGTTATTTATGTTATGACATCGGATGGAAGCTGAATACCAAATCTCGTTGCGCTTATGTGCAATGACAATAAAAGATATGATTATTATTATTATTATTATAATTTAGTGGCCTGATAGTAAAATCCTGATAATCCGTTTTCCGGCTTTTCGGAAGTCCTAATAGTTTGGCACTGGGCTCACCAGGTGATGTTTTTCATGAGGCTTTCTCGCTCACAAATTCCACAGTCCCGAGCTTCCTTTCCATTCATGTCTGCCTCAGTTCCCACTTTCACTTCCCACATACTGGGGCGCTGATTCCCACACTCCCTTTTAGCTCTCCTAAGGTCCCAGTTCCAGCACTCTCTTTAAACATGGGTAGTTCACGGGACAATTACAATACCTATTAACATCTTTTAAAAAAGTGAACTAAAGGACTGTTGGAGGTAGACAAAAATGCTGGAGAAACTCAGCGGGTGAGGTAGCATGTATGGAGCGAAGGAAATAGGCAACGTTTCGGGTAGAAACCCTTCTTCAGACACTTACACCTACTCCCCTAAAGGACTGTTGGGGTATTTTTGGAAATAACATCCAACGTTAAAGAAAGTCTTCAGGTCCAACACCTCCAAATTCCTCTTCATAGAAACAAAGAACTGCAAATGCTGGTTAATAAACAAATGGGCACAAAGTGCTGGAGTATCTCAGTCGGTCAGGCAGCATCTCTGCAGAACCTGGATGGGTAACTTTTTGGGTCAAGACCCTTCTTCAGTCCTACGCATGCCGGATTAATGGAGTTTGACAGTACTCTGCATGTTGTAGGTAACAAACTGATTCTGAGTTAGGGTGCTGGTGCTGGTTTAAATTAAATTAAATTAAATTTCTTTATTTATATAGCACATTTTTAGTCAACTTGCATTGACCCCAAAGTGCTTCACATAATTACATTCACACACACAGGCAAAGATGGGTGAAGTGTCTTGCCCAAGGACACACACAGGCAAAGGTGGGTGAAGTGTCTTGCCCAAGGACACAACGACAGTATGCACTCCAAGCGGGATTCGAACCAGCTACCTTCCGGTTGCCAGCCGAACACTTAGCCCATTGTGCCATCTGTCGCCCCAGTTATGTTGTAACCCTGTCCAGCTGACTCGATCTTCAGCTTCTCGTATGAAAGATAATTTGTTTTTCTTTTATGCAGGCGAGGAACATTGCTGTTTGCCTGGAGTTCAGGGACTCTGATGAGGAAGAGTCACAGCCTCTGAAGGTCAGTATCGTTTAGATTTGCAAGGATTTTCCTGTTTGTTGCTGACAATACAGTGTCAGCCACGGAGTATTACTGAAGTGAGATCAATGATTCTTAATAAATTGTCGGTTTACAATGAGCAGCCAGTTTACATAGAACATAGAATCGGTACAGGAATCGGCCCTTCAGCCCATAATGTCTGGCTGAACATGATGCGAAGACCAACTCTCATCTGCCTGCGTATATAATCCATATCCCTCCATTCCCTGCACATCCATACGCCTATCCAAAAGTCTCTTAAATACCACTATCATGTCTGCCTCCATCACCACTCATCGCAGCACGTTACAGGCACTCGACAACCTCTGTGTAAAACAAACGTGTCACGCACATCTCCTTTGAACATTTTCCCTCCCTCACCTTAAAGCTAAGCCCTCCAGTATTTGACATTTCCATCTTGGGGAAAAAAGTCACCCTATCTCTGCCTCTCATAATTCAGTGTACATTTAGCAGGTCTCCCACTCAACCTCCAGTGTTCCACAGAAAACAATCTAAGTCCTGTCCAACCTCAGCTTGTAGCTAATGCCCCTGTCCCACTTAGGAAACCTGAACGGAAACCTCTGGAGACTTTGCGCCCCACCCAAGGTTTCCGTGCGGTTCCCGGAGGTTGCAGGTGGTTGCCGGTGGTTGCAGGTAGTGGAAGCGGGTAGGGAGACTGACAAAAACCTCCGGGAACCGCACGGAAACCTTGGGTAGGGCGCAAAGTCTCCAGAGGTTTCCGTTCAGGTTTCCTAAGTGGGACAGGGGCATAATACCCCCTAATCAAGGCATCATTCCGGTAAACCTCCTCTGCACCCTTTCCAAAGCCTCCACATCCTTCCTGTAATGGGCTGACCACAACTGCGTACAATACTCCAATTTCAGCCTAACCAAACCCCTATAAAACTGCAACATGATTTCCTGACTCTTAAACATAATGCCCCCACCAATGAAGGCAATCAAACATACGCATTCTTAACCACTTTATCTAGTTGTGTTTGCCACTTTCAGGGAGCATGGACTTTGACCTCAAGATCCCTCTGTACATTAATTTTGTTCGGGGTCTTGCCATCAATTGTATATTTTCCTCTTACATTCCACCTCCCAAAGTGCAACGCCTCATATTTGGTCGGAATAAACTCCTTCTGCCATTTCTCTGTCCATTTCTGTAGCTGATTTATTTTCTTCTGTGTACTTTGACAGCGTTTCCTCGCAGTCTGTGACACCAGCAATCTTGGTGTCATCTTCAAACTTACTAACTAACCCATCTATATTTATGTCCAAGTTATTTATATATATCAAAAACAACCGAGGTCTATTAATCCATGCAGAACATCAGTGGTCACAGACCTCCAGCCTGAACATTGTCCTTCAGAACTCTCTGTTGTCTATCAGTAAGTCAGTTGAGAATCATCAGAACTGAACTCCCCTCCATGGACACAATCTACACACAGCGCTGTCAAAAAAGAGCAGAGAGAATTATCAGAGACACACTACATCCAGCTCACTCCCTGCTCAAACACAAAAACTGCACATACAACCTCAGGCACAGACGAGCGGACAGTATCGCCACAAACAGAACACGCTTTTTTAAGAGCTTCTTCCCTGCAACAGTGAGACTCTTGGCCAAAACAAAACAAAATGAACTGATGTCCTGATATAGGGTTTGTGCAAGTTACAATGCTCTCACTTTCCCCTTTGTATAGGGTTTTAGGCATTTTCTTTTTTTATTTCTGGAGTGGTATGTGTTTTTTATGGATTATGTGTCTTCTGTGTGTCTTTTTAACTTTTTTAAATTTTTTAATTTTTAATTTTAATTTTTAACTTGACTTGACTTGACTCTCTGAATAGCCGCACAAGAGTTCCTATGTGTGTAAGCACAAATGGCAAATAAAGTTTTTGACCTTTTTTGACCTTGAGAATTCATACGATCAAATCACTGTTAATCCTATACATTTTAATCTTCTGGATCAGCCTACTATGCGGGACTTTTGCCAACTGCCTTACTAAAATCCACGTACGATCACCTTTGTCACTTCCTCCAAAAGCTCAATCAAGTTAGTAAGACACCACCTGCCGCATACAAAATGTACTCAGTTCGTTGCTGGAAATCGAGTCATAAAGCATGGATTTATGTGATTTGGCCCACTAAATCCCCGCTGCCCACTGAGCACCTGTCTGTGTTAATCCCAGCACTTGGCCCAGAGCCCTCTTTGTATGGGCATTTCAAGTACTCAACACTGCTTTAATATTGTCAGGGACTCTGCTTCCAACACTCTCTCCCAGGCAGTACATACAATGTAATCACCACTGTCTGGTAGAAGAATTACCCCTCAGATCCACTCTAGATCACTTTACCATAAATCTCTGTTCTGGTCTTACCCTTGCAATTCTTCCCAATATATCTCTGTCCTCATTACATGGCAGGGACCAAAAAGATCTTAGTACAAGCAAGGCTCAATACAAATGTGGGACCACTGAGTGCAAATAAGAAAGCAAATTGTTGGAGGACCATAGTGGGTCAGGCAGCATGTGTGGTGACATAAAATGGTTGCTGCGTTGGGTTGGGGCCCTACATCAGGCCTAAAAGTGTGGAGGAAGGAATATAAAGAGGAGAGAGGGAGGGGTGAGATGGGGAAGCTGGTCGGTGATAAGCGGAACGAGGTGAGGGTGGGAAATGATGCACGGGTGGAGCTGAAGGAGAAGAGAGGAAGGGGGAGATAGAGCTAGAGGCTGGAAGGTGTTGAGTAGTACCAGTGGCACTGCTGAGCATTTCCCTGCTTCCAGTGTGAAGATGGCGATGTACAAATGCTCTTCATTTACAGTCTTTATAGCAGAAAATGCAAGTGTTGACTATTTTTCTTTCTGCTTTCTCTCTGTGCAGTGCATATACGGGAGACCCGGAGGTTCTGTATTTACGAAATGGGCCTTCTCCGTGGTGTTGCATCATCATCACAACCCAGAGTTCTATGATGAGGTAAAAACGGACACTCTATAAGGACAAATATATTTGGGCAGCACAGTGGCGTAATATTTGGGCGGGCATAGTGGTGATGTAGGTGACCCCTGGTGCTGTCTGTGTGAAGTTTGCACGTTTTCCCTATGACCTTGTGCTCCAGTTTCCCCCTACGTCTCCAAGACATGCAGCTGGTAGGAAAATTGGCCAAGGTAAATTGCCCCTCATTTGGGTAACAGGAGAATCAGGGTGCAGTTGATGGAAATATGAGGGAGAACAGGTTACAGGGGAGTCGAGAATAGGATTGCTGAGTGAGTCAGCTAGCATAGAACCTGCATTATTTCAAAATATGATATTTCTCTAAGTTTTTTTTTTCAGGCTCTGAGATCACAGGCTAGGCCTGCATTTATTGCCAATCCCTAATTGCCATTGAGAAGTTGGTCACCACCTTGAATCACTGAGGTTCTTATAGTTGGACAGGGACTTTCAGAATTCATACCTCTGTTAAATCTCTTGCAAAGCTGACTGGCTCCCATTGGGTTCAGATGGATTTTGATGCCAGAATTCAAGAATTCTCTCTCTGTTTCAGGTTAAAGTGGAGCTCCCAACACAACTCCACGAGAAGCATCATTTGTTGTTCACCTTCTATCACGTCAGCTGTGACAACTCGAGCAAAGGCACCACCAAGAAGAAAGAGACTATTGAATCTCAAGGTTTCACTTGATGTCTTTCCTTAATGATATCAACAATATCCATAAGAGTGTTTATTGTATCTCTCACCCCATCAGGACATTGTAAAGCCAATTAGAGTCATAGTCACACAGCGAAGAAACACGACCTTCGACCCAACTCGTTTATGCAGACCAAAATGACCCATCGAAGACAGCCCCATTTGCTCACGTTTGGCCCAAATCTCTCGAAACCTTTCCTATCCACGAACCTGTCCATAGAGCAAAAAGCTGGGTCTCAACCGGAAACATCACCTTTTCTCCAGAGATGCTGTCTGACCCGTTGAGTTGCTCCAGCTTTTTGTGTCTATCTTCGGTTTTAATCATCTCCAGTTCCTTCCCACACAAGTACCTGTCCAAATGTATCTTCAATATTTTTATTGTAGTTACCTCAACTACTTCCTTTGACAGCTTGTTCCATGCACACCACCTTCTGTGTGGGTGGTGAGTGTCTGCGACACGCTGCCAGCAATGATAGTTGAGGCAGATACAATAGTGGCATTTAAGAGAGTTTTAGATGGGCATATGAATACACAGGAAATGGAGGGATTTGAATTATGAGCCAGCAGATAAGAGATGGTCTTGGCATCATGTTCGTCACAGACATTGTAGTCTAAAGGGCCTGTTATTTGTGCTGTATTGTTCTATGTTGTAATTCATCACAGAGGGAGGCTGTTCAGTCCATAGGCTTGTATTCACTGGAGTTTGGAAGGATGAGGGGGATCTTATAGAAACATATAAAATTATAAAAGGACTGGACAAGCTAGATGCAGGAACAATGTTCCCAATGTTGGGCGAGTCCAGAACCAGGGGCCACAGTCTTAGTATTAAGGGGAGGTCATTTAAGACTGAGGTGAGAAAAAAACTTTTTCACCCAGAGAGTTGTGAATTTATGGAATTCCCTGCCACAGAGGGCAGTGGGGGCCAAGTCACTGGATGGATTTAAGAGAGAGTTAGATAGAGCTCTAGGGGCTAGTGGAGTCAAGGGATATGGGGAGAAGGCAGGCACGGGTTATTGATAGGGGACGATCAGCCATGATCACAATGAATGGCGGTGCTGGCTCGAAGGGCCGAATGGCCTCCTCCTGCACCTATTTTCTATGTTTCCATCAGGTCCGTGCTAGCTGTGAGCCAGTCCCATTCCACCATTCCTTTTGCTGCAACAGTGCACATGACCATAAGCTCCACTGTCATTACTTTTGCAATTTGCCTGCACCAAGATGAATGAATGAAAACTTTCATATCCACGAAAGATGCAGTTTACTGTGGTTACTTATGTGGGAGGAAAGTCATGGCATCGCAGGGCGAAGGTGTGAACTTGATATAGACAAGGTCACGAATGAACCCAGGTGGCTGGAGCTGTGAAGCACCAGCACTAATTGTATCCCATCCCACTGAGTCAAAAGAATTTGATCAAGTCGCACCTCGGAGACCTGTGAAAAAACAGTATCCGTGGCTATATATAGATAGGGGAATTATCCTGGCCAGTGTTCAAGATTCCTGAAGCAGATTACCCAGGGATTATCGTATTGTCACCCACACTGGTGTGCAGCACCTCTGTATTAGAATAATGACTGGAGGGTGTTTTGAATGATGTGTGACTATAAAAATAAATGCTTGCTGCTGATCCACTGTATGAATATGTCAGTATAAATTTGCTGTTCTTATTTAAACATTGACTTGCAATGTACTTGCAAGCTCATCTGAAAGTTTCAAGACGCAGCATTTTTTTTTCCCATTTAGTTAACGTTGCATTCTTTACCAGTGCTGTTTCAAAGAAAAACAACAGAAATTCATCTAATGAACCAGAGTGAGATGAATTTGGTGTTGAACAATTTATTTATAAACTGATTCTGTGTGCAGATGCCAGATTGCCGACTCAACTCTGTCGGTTTTCACTGCTCGAACCTGATAGCGGTTTGTGCGGTGCCATCCCGAGTAACTCAAGTCCAAGTGGGAGGAGAGTTAGAAGTGAGTCAGAGGGGGGAAAACAGTTGAAGACTGAGAAATTTGGTTTGTAAATTGGTAAATTAGGCAAGTAAGCAAGACGGCTCTAAGGGAGCGGCAGTGAGTGAGCGGCCCTGTGAGAAAAGTGCGAGTCTTTGGCTCGAGAGTCTTCGGCGAGGAGGCAGTGAAGAAAGCGAATGGTATGTTAGCATTCATAGCAAAAGGATTTGAGTATAGGAGCAGGGAGGTTCTACTGCAGTTGTACAGGGTCTTGGTGAGACCACACTTGGAGTATTGCGTACAGTTTTGGTCTCCTAATCTGAGGAAAGACATTCTTGCCATAGAGGGAGTACAGAGAATGTTCACCAGACTGATTCCTGGGATGTCAGGACTTACATATGAAGAAAGACTGGATAGACTCGGCTTGTACTCGCTAGAATTTAGAAGATTGAGGGGGGATCTTATAGAAACTTACAAAATTCTTAAGGAGTTGGACAGGCTAGATACAGGAAGATTGTTCCCGATGTTGGGGAAGTCCAGAACAAGGGGTCACAGTTTAAGGATAAGGGGGAAATCTTTTAGGACCGAGATGAGGAAAACATTTTTCACACAGAGAGTGGTGAATCTCTGGAATTCTCTGCCACAGAAGGTAGTTGAGGCCAGTTCATTGGCTATATTTAAGAGGGAGTTAGATGTGGCCCTTGTGGCTAGGGGGATCAGGGGGTATGGAGAGAAGGCAGGTACGGGATACTGAGTTGGATGATCAGCCATGATCATATTGAATGGCGGTGCAGGCTCGAAGGGCCGAATGGCCTACTCCTGCACCTAATTTCTATGTTTCTATGTTTCTATGATCAGCCATGATCATATTGAATGGCGGTGCAGGCTCGAAGGGCCGAATGGCCTACTCCTGCACCTATTTTCTATGTTTCTAAGTCGGGTTTATTGTCATGTGCACAAGTATAGTGAGATACGGGTACAATAAAATGTCACAGGCTCAAACACGCAAAAGCATACATTATAAGTAAATCACACCTAAATTCAATAAATCAGTGAAATGGGAAAAAAAAAATGAAATGAAAAAAAATGTGCAAAAACCATGACATTTGTCCAATATCAATTTCAAAAACATCTCCAAAAAAAAGCACTGATTCTCCACCATAACCTGCCATCTGACAGATTATTCAAACTCGCAAATCATGGCAATGTTATGCATTGTTGTATGATCTGTGAGTGAGTTCTTAGCAGAGCCATAGTTATGGCGAAATGAACTTGGGGTCCAAATAACAAACTTCATAGCAGTGAGTTAGTATTCCCTGATAAATATTGCAAAATTCAAACTGTTACAAATATTTTTTGTTCCCAATTTCAAACGTTTGCTTGTAATATTTAAGCCGTGAACCAGTCTTTACTTCTGCTTCAGTCAAATATTTAAAGAGTTAATTTAAAAGTAAATACACCTTTTACTCTTTGCTTTGTCGTTCCTGAGAGTCTTGGTTTTTTACAGCCAGGATTCCTCTTGAGTTGATACCCAACGGCACCAAGCGGTGACAATGAGAACATTCTCCCCACAGATGTGGCTGCGTCTTTGTGACCAGCTTACTTAAGTGCCTGAGCAGACCACAGACTCTGCTGTCAGGTTTCGTGTTTTCCCATTGAATACTTTTCTGTACGTCAGTATTCGCTTTGGTTTCCAGAATAACTTTGATCTACAGACCTCAACACAGCTGGGTTTTAATCCACTTCTGTGGGTAGGTCTCGGGTCTTTAGTTGCAGAGGTATTCACTTTTTACCCACATTGTTGTTGAGTTAATAAGGAGAAGGATTTGGACGACACTTTAATTCACTGATGTGGTCAAATTTTGCTGCATCATGATGTGAAGTTCCTGTCTCTAAACTCTTGATTATTTTGACATATTTTCTCGTCTTGCTCCTGCAGTTGGTTATGCCTGGCTACCCATTCTGAAAGATGGTCGGGTGGTTACCAATGATAATCAGATCTCTGTCTCAGCCAATCTACCTGTTGGCTACTTAAGCTACCTGGAGCTGGGAATGGGAAAGGTAAGCTCTGCATTTCCTCAAGGCCATTGGTTGAAGGCGGCATGAGGTGACCATCATGGTTCCTCACAGAAAGCCAATGATCTGGTGAACCCTCCATGTGCAAGTGACCGAAAGTATTACATTTCTGAATTTGTATGTAATTTTTGACAAAAATACCCAGGAGAAATGACTGATAGAACGCACAATGCTTTAAAGGTTCAGTAGATTGGGCAGAAAGAGTTTCAGTTTCAGGTCAAAGATCTTTCTTGGAAACTGGAAATAGAAACATAGACATAGAAAATAGGTGCAGGAGTAGGCCATTCGGCCCTTCGAGCCAGCACCGCCATTCAATATGATCATGGCTGATCATCCAACTCAGTATCCTGTACCTGCCTTCTCTCCATACCCCCTGATCCCTTTAGCCACAAGAGCCACATCTAACTCCATCTTAAATGAACTAGCCTCAACTACCTTCTGTGGCAGAGAATTCCAGAGATTCACCACTCTCTGTGTGAAAAATGTTTTTCTCATCTCGGTCCTAAAAGACTCCCCCTTTATCCTTAATTAGAGATTAATTAAATAATTAGAGAAAGCCAATGTCACGTTGCAGAGGAAGGGTCAACTGGCTTGTAAGTGTGACTGTTAGTCCGCCTCATCAGTTGTTGCAAGTTGTGAATAGCTGGGGACCAAGCACTGAGCCCACTAGTCACAACCTGAAAGAAATTGGATTATTTCACCTCTGGCGTTATGACCAATAACTCAATTCTCAATCTGTGCCAGTATATCTCACACAATTCCACGTGCTCTACTTTTTTGGTCCAATCTCCAGCGTAGGAACTTTATCAAAATCCAAATACACTCCCATGCATTGGTTTACTCCTGATTTAAGCCATTAATCATGTCCTCAAAGAACTCCAGCAGATTACTCAAACATAATTTTCCTTTTCCCATGTTGACTCTGCACAGTCCTATTAGCTTTTTCCAGATGTTCTTTTATTACATCAATATTAGTGATTCCAGCATTTTCCCCCTTGCAATTTTCAGGGCTAGAGCTAGAGAGGATACAGAGAAGACTCACAAGTATGTTGCTTGAACTTTAGGGGTTTAGTCTATTTGACAAAGGGCGGCACGTTGGAGCAGTGGTAAAGTTGCTGCCTTACAGCGCCAGAGAGCCAGGTTCGATCCTGACTTTGGGGGCTGTACGGAGTTTGTACGTTCTCCCCGTGACCTGCGTGGGGTTTCTCCGGATGCTCCGGTTTCCTCCCACACTCCAAAGACGTGCAGGTTTGTAGGCTAATTCACTTCAGCAAAAATTGTAAATTGTCCCCAGCGTATAGGATAAAGATACTGTGCGGGGTGGTCGGTACAGACTCGGTGGGCTGAAGGGCCTGTTTCTGCGTTGTATGTCTAAACTAAAGACTGCTGGGATGCATCAACAAGAATGTTGCAGAGCTAGCTGTTGATGATGGAAATAAAAGCTAAATTTAGCTTTTGTTTAATTAATTTAGTTTCACACCATTTTTTTGGTACATTTCAGCACACTGGTCCTGAAATCAAATGGGTAGATGGAGCCAAACATATTTTCAAAGTTGCCACACACCTAGTGTCGACGGTCTACACCCAGGTCAGTGGCTGTCTTCTTTATTTTCTTCACATGTTTGAAATTTTGATTTAAAGCATCTACTATTTTGGAGAAACAGCAGATGCTGGAATCTGGCACAAGACTCACAGTGTTGGAGTGACTGTAATGGGTCCTTTTAATGGAGGTTAACAATGGTACATAGTAGAAACATAGACAATAGGTGCAGGAGTAGGCCATTCGGCCCTTCGAGCCTTCACCGCCATTCAATATGATCATGGCTGATCATCCAACTCAGTATCCTGTACCTGTCTTCTCTCCATACCCCCTGATCCCTTTAGCCACAAGGGCCACATCTAACTCCCTCTTAAATATAGCCAATGAACTGGCCTCAACTACCTTCTGTGGCAGAGAATTCCAGAGATTCACCACTCTCTGTGTGAAAAATGTTTTTCTCATCTCGGTCCTAAAAGATTTCCCCCTTATCCTTAAACTGTGACCCCTTGTTCTGGACTTCCCCAACATTGGGAACAATCTTTCTGCATTTCGCCTGTCCAAACCCTTAAGAATTTTATAAGTTTCTATAAGATCCTCCCTCAATCTTCTAAATTCTAGAGAGTACAAGCCGAGTCTATCCAGTCTTTCTTCATATGAAAGTCCTGACATCCCAGGAATCAGTCTGGTGAACCTTCTCTGTACTCCCTCTACGGCAAGAATGTCTTTCCTCAGATTAGGTCCCTCTACGGCAAGAATGTCTTTCCTCAGATTAATCTTTGTATTTTCTTATAAGAGGGGAATGAATGTTTTCAATGTTGTTCTACTAGATAATATTCTTATTTTCATTGCTTTGGTCGGTAAGGAAGGTAAAAAAGTGGCTCATGCTCAGAGGACAGGAACAGGGAGATGCTAAAACGACATTGTTGCCTCCATGGTGGCGCAGCAGTCAGTGCTGCTGCCTCAAGCTCACGCTGCCTGGGTTCAGTCCCGATCTGTGCTGTCTGTGTGGAGTTTGCATGTTCTCCCAGTGACTGTATGGGTTTCCCTAATTTCTCCAGATTTTCGCACATCACAAAGGAGAGTTGATGGGTATGTGAGAGAGAGCGAGAGAGAGTAAGGATCAGAGGTACATGAGGAATAACGTGTAGGAAAGAACTACAGATTCTGGTTTAAATCGAAGATAGACACAAAAAGCTGGAGCAACTCAGCGGGACAGGCAGCATCTCTGGAGAGAAGGAATGGGTGACGTTTCGGGTGGAGACCCTTCTTCAGACTGAAATGGGATGAATGAGATTGGTCTTGGGATCCAGCACACACAATGGGCTGAATGGCTCATGAGGCATAATCAGGATGGGAACAGTAAGATCACAAAGGCTGTGATTGTTTTTTACAGAAGAGGGGAACTGAGAGGATGTAATCAAGGTATATACAATTATGATGAAACCAGGGTAAATAAAGCATGCACTGACCTTTAATAGAAAGATTGATAACTGGGGATATAAATTTAAAATAATTAGTGCATTGATTGGAGGCGAGTTGAGGAAGTTATTTTGTCAAGATTTAGGAATTCACTGGTTGAAACAGTGATGGAGGCATCGCTTAGATTAATCGGGTGAGCCTATGAACAGCGTAACCTTCAAGGCCACGTACTGAGATTCAGGAGTGAGCTTTCTCAAAGCATGGATACAGGTTCAAGGTGATGGGTGAAAGATTTAATGGAAACCTGAGGGATAACGTTTTCACACAAAGGGTGTTAGGTGTATGGAATGAGCCGCCGGAGGAGGTAGTTGGGGCAGGTACTATCGCAACGTTTAAGAAACATTTAGACAGGTACATGGATAGGACCGGTTTAGAGGGATCTGGGCCAAACGCAGGCAGGTGGGACTAGTGTACATGGGACATGTTGGTCGATGTGAGCAGGCTGGGACAAGGGGCCTGGTTCACTCTGTGAGACTCTTATGTCTGTGACTCTATGACAATCGGTGCTTCTATACTCTAAATTCCCCTGATTCTCTGATTAAATGGTTCAACACCCTGTGGGAGAATCATATGCTGCAGCTTAAAAATAAGTCAACATCTTCTGTAAATTGGGTTAACAAGTTGGTTGTTCTTGTAAATTCTCAAAACAAAATCTTATCGAATCTATTCAAGGGAGAGAGGGCAGGAAAGGGCAGATCCATTGTGAAGCCTCAACAGGGAATTAGATAATACTGACAGTGTGGGAAATCATTTACAGGGCTACAGGTAAGAAGCAATGGAAATAGACTGGATAGTTCTTACAGAGAGTTCGTCAAGTAAAGTTAAATTTACTCGTGCATAAGTTCGGTGAGGTACAGGTACAATGAAAATTCTGATTGCAGCAGCATCGTAGGCACATAGACTCAAGACAAGAATCTATTGAAGGTCGGGGTGGACAGATACTTCAACTGCAGGGTCGTGAAAGAGTGTAGGAAGAGAGCTGGAGAACAGCGCAGAGTTTGACATTGGATCTTAGAGAATGGTGGAGTAGATCTTGATGGTCTGATTGGGCAACTCCTGCACCTGTGTTGACCTGCACCTTGTTTGTAGCTTGGTCTGCTGAGTTCCTCAAGCACTGTGTATTTTGCTCAAGATTACAACGTCTGCAGTCTCTTTTGTCTCCTGTGCCTTATGTTCGTCTTGTATCATCTGCAGGACCAGCACCTCAACAACTTCTTCCAGTATTGCCAGAAGTGTGATTCTGGAGCCCAAGCTTCTGGATCCGAACTTGTCAAATTCCTGAAGGTGAGTTTGCATCTCCAGCCCTGTGCTGTCGGGTCCATTCAACTATTTACCTTTCAATAACGGCGTGGAACTTGCTTCATCCACACAATGGCACTTGGACAGGTACATGGATAGGAAAGGATTAGAAGATTATGGGCCAAACGCGGACAAATGGGACTAGCTTCGATGTGGCACCTTGGTCGGCATGGCTGCGTTGGGAGGAAGGGCCAATGTCTGTGCTGTAGGACTCCATGACTATATCAGGTTTGTAGGTTAATTGGCTTCGGTAAAAATTGTAAATTGTCCCTAGTGTGTAGGAGTTTGCTAGTGTGCGGGGATCATTGGTCAGCGCAGACACGGTGGGCCGAAGGGCCTGTTTCCGTGCCGTATCTCTAAAGTCTATAGTTGTAATCCCACCATGGCTGCTTGAGAATTTAAATTCAGTTCATTAAATAATTCCAATTAAAAAGCAATTCTTAATAATGATGAGCGCAAAACAACCGGATTGCCAACATCTTCAACCTCTCCCTGAGTCAGTCTGTGGTTCCCACCCCCTTCAAAGCACCCATCATTGTTCCTGTTCCAAAGAACCCATTAATCTCCTGTTTAAATGACTACCGTCCTGTCGCACTGACATCAGTCATCATGAAGTGCTTCGAGCGACTAGTCAAAACTCACATCTGCTCCTCTCTCCCTGACACCTTGGACCCTCTTCAGTTTGCGTATAGACCAAACAGGGCCACGGATGATGCCATCGCCATGGCAACACACTGGACAAAGGGAATACATATGTGAGAATGCTCTTCATTGACTACAGCTCAGCATTCAACACTATCATTCCCTCAAAACCCGTCCCCAAGCTCCTAGATCTTGGACTGGAGACCTCCATCTGCGGCTGGATATTCGACTTCCTGACGGGCAGGTCCCAGGTGGTGAGAATTGGCATCTACACCTCTTCCTCACTGATCCTCAACACAGGCGCACCACAGGGCTGTGTGTTCAGTCCTCTCCTGTACTCCCTGTTCACGCACGACTGTACTGCTAAGCACAGCTCCAACATCATCTTAAAGTTTGCTGACGACACGACCATCCTGGGCCTCATCACAGACAATAATGAGATGGCCTATAGAGAGGAGGTAAGGGCACTAAACAGCTGGTGCCAGGAAAATAACCTCTCTCTCAATGTCAGCAAAACTAAAGCGATGATCGTGGACTACAGGAGACAGCAGGGGAGTGGTCACCTCCCCATCCACATCAATGATGCTGAGGTTGAAAGGGTCAGCAGCTTCAAGTTCCTTGGTGTGCACATCACTTGGACACTGCACACGGACACAATAACTAAGAAAGCCCGCCAGCAACTCTTGTTCATGAGAAGACTGAGGAAGTTTGGCATGAACGCCAGCATCCTCACAAACTTCTACAGTTGCACCATCAAGAGTCTGCTGACGGGCTGCATCACAGTCTGGTACGGGAACTGTTCTGCCCACAGCCGCAAATCACTACAGAGAGTGGTGAAGGCGGCACAGCACATCATTGGCAACTGTCTCCCGGCCATTCAGGACATTTTTCACAGGCGGTGCCTGCAGAAGGCACACAGCATCATCAAGGACCACAGCCACCCAGCACGCAGACTGTTCTCCTTGTTACCGTCAGGCAGACGATACAGGAGCATGGCTGCATGCACCATCAGACTTAGCACTTAGTTTTTATCATCAGGCTTCTGAACTCATAAACACATCATATATGTTGATTATTTTATTACTGTCTTTTACCTACCAAAGTCACTTTTTTAGTGTACGCATATCGCTCTGTTCCCCGGGCGGGTCTGGGTCTCTCTGATCATTGTCTAGTTCACCTTATTCCGACCTACAGGCAGAAACTAAAAGCTGCTAAGCCTGTGGTCAGAACAACAAAAAGGTGGACAAGCGAGGGCATTGAGAACCTACAATCCTGCTTTGACTGCACGGATTGGAATGTGTTCAGGGAAGCAACATAGAAACATAGAAAATAGTTGCAGGAGTAGGCCATTCGGCCCTTCGAGCCTGCACCGCCATTCAATATGATCATGGCTGATCATCCAACTCAGTATCCTGTACCTGCCTTCCCTCCATACCCCCTGATCCCTTTAGCCACAAGGGCCACATCTAACTCCCCCTTAAATATAGCCAATGAACTGGCCTCAACTACATTCTGTGGCAGAGAATTCCAGAGATTCACCACTCTCTGTGTGAAAAATGTTTTTGTCATCTCGGTCCTAAAAGACTTCCCCCTTATCCTTAAACTGTGACCCCTTGTTCTGGACTTCCCCAACATCGGGAACAATCTTCCTGCATCTAGCCTGCCCAACCCCTTAAGAATTTTGTAAGTTTCTATAAGATCCCCCCTCAATCTTCTAAATTCTAGCGAGTACAAGCTGAGTCTATCCAGTCTTTCTTCATATGAAAGTCCTGACATCCCAGGAGCCTCAATGGATATACGGACACTCTATCATCATATGTCAGCTTTTGCAAGGACAGTTGCATTCCAACTAAGACCCGGACATGGTTCAACAACAACAAGCCCTGATTCACTGCAGAACTCAGACAGTTCCGATGGTCCAAAGAGGAGGCCTACAGGAGCGGGGATGTAGACCTCTACAGGCAGGCCAAGTACAAACTGAGAAAAGGAATCAGACCTGCCAAGGAAAGGCACTCTAAGAAGTTGAGGAGCAAGTTCTTTTCAGAATGGCAGGCAGTGACTAGTGGGGTACTGCAAGGCTCAGTGCTGGGACCCCACCTATTTACAATATGTATTAATGATTTGGACGAGGGAATTGAATGCAACATCTCCAAGTTTGCGGATGACACGAAGCTGGGGGGCAGTGTTAGCTGTGAGGAGGATGCTAGGAGGCTGCAAGGTGATTTGGATAAGCTGGGTGCGTGGGCAAATGCCTGGCAGATGCAGTATAATGTGGATAAATGTGAGGTTATCCACTTTGGTGGCAAAAACAGGAAAGTAGACTATTATCTGAATGGTGGCCGATTAGGAAAAGGGGAGATGCAACGAGACCTGGGTGTCATGGTACACCAGTCATTGAGAGTAGGCATGCAAGTGCAGCAGGCAGTGAAGAAAGCAAATGGTATGTTAGCATTCATAGCAAAAGGATTTGAGTACAGTAGCAGGGAGGTGCTACTGCAGTTGTACAGGGTCTTGGTGAGACCACACCTCGAGAATTACGTACAGTTTTGGTCTCCTAATCTGAGGAAAGACATTCTTGCCATAGAGGGAGTACAGAGAAGGTTCACCAGACTGATTCCTGGGATGTCAGGACTTTCATATGAAGAAAGACTGGATAGACTCGGCTTGTACTCGCTAGAATTTTGAAGATTGAGGGGGGATCTTATAGAAACTGACAAAATTCTTAAGGGGTTGGACAGGCTAGATACAGGAAGATTGTTCCCGATGTTGGGGAAGTCCAGAACAAGGGGTCACAGTTTAAGGATAAGGGGGAAATCTTTTAGGACCGAGATGAGGAAAACATTTTTCACACAGAGAGTGGTGAATCTCTGGAATTCTCTGCCACAGAAGGTAGTTGAGGCCAGTTCATTGGCTATATTTAAGAGGGAGTTAGATGTGGCCCTTGTGGCTAAAGGGATCAGGGGGTATGGAGAGAAGGCAGGTACAGGATACTGAGTTGGATGATCAGCCATGAGCATATTGAATGGCGGTGCAGGCTCGAAGGGCCGAATGGCCTACTCCTGCACCTATTTTCTATGATCTATGAAGTTCTCAGCTAGTGACTCTTCTTCAGTTTGGAAGCGCTTGCAAGTCAGCAATTCCACAATGTGGCGCCTCACCATTAGGTGTGCACCAAGCATCAACCTTGCTGTGTGAGAATAATTAAAGCCACACTCCTTGTTCTTCCTTCAGAGTTTACATGCGATGGAAGGCCATGTGATGATCAACTTCCTGCCCACAATCCTGAACCAGTTGTTTCGTGTTCTTGCCCGGGCTTCACACGAAGAGGTTGCAGTTAATGTCACCAGGTAGGTAGCAGCTATAATGTGGTACAAAGAACAGCAGATGCTGGTTTACCAAAGAAAGACTGTGTTTGTGTGCAGTTTGCACTTTCTCCCTGTGACCTCTCATGGGTTTTCTCCAAGTGCTCCTGTCTGAAGAAGGCTCTCGACCCGAAACGTCGCCCATTCCTTCTCTCCACAGATGCTGCCTCAACCGTTGAGTTACTCCAGCATTTTGTGTCTACCTCTGGTTTCCTCCCACATCCCAAAGACGTGCAGGTTGTAGATTAATAGACCTCTGCAAAATTGCCTCAAATGCGCAGAGAAAGCGGGATAATGGTGTGATAGACACAAAATGGCAGCGTAACTCAGTGGTTCCGGCACGAGACCATGGGAAGGTGATGTTTCGAGCCGGGACCCTTCAGACAGATTGAAAGGGGTGGTGGTGAGGAGGGGGGGAAGAAAGCTGTAGGTTAGGGGCAGGACAGAGCATGGCTGGTAATCGGTTGCTGATATTTTTCCGCACAAAGGGAATCCTGCACATTTTGAGATCCCGGAAGATAAATGTTGCTGAAACAAATGTCCACGAACATGGGACACCATAATGGTCTTTGACCCACAGACTTGGATAAACAGCCGCTGTGGCAGCTTGCCTTCTCTAGTCAGCATTTGTTAGTCACCCAGTCAGGAGCAAATGGTTTGGAGAAGAACAATGTCTCTGTGTGGCATCTGTCGGGCAGGGCTGAAGGTGACTGTAACAGAGCCTTTGGTGGGGTGGTTTGGGGGGTGGGGGGGCAGCAGTATTTTATTTTGGCACTGATGTTAGTTCCCAGGAGATGGCAGACGTTAGTGTTTTGCCTCTTTTGATTTGGGGTTAACTGTGTTCTGTGCAAACGTTTCCTCTCATTTTTGTGCCCCTTATCTCTTTTCTCCTAACCTTGAGCTATAGCCCATGAACATGACCACCCTCCTGCCCACCCACCTCCTCCAATGGCTCCCACATGCAACCCCCTTCTGACAGCCCCCTCTCACTGTAACTCCCATGTCTCCTCCTCACCAGCAGTAGACCTCTGCCTGCGCTCCCACCGATGATCGCGTTCACCCCCGCTCCCTTCCCCACCCAAAGCGCTCCATCTCTCAGGCCTTGGCTTTCACTTTGAGTATATTTTCAAATAATTTCTTTATTCCTGCTTCCCCTCTCTCCGGCTTGTTTACACTTGCGTTCATTTTTGAATCGTGTATGAACATGGAATAACTAGTTAACCCCTGGTTGTTTGCAATTGTAAAAACTCTAATTGTTGCATATTAATGCAGATATCGCATGGTCTTCTCTCCCTAGGGTTCTAGTCCACATCGTTTCCCAGTGTCACGAGGGGTTGGAGCAATATCTGAGGTCCTACATTAAGGTGATGGGCAAATTATTTGTACATTATCCAGCATGCAGTTGGAGTTTAATGCGGATAAATGTGAGGTGTTACACCTTGGCAGGACAAATCAAAATAGGGCGTACATGATAAATGGTAGGGAATTGAAGAATACAGTTGAACAGAGGGATCTGGGAATAACCGTGCATAGTTCCTTGAAGGTGGAATCTCATATAGATAGGGTGGTAAAGAAAGCTTTTGGTATGCTAGCCTTTATAAATCAGAGCATTGAGTATAGAAGCTGGGATGTAATGTTAAAATTGTACAAGGCATTGGTGAGACCAAATCTGGAGTATGGTGTACAATTTTGGTCGCCCAATTATAGGAAGGATGTCAACAAAATAGAGAGAGTACAGAGGAGATTTACTAGAATGTTGCCTGGGTTTCAACAACTAAGTTACAGAGATAGGTTGAATAAGTTAGGTCTTTATTCTCTGGAGCGCAGAAGGTTAAGGGGGGACTTGATAGAGGTCTTTAAAATGATGAGAGGGATAGACAGAGTTGATGTGATCAAGCTTTTCCCTTTGAGAATAGGGAAGATTCAAACAAGAGGACATGATTTCAGAATTAAGGGACAGAAGTTTAGGGGTAACATGAGGGGGAACTTCTTTACTCAGAGAGTGGTAGCGGTGTGGAATGAGCTTCCAGGGGAAGTGGTGGCGGCAGGTTCGTTGGTATCATTTAAGAATAAATTGGATAGGCATATGGATGAGAAGGGAATGGAGGGTTATGGTATGAGTGCAAGCAGGTGGGACTAAGGGAAAAAAATTGTTCGGCGCGGACTTGTAGGGCCGAGATGGCCTGTTTCCGTGCTGTAATTGTTATATGGTTATATGTTATATGCAATGTTGTTAAATGTGGCAGAGCTCGAGTTTGGAGAGTGAGAGTTGTGAACAGTACCTCTGGGATCCTTGTTTACTCTTGGGGATTGTTTATTGAACCATAATTCTCGAGTCATCTCGCCAAACATATATACATCCATGTCAGCAAACCAATGGCCATCTGGGGCCTCTGAAGTTGCTGCACAGCTGATATAGTCTGAGAATTGTTATGGCACATGAGGAGGACGTTTGATCCATTGGCGGTCACGGTGGCGCAGCGGTAGAGATGCAGCGAATGCAGCGCCGGAGACCCAGGTTCAATCCTGACTACGGGTGCTGTCTGTACGGAGTTTGTACGTTCTCCCCGTGATCTGCGTGGGTTTTCGACGAGATCTTCGGTTTATTCCCACACTCCAAAGATGGATAGGTTTGTAGGTTAATTGGCTTGGTAAATGTAAAAATTGTCCCTGGTGGGTGTAGGAGAGTGTTAATGTGCGGGGATCGCTGGTCGTCGCGGATCCAGCGGGCCGAAGGGCCTGTTTCCATACTGTATCTCTAAACTAAACTAATAAATTGAGTCTCTGTTAATTCCTAGCAGGCCCATTTCCCAATTTAGAAACATAGAAATTAGGTGCAGGAGTAGGCCATTCGGTCCTTCGAGCCTGCACCGCCATTCAATATGATCATGGCTGATCATCCAACATTATCTTGTACCTGCCTTCTCTACATACCCCCTGAACCCTTTAGCCACAAGGGCCACATCTAACTCCCTCTTAAATATAGCCAATGAACTGGCCTCAACTACCTTCTGTGGCAGAGAATTGCAGAGATTCACCATTCTCTGTGTGAAAAATGTTTTTCTCATCTCGGTCCTAAAAGATTTCCCCCTTATCCTTAAACTGTGACCCCTTGTTCTGGACTTCCCCCACATCGGGAACAATCTTCCTGCATCTAGCCTGTCCAACCCCTTAAGAATTTTGTAAGTTTCTATAAGACCCCCCCTCAATCTTCTAAATTCTAGCGAGTACAAGCCTAGTCTATCCAGTCTTTCTTCATATGAAAGTCCTGACATCCCAGGAATATGAATGTCCTGACATCCCAGGAATTTCTCCATAACCATCCCAATTATTCTCTCCCAAGCAGTTGTCCGGTTTATTTTTGATGAGAGTTTATCAACTAATGCTTCACAGGCGCTGCCTGACCTGTTGAGTATATCCAGGATTTCCCATTCACTTCTGTTCTCTTTGAAACTACTTTCCTCGGCCAGGATCATAAACTCTCTGACAACATCAGCTTTTCGCAAAACTCCTTCACCATCGTTGTCCAAAATTTCAATATTTGCAATGCCTGGTCCTTGAGCAACCACCAGTGGAAATGGCCTCCACCATCTACTCTGTCCAAGTCAATCTGAGTCTTGTTTCACCTCTGACAATTCTCCTCACACCCATCAATGGCGCAGTGGTAGAGCTGAGAGTGTGGAAGTTAAGAGGTGTGGATTTTGCAAGTTCTCTCTGTGGCCCCATTGGGTTTCCTCCGGATGCTCCGGTTTCCTCCCACATTTCATTGGCGTGTAGGGCTGTAAGTGAATTGTATTGTGTAAATTGGCCCCGAGTGTTCAGTATGCGAATTGCATAGAATTGGTGTATGGATGATCGATGGTCGGCGTGGGCCGAAAGGGCCTGTTTCCATGCTGTCTCTCTAAACTAAACTAAACCCTTTCTTGTTCCACAAAGAATAATCTCAGCTCCTCCAGTCTAACGCTGCAGTGAAAATTCCTCATTCCTGGACTCATTCTAGTGCATCTCTCCAGTACCCTCTGTTCAACATGTTCCCCTTTGTTCAGTTTGGATGATTTAAAGCTTCCGTTACTGGAAGGTTAATAAGCTGATGGCAATATATATCATAATCTTTAGCGACAAGCCCAGCAATTCCAGGTTGATGTCAGCCAACTCTTCCTTACACTCAGGGCAGTGGCAATTTGGAACACTCTTCCCAAACAGAATGTTAAAACTGCGGTTGGTGAATGTTATTGGGGAAAGGTTTCAATATTTACAGACTCGAGATGGCAGTGATGGCAAAATGAGGTCAGCATAGTGGCGCAGATGGTAGAACTGCTGCCTCACGGCGCCAGGGTTCCAGGTTCAATCCTGACCTCTGGTGCTGTCGGTGTGGAGTTTGCACGTTCTCCCTGTGACCGCATGGGTTTCCCTCTGCATACTGTGATTTACCCCCACATCCCAAAGTCATGCTGGTTTGTAGGTTAAATTGGCTGCACAAAATTGTCCCTAGTGTGTGGGGGATTGGCAGTCTCTGAGGGGAGTTGATGACAATGTTGGTTTAATTGCAAATGGATATTTGATGGTAGGTGGGGACTTGGGCTGCACGGCCTGTTGCTGTGTTGTAGGACTCCATGGAGATAAGGGATTGTTTGACAGTGAGCTGTTTTAACAGTGTCTGGGCTTTTCCTCTTCATACCATACTAATGCCCTGCGGATCAGCCTTGGCTAAAGATGGCAACTAAACCTCACTACCACTGTCCTAACTTGCACTGTCCCATTAATCCCCTGTCCACTGACCAATGCTGACTCTCTGCATCAATTCTCTCCCCCTCTCTGTCTCCCCCTCTCTCTCCCACCTCTGTCTAACCCCCTCTGTTTCCCCCCCTCTGTCTGCCCCCCCCCCCTCCCCACTCTCTCCCTCTCTGTCCTATAATGGGATTCTGCTCCTTCAATTCTCCCTTGCTCTTTCGTAAATGTAATTGCCCCATCATTGGTGTGTGTCTGTGCATTCGACTGCCTGGGCCCTGAGCTCTGGAATTCCCTCCCTAAGCCCTTCCAGCTCTCAATCTCTATTTCACATGATATTTCAACTTGACTCATCCTAAAACCTGACTGTCAAACCTCATTTGATCTCTCTCCTGCGAAATGCCTTGGGACCTTTTACTTTGTGAGAGACACTCAATAAATATTTATTTTTTCTGAAACAAATATAGATTGCATTGAATATGTTTGGCAGAAATAGCGGAGAGCCCGGGGTCTTTCTGAGCTGCCATCAACAGACTAAGGTTCTGTTAGAACCTTCAAGTCCCATTTACTGCTGGAACTTACATTACCCATGTTATGTTGGTATCAACACAGCTGTCTTAAAGCTGACTCAGAGAATTACTTACTGTCTGTGAGTTGGGTGAGGTGATGGTGAACATGCAGTGACTAATTCTTTCCTTCATTCCAATTGTTCGCTGTCTTCAGTTTGTTTTCAAAACCGAACCTTGGAATTCCTCAAAGTGCAAGACTGTTCACGAAGAGTTGACCAAATCCATGACGGTTCTGCTGAAGACAACGGCTGACTTTCTCACCTGCAACAAACTGCTCAAGGTAGATTTAACTTAAGCCCTCTTGTAACTTGATGATATGGGGTCGAGTGATGGGACAGGGTGCAATGCATTGAATACATTATCTAGTGGCCTTGAATAGTGATCCAGAGAGCAGCATTGAGATCCCACCAACACAGCTCTGGATGCCCGAGTGTCTGGTTACTAGACCAATAAATTTAATCATTTAACTTTTGCACCCACTGTTTCATGCCACACCACCCCAGCAGCTGAGGATGCATTTCTGTACCAGAATTCCTAATATGGAGACAAAAGAGTTGAGTTTAGTTTATTGTCACGTGTACCGAGGTACAGTGAAAAGTCTTTGTTGCGTGCTAACCAGTCCGTGGCAGGACAATATATGATTCATAGAGTGATCAGTGTGGAAACAGGCCCTTCAGCCCAACTTTCCCACATCGGCCAACAATATCCCAGCTGCACTAGTCCCACTTGCCTGCGCTTGGTCCATATCCCTACAAACCTACAAACCTGATTGGGATTGAGGCATCCGTAGTGTGCAAATACACGATGAAGGGAATAATGTTAGTAACGTTTAATGCAAGATAAAGTCTAGTAAAGCCCGATCAGAGGTAGTCCGAGGGTCTCCAATGAGGTAGATAGCAGGTCAGGACTGCTCTCTAGTTGTAGGATGATTCAGTTCCCTGATAACAGCTGGGAAGAAACTGTCCCTGAATCTGGACGTGCGCATTTTCACACTTCTTGCCTGATGGTAGATTTTTTGACCAAAACAAAAAGTACTGGCGGAACTCTGCGGGGCCAGGAACTGTTCGGGAGGAAGTGAACAGTTTGGAGAAGAGTCTCGAACCCAAACCTTGACAGTCCATTCCCCCTCCAGTTGCTGCCTGACCCACTGTTCCTCCAGCACTTTAATTGATATGTCCTCGATGTATGGTGAATGTTATGCATGCTATAGTGAATTCAGCCCGCTGATCATTTAATGCCCTTTGAGAACATTGATTCATCTTCCTCATCTTTTTAATACCAGTTTGAAATTTACATTCTTGACTCTAAAATTGAAAACTTTATTTGCTTCCAGTATTCTTGGTTCTTCCTGGAGGCGTTAATAAAATCAATGGCACAGCATCTTATAGAAACCAGCAAACTGAAGGTAAGCAGTCACTTGTCAGTCATAATAATAATAATAATATATTTTATTGTCATTGCACATAGGTGCAATGAGATTTGGTATGCAGATTCCATCCGATAGTCATAACTTAAACAACTAATAACATTTAGATACCCCGAGAAACATGATTTATGAAAAAAAGAACAGTAAAACAGTCTAAAGTGCAAATATGTCTGTGCCGGGTCAATGTGCGTGAATACGGGAGGGGGGGGGACTCAGCAGGGCCGGTTCAGAGCAGCGGTAGCTCTGGGGATGAAGCTATTCCTGAGTCTGGAGGTGCGGGCGTAGAAGGCCTTGTAACGTCTGCCAGAAGGTAGGAGTTCGAACAGACTATTACAAGGGAGTGAGGAGTCATCACTGTGTTGCGGGAATTCTATAGTCCGTGGATAGATTTGGGTGGAAAGAGATTTTTAATTGATCTTTCACCCCCATTAACCTCTGCATCCCAACACATCATCCTTTGTTATATGTTCATGTTGTCGAAGCAGAATTAGGCCATTCGGCCCATCAGGTCCACTCCACCATTCAGTTTTGGCTGATCTATCTTTCCCTCTCAACCACATTCTCCTGCCTTCTCCCCATGACCTCCGACTCCTTGTCACTTCCACGTGCTGCGACAATGTCTCGCCTGCAATTGCATCTTATTTTCCCCACCCCTTTCCATTTTGCACAGGGACCACTCCATTCATGACTTCCTGGTTTACTCATCCCACCCCCACCCATCCACCCTTGACCCCGGCAAATGCAGGAGGTGTAGCACTTACACCCTTTACATCATCACCCTCAAGAGATGGAAACAGCCTTTCCAGGCATGGCAAAGATTCACATTCATCGTTGCTGATGTGGCCTCTGATGTGGAAGGAGATAAGGAGGAATTTCTTCAGTCAGAGAGGGTGGTGAATCTGTGGAATTCGTTGCCACAGAAGGCTGTGGAGGCCAAGTTACTCCTACAGGGAACCACAGTGGAGATTCTACCGGTTTTCCCCTTCCCCTTTAAACCATGTCGCCCCAGTGACTCCCACCCATACAATAGTCCTCATGCCCCCCCTCCTCTCTGAACACCCACCATTCCCCTCCCCACCAGACATCGCCTCACCCTCCATCTACTCACCTGCCCCCCTCCGACCCCAACCCGCACCCTTGCCGTGTGTTCACCATCCCCCTTTCTGATACGGAACATTCTGTCTTCAGCAGAGGCCTCATCTTTGTCCCCCTCCGCCCCCACCTCAACGAGTTCCGGGTCCCCCACGATGTAGAGCTCTTCTTTCGTCGCCTCCGCCTCCGTGCCTTTTTCTATGGGAAGGAGTCCTCACCACCCAGTGATGACCCCTTCTTCACCAGACCCTGTCCTCTTGGACTCCCCCTCATGGCCATCTACCTTCTTTAGACCATTTCATTTCCAACTGCCGGCGGGACATCAACCGCCTCAACTTTTCCACTCCCCTTACTTACTCTAACCACTCCCCCCCCCCCCCCCCCCCCCCCCCCCCCCCCCGAATGTACAATCCTCCACTCACTCTGCAGCAACCCCGACTTAATAATTAAACCCGCTCACAAGGGAGGTGCCGTGGTAGTCTGGCGCACTGACCACTACCGGGCTGAGGCCTAGCGACATCGGCATTGAAGGCTCTGCACTCAGCTGGCTCCGTTCCTACCTTTCCAACAGATCCCACTTCATCTCTCTCCACAACCACACCTCTGCTACAGCCGCAGTCACTCAAGGCGTTCCCCAAGGCTCTGCACTCGGCCCCCTCCTCTTCATCATCTACATCCTCCCCCTTGGTCTGATACTCCGCCACTTCAATCTGGACTTCCACTGTTACGCTGATGACACCCAGATTTACCTTGGCACCAAATCCCCCCACAACCCCCCCCCCCCCCCCCTCTCCCATATCAACTCCTGTTTGTCAGCTATAAAAACCTGGATGCAACATAATTTCCTCAAACTCAACAGCGATAAGACAGAATTCCTCCTCATAGGCTCCAAAGCCACACTCAGCAAAATCAATAACCCCACTCTCACCATCGACGGCACCACTGTCTCCCCATCTCCCCAGGCCCGCAACCTTGGCGTGATCTTTGATTCCACCCTCTCCCTTGAGCCTCACATCCGCCATGTCATTAAAACCTCCTTCTTTCATCTCCGCAACATCGCCAAACTCAGACCCTCTCTCACACCGCCTGCTGCTGAAAGACTCATCCATGCCTTCATCTCCTCCCGACTGGACTATTGCAACTCACTTCTCCTTGGCATCAGCTCCACCTACATCAACCGACTCCAACTGGTCCAGAACGCAGCCGCCCGACTCATCACCCACACCAAATCCTGGCATCACATCACTCCAGTCCTCAAAAAACTTCACTGGCTTCCCATCTCCCACCGGATCACCTACAAAATCCTGGTCCTCACCTACAAAGCCCTCCACCATCTGGCCCCCCCATATCTCACTGACCTCCTCTCCCCCTACCAACCCTCACGGTCCCTCGGATCCACATCAGCCGGTCTCCTCTCCATCCACAAGTCCAACCTCTGCAGTTTTGGGGACAGAGCCTTCTCCAGGGCAGCTCCCAGGCTCTGGAACTCCCTCCCCCAACTGATCCGCAATTCCGTGTCCCTCACCATCTTCCAGTCCCGCCTCAAGACCCATCTCTTCACCTCTGCCTATCCTTAGCCCCACGTCCCCGTCCCTTTTCATCTGTGCATTAATTGCCTCATACTGTGTTTTGTATTGAATTCTGTCTTTACTTTGTGTACTAGTCATGCCTCTACTATTTATTTCATTCCCCTTACATGTTTTTCCTCTACATGCTCAATTTTTGTAAGGTGTCCTTGAGACTCTTGAAAGGCGCCCATAAATAAAATTTATTATTATTATTATTATTAGCGACAACTCTCAGACACCTCCTCCTACTTATCCTTGGACCATGACCCCACAGACGAGCACCAGACCTTAATGTCACACACCATTTCTGATCTCATTACTTCTGGCTCTTTGCCCTGTAGAGCCTCCAACCTTATCGTTCCCCAACCCCGCACGGCCCGATTTGATCTTTCCCCCAAAATCCACAAACAGAACTGTCCTGGCAGACCCATTGTTTCTGCTTGTTCATGTCCCACCGAATTAATTTCCACATACCTCCCCCCCCAGTCCAATCCCTCCCTACCGATGGCCAAGACACCTCACATGCTCTTCATCTCTTCAATGACTTCTGTTTTCCAGGCCCTCACTCCCTCATCTTTACTATGGATGTCCAATTACTATACACCTCCATCCCCCATCAGGAAAGCCTTAAAGCCCTTTGTTTCTTCCTCGACTGCAGAACCAGCTGATTTCCGTCTACTAATACTCTCCTCCACCTAGCAGAGCTGGTCCTTACCCTCTATAACTTCTCCTTCCACTCCTCCCACTTCTCCTTCCACTCCTCCCATTTCCCATGCCAGGTCATCGGAGATGTCCTAATTCTTTAGGAAACGGGGGTTCCCCTGTTCCATTATAGATGGGGTTCTCACTAAGGTCTCCTCGATATCCCTCAGTTCCGCTCTTGCACCCCCTCCCCCCAAGGACAGAGTCCCTCTTGTCCTCACCTTCCACCCCATCAGCCGACACATACAGCATATAATCCACCAATATTTTCGCTACCTCCAACGGGATCCCACTACTGGCCACATCTTCCCATCTCCACCCCTTTCTGCTTTCCGCAGAGACCGTTCCGTCCGCAACTCCCTGGTCAACTCGTCCCTTCCCACCCAAACCACCCTCTCCCCAGGTACTTTCCCCGACAACCGCAGGAGATGCAACACCTGTCCCTTTACCTCCCCCCTCGATCATCCAAGGACCCCGACAGTCTTTCCAGGTGAGGCAGAGGTTCGCTTGCACCTCCTCCCATCTCATCTACTGTATCCGCTGTTCCAGGTGTCAGCTTCTGTACATTGGTGAGACCAAGCGCAGGCTCGGCGATCGTTTCGCTGAACACCTCCGTTCAGTCCGCCTTAACCTACGTGATCTCCTGGTTGCTCAACACTTTAACTCCACTTCCCATTCCCAATCTGACCTTTCGGTCCTGGACCTCCATTGTCAGAGTGAGGCCCAGTGCAAATTGGAGGAACAGCACTTCATATTTCACTTTGGTAGCTTACACACCAACGGTATGAATATTGACTTCTCTAACTTCAAATAGCCCTTGCTTTCCCTCTCTCCATCCCCTCCCCCCTTCCCAGTTCTCCCACCAGTCTTTCTGTCTCCGACTACATTCTATCTCTTTCCCGCCCACTCCCCTGACATCAGTCTGAAGAAGGGTCTCGACCCGAAACGTCACCCATATCTTCTCTCCAGAGATGCTGCCTGTCCCGCTGAGTTACTCCAGCATTTTGTGTCTACCTCCGATTTAAACCAGAATCTGCAGTTCTTTCCTACACATAGATCAGCCATGATTGAATGGCGGAGTAGACTTGATGGGCCAAATGGCCTAAATCAGCCCCTATCACTTATGAACTGATGAACATGACTAGGCGACTGATGTGCACAATACCTGTACTCTAACCACAGTCTCATGCACCCGGTTGCATGGCCTTTCAATGTTAGTTTAGGTTATTGTCACATGTACCGAGGTACAGTGAAAAGCTTTTGTTGCGTGCTACCAAGTCAGCTGAAAGACTATACATGATTACAATCGAGCCGTCCACTGTGTAGATACACGATAAAGGGAATAACATTCAGTGCAAGATAAAGTCCAGTACAAATTCCCTTTCCCATTTCCCAAACCGACTGTCCTTCCACGGCCTTCTTCACCAGGTTGAGGCCCAGTGCAAATCAGAGGAACAGCACCTCGCAACCTGCTGGGGTAGTCCATGTTCCAATGGTACGAATGCTCTCAGATGTGTTTTCCCTTCCCCCCCCCCCCCCCCCCCACTGGGAGATGTGGAGAAGAAGAGCAGAAATTGCATTCAGGAAACTGGATAAAGACAGCAGGAACAGAAGGGGAATGGGGCGGACTGGGAGAAGGTAGTGACGAGAGATGGGGATGGGAGGGGGCAGAAATACCAGCAGGAAATAGACAGGCTGAATGGCTTCTTTCCGTGATGTACTCTGCACATGTGCCGTCCCTTTTGCTAAATCTCATTGAGCAGCTTGGTGAATTATTACACACAGCCGTTTGCCTGAATACATGGTGAGGCACTGGTTTTTTTCAACAGTTGCCTCTAATCTCGTGCTTGCACTGGACATTTGTTGAGGTGACAAATGTCCCAGGGGCGGTCAGTACATCTGTTTCCGTGTTTTCGCCTTGCAACAGCTGTCAGGACTTACAAACCAAACGAGTGAATTATTGTTGAACTCTGTGTCGCTGCCACATTTGTTGTGGCTGAGCACGGTTTGTGGGAATGAATGAAGTGCCTTCAAACCACAGAAGAGGAAGTATTAAATGTGACCACTGAAGCCTCCGGATTTGCAAGCAAAACATATTGCAAAACCAGTCCCATTAGAACTGCGCAATTGGATGGGGCGGCAAAGTAGCGCAGCGGTAGAGTCGCTGCCTTACAGCGCCAGAGACCAGGGTTCGATCCTGACTACTCCTCTGTATGGAATTTGTACGTTCTCCCTGTGACCGCGTGGGTTTTCTCTGAGTGCTGCGGTTTCCTCCCACACTCCAAAGACGTACGGGTTTGTAGGTTATTGGGCTTCGGTAAAATTGTAAATTGACCCACATGTGTCGGATAGTGCTAGTGATTGATGGTCAGTGCAGAAGGACCCTTTTCCACGCTGTATCTCCAATGTCTAACAGGGCTTTCTCGTCGGCTTCCCAGGCAATGTTTATTTCCGAGCCAGCGCTATGGAACAGTTCCTCTGATCATGTACAGCACACAAATAGGCCCTTTGGCCCACTACGCCCGTGCAGAACATGATGCCAAATTAAACTAATGTCATATGCCTGCACCCCATTCTATGTGCTTATCCAAAAGCCTCTTAAAAGCCACTATCGTATCTGCTTCCACCACCAGCCCCAGCAGCATGTTCCAGGCACCCAGCACTCTCTGTGCAAAGTAAATTCGCCTGCACATCTCCTTTAAACCTTGTCCCTCTCATCTGATCACAGTGCTGTTTGTCAGGGTTCATTGTGAGTGACTGTTGTTTCAGCTTTGAATTTGCAGAGCAGATTCAGCGGGATCTTGCCTGGAATTTTAGACCTGGGGAAAGAAAGGATAGGCTGGGCTTGTTTTCGTTGGAGTGAAGGAGGCTGAGGGGTGATTGGTGGTTTTCAGGCTAGTATGGCCATTATCTTCAAGGCCAAGCGGCTTGGCGTAGGGCAGCACTTCCCAACCTTTTTCATCCCGTTCACCCCGGGCAACATCAATAGCACACATAACAATGTTATTTCACTTATTTATGGACAACTCATGATGAACAGATACCAAAACCAAACACAGTCAGTCAATGAGAAAAAATATGTACAGATCCAGAATCAACAAATTTACCCCCTGGGTAGTCGAAATTTCACCCCAGTTGGGAACCCTTGGTGTAGAGAGTGGTCTTGATATAATGCCTAACCCCTGTCAGTACACTGCTCTCTCTCTCAATACCGTATAGGGGTGTACTGGCCGAGGTGGATGTGGTTTTATGCAGCTGGAATCTTTGTTTGTGTACATTTTTTTTTTAAATTTCAAAATACACTTTATTCAGGTAATACATTTGCAATACATGAACCGTGCAAAAAATTCATCCGACATTTTTGGAGGCTGTACAAAATATTCAAAACAGCATACATTGCTCAAATTTATCAAATTTATCCCCCACCCTTGCCACTCATGTGGCCCACTGGCGTCGTCCTGGGAGAACCTTTTTTTTTTAAATTTCAAAATAGACTTTATTCAGGTAATAAACATTTACAATACATGAACCGTGCAAAAAAATTCATCCGACATTTTCAGAGGCATAAATAGAGGCAGCACTGCTGGGTGTGAACTGTTGAACTCGCAGCCAGAGCGAAATTTCCTTTCCCTGTCCAAGTTGCAGTCACTCTTAGACTATTGAGAATAGTTAACTTCCTCATTCAAATGTTAAAATTCCACATGGGAATGCTGATTTGATAGATAATGTGTTTACATTGGTGGCTAAGTCACTGTGATCCAGAGGTCTGGTTGTATAATCCCGAGACTCAAATATAAATCTCACAACAACAACTGTGGAATTTAAATTCAGGTAATTGTAATTTTTTTTTAAAAACAGTCCACAAAACCACTGGCTTTTCATAAAACTCCAATCTGATTCACTGTGTGCTTCAGAGAGGGAAACATGCTATTCATGTTAAACATGTCAGTCTGAAGAAGGGTCTTGACACAAAACATCATCCATTCCTTCTCTCCAGAGTAGCTGCCTGTCCCGCTGAGTTAGTCCAACATTTTGTGTCTAGCTTCATGTTATGCATACCTGGTCTGATCTGTCTGATTGTAGATCCACCATTGTGGTTGATTCTTAAATGTCCATAATTTGAGGGAAATGGGGGATAGGTAATAAATAACCATCTCTGTGGATTCCCCATATCCTGAAAAATAAATGTATTAAACAAAAGTTAATTACCGTTACCAAACTACAACTTTGCAACCCTGTATAGCATCCCTAAGGGCTTCTCATGACTGTCAGCAAATGAGTCTGATCTCTGTTTGGAGAGAGGGCCCTGCCTCCCAGAGCTTGAGGAATATCTTGAAACAGAGCGAGGCGGAGGAGTTTATGAAGGGAATTCCAGAGACCCATAGGACATAAGTTTAAGGAGTTGGGGGCGGGGGGGTTGACATTTAATAGGAACCCGAGGGGTAGCTTTTTTACACAAAGAGTGGTGGGGGAGGTAGTTGAGGCAGGTACTATCACACCATTTAAGAAACATTTAGACAGGATTGAAACATAGAAAATAGGTGCAGGAGGAGGCCATTCGGCCCTTCGAACCAGCACCGCCATTCATTGTGATCATGGCTGATCGTCCCCTATCAATAACCCGTGCCTGCCTTCTCCCCATATCCCTTGACTCCACTAGCCCCTAGAGCTCTATCTAACTCTTTCTCAAATCCATCCATTGACTTGGCCTCCACTGCCCTCTGTGGCAGGGAATTCCATAAATTCACAACTCTCAATAAGTTCTCACCTCAGTCTTAAATGACCTCCCCTTTATTCTAAGACTGTCCCCCCTGGTTCTGGACTTGCCCAACATTGGGAACATTTTTCCTGCATCTAGCTTGTCCAGTCCTTTTATAATTTTATATGTTTCCATAAGAACTCCCCCTCATCCTTCTAAACTCCAGTGAATACAAGCTTAGTCTTTTCAATCTTTCCTCATATGACAGTCCCGCCATCCCAGGGATCAATCTCGTGAACCCACGCTGCACTGCCTCAATCACAAGGATTTCCTTCCTCAAATTAGGAGACCAAAACTGTACAGCATCCCCCTTCCCATCAGAACTGCTCCCTCCATCGACTCCTTTAAGTCAAGACTAAAATCTTATCTATACTCCCAAGCTTTTCCTGACGTCCACTGAGCGAGGGTTATATGTATATATGTATGTAGTTTGTTTGTTTACACTATTCTTATAACAAATGTAAAGCACTTAGGCCAACGAGAGTTGTTTTTTAAATGTGCTATATAAATAAATGTGACTTGACTTGACAATACTCTAGATGTGGTCTCACCAGAGCCCTAAACAACTGCAGAAGAACCTCTTTACTCCTATACTGAAATCCTCTTGTTATGAAGGCTAGGTTTAGAGGGATATAGGCCAAACGCAGGCAGGTGGGACTAGAGTAGATAGGGCATGTTGGCCGGTGTCGGCAAGTTGGGCCGAAGGGCTTGCTTCCACGCTGTATGGCTCTTCGACTTTAAAACTTGGCACCCAAGGAGCTGAAGGCATGGCCACCTGTGGTGGAGCACTTCAATTCGGGGATGGGATTCCAGAATTGAGGGATGCAGGAAATAAAATGTTGTACGGTTGGAGGAGGTCATGGTGATTGGGAGGTGCAAGACGTTTACGGACAATTGAGAGATTTTGCTACAGAAGCCGGAGTTACTGAATTTATATTCTGAAATGTCACGTGTTGTCTGGTTTACCTAGTTATTCCGGAACCAGCGATTCCCTGCCTCGTATCAACACACGGTGGAGACGCTGGTTAACCTGTTAATGCCACACATCACGCAGAAGTACAAAGACAAACCAGAAGAAGCTCGTAATGCGAACCACAGCCTCGCTGTCTTTATTAAGGTAGGAACCATTTTAGTTTCTCCCTCTCCTACCTGTTCGCGTTTGCATCTAGCATTAATAAGAACAACATCGCAGAAGCCTGTTACAACTCAGCTGCTGCTCAAAATGCCAAGCAATGATTTTCCATTGAGGAATTAATTTTGTCTGTCTATTTATTTTCAGAGGTGCTTCTCACTGATGGACAGAGGATTTGTTTTCAAGCAAATCAACAATTACATAAAATGGTTCAGTCCGGGAAATCCGAAGGTAGATCTGGTTTTCTTGTGCTGTTATCCGTAGCTCATTTTCATGTAACAAAGACTGAAAACAGTCAGCAGGTCCAGCAGCATCCATGACGAGAGAAACAGCCAGCATTTTTGGTCATTGACTTTTCAGTCATTGAAAGGTCATCGCACTGAAATTTGGCGCCTGTTCCTCTCCACAGATTATTTTGAAAGTTTTCTGTATTTATTTCAGATTTCCTGCCTATATCTTTTGTCCCTTTTATCCACATCATTTGTTTGACACTGGCCACAGTGATCTTTAAGTTTTGGTGGCGTTTCTAAATGTCTTTTGTTCCCCCAAACAATTGTAATGAGGTGCCAAAGGAAAGTATTGCAGATGTTGGCAATCTAAAATAAAAAGAGCAAACGCCGGAATCACTCAGCAGGTTCAGGTTGAAGATTAAAAAGTAATTAAGCTGAAAAATTAACTCTTTTAAGTTGTAAAGGGCCTGTCCCACCAGCATGCGATTGCATGCGTCTAGCGTGACCAAACGTGATGGCTTGAGGCGTAAGGCCTCGTGGGGCTGGTCCCACTTCCAACCGCGGAGCCGTCTGGAGTTGTGCGCGGCTGGTCCCGATATCGTACTCACCAATCAGCTGGGCAGGAGGCGAGCCGACTGAATTTGGACGTCGGGCGGTGACGTCATCACGCAACGGCACGCCGGGCGGTGACAGCATCGCGCAACGCCACGCGTACGGCGTCGAGACGCTGAGTACGCCCGTCGAGGCGCTGAGTACGCCCGTCGAGGCGCTGAGTACGCCCGTCGAGGCGCTGCGTACGACCTCAATGTGGCTGCGGGCCGACAGGCTGTTGTCGCACGGAATTTTTGGACAGTGTCAGTTTTTCGGAGCCCCGCACAACTCCATAAGCCTCCGGCGATCGAAGTGGGACCGGCCCCGCGAGGCCGTACGGCTCAAGCGACCACGTTAGGTCGCGCTAGATGCATGCAGTCGCCTGCTGGTGGGACAGGCCCTTAAGAGTCAGAAAATTGTGATGTCCAGATTCAGGAACAGCTTCTTCCCAGCAGCTAACAGGCTATTGAATACTACAAACTCCAAATAGTGCAAAAAGACAAAACCAATGCTCCCAAGTCTATGTAGTCCAGAGCTTATTTGGAGGTTGTAGTCTTTAATAGCCTAATTGCTGTAGGGGAGAAGCTGGTTCCTGAACCTGGACGTTACAGTTTTCAGGCTCCTGTAACCTCCTCCCGGTAGCAGGAGTGAAATGAGTGTGAGGCCAGCGTGGTGTCGGTGCAGTTTATACTGTGCTGTATCAACATTGCATCAGTCAAAGTATGGTCTGAAAGATGAAACATAGTTTACAAAATCGAACCATCTTCTTCCTGGCTCTCTAACTACACTGTTTTATTGCAGACACTCTTTGAGCTGAAGTTTGAATTCCTGCGGGTTATTTGCAACCATGAACACTTCATTCCCCTAAACTTGCCCATGCCGTTTGGGAAAGGCAGAGTTCAGAGGTACCAAGGTAATTCCTCTTCAAATATTTTCAGTGGCTTCTCGTGGATTGCTTATTGTCGCAGTACTGTCGAACTCTGATCTTTAACTTTCATTTGATGAATTTTGTTTTTAAAAAAATGCCATCTTGCTAACAATTGCTTCATTCTTTTTGTGGTTTTTCTCTGCTTTGTTCCTCTTTATTAATCAGCATTTCTTTCGCCAACTGTGGAGTCTTGTTCTGCCTCTATAGGTAGGTGTGGCATATTGTGCTTGCTTATTACTTAACCTCTGCACCTTAGCCAGGACACCAGTTACACCCTCGACTCGCCTCTGAAAGATATTTATGCAGTTGTCTATTCTCAACTGACATTGAGAAAAATAAAGCACAATAAACTCAAAAATATTTTTAATTCAAAATTGCGATCTTAATTACCAGTCTGTGTACTACTCAACAAGTCCAATAGCTGCATCCACTTTATTACCCTAGAAGTTGGCAGTTTTAAGCAAACGTTTGTCCAATATACCTCAGTGGAAACGTTGTCTTTTCACACTAATTCACATTTTCCACTTTTATTTTTCAAATTGAGGAATATGCAAGTATTCTTTGCATTTTCAATATATTTGGGTGGAATATGAAGTAATGTTAATGCTATCTGGGAGTGCAAATACAGAACAGGGTAAAAGTGATTGCTACAGGAATGTTGATCCCATCACACTATAGAACTTGGGGAATTTAAGTTGAAGTGATTTTTAAAAAGCTAGGTGCCGTTTTCGAGACAATTTTCCATGATGTAGATTAACAGACAGGCCCTGGGGTTTATTCTGTGGGGATAAAAGTGCAAAATAGGGAAGTTATCATAAACGTTCAAAATCTTGGTTGAACAGTTTGCTATTGAGCACAGCTTTGAAGACAATGTAGAGACATGTGGGGACATTGTTCAAAAAGAAGGTTCAAAAGGATGATGCCAAGAGTGAAAGCTGCTTCAATGGAAGATTACATACGGTGGGGTGCTCATCCCATTGAAAGAAAAGGCCCCGTGTTTATGAGTGGGTCAAGGGGGACAGAGGGAAAGACATCGTTCTTCACCGCATTGAGGCGAAGCCAGTGGCCACCCAACATTAGATTGATAAATTCAGTGGGAGGTTCAAGAGAAATCCATTTATCCAGAGAATGGGAAGAAGGTGGTTGTGGGAAGTAGCAATGGTGGATTTCACAGATTCACAGCAAGGTTACAGTGCAGAAAGGAGCCATTCAACTCATAAAGCCTGTGCTGGTTTTGTATACAATACAGCAACTCTCACTCCTTCACCCCCTCCCCAGAGCCCTTTCAGAAAGTTATCGAGTTTCTATTAGTGTACCTAAATTAAACACTCCACGATTCCTTCAGGTAGAGGTTGTTTAAACACAGAAGGGAATAGAGGCCTATGTGGGGATTGTCAATAGGAATCTTGGGTGAACACAGGCAAAGGATGAATAGTCTATTTCCCTGCCATTCTGTCCAGGTCGTCTGTGTCAAAATAATTGTTTGTTTTAACGTGGCACCAAAATTATATATCTTTTTTCAATTTAATCTGGTCAGAGAGTCAGAATATTATGGGAAGATTGAGATTTAGAGAGGATAAAAGAATCCTCAGATTAACTGGAGTGGTTGAATTTGGCTCCAATTGTAAGCTTTAACCAGAGGGAGGCGAGAGGGTGTGAAAGGAGCTCCCTGGTCTTTGGATAATGAATGATCATTCATTTGGTTGTATAGTAACAGGATCGCGCTAGTGTTTGATGTGTGTTTTTAATCCTGCTTTTGAGCCAGAACATTTTCGGAGGGTTTTTGTTGCCCATTAACCTGCCATATTGCTGCTGGGTGAATTGAAAGTAGCACTGATGTGTTACTGCCCATATAATCTGTGTGTTGGTGCCTGTGCCACCCAAAGGAGTTTTTTCCAGTTGATAGAAACATAGAAAATAGGTGCAGGAGTAGGCCATTCGGCCCTTCGAGCCTACACCACCATTCAATATGATCATGGCTGATCATCCAACTCAGTATCCCATACCTGCCTTCTCTCCATACCCCCTGATCCCTTTAGCCACAAGGGCCACATCTAACTCCCTCTTAAATATAGCCAATTAACTGGCCTCAACTACCTTGTGTGGCAGAGAATTCCACAGATTCACCACTCTCTGTGTGAAAAATGATTTTCTCATCTCGGTCCTAAAATAACCATATAATATAACCATATAACAATTACAGCACGGAAACAGGCCATCTCGACCCCTCTAGTCCGTGCCGAACACATAATCTCCCCTAGTCCCATATACCTGCGCTCAGACCATAACCCTCCATTCCTTTCCCATCCATATAACTATCCAAAAGACTTCCCTCTTATCCTTAAACTGTGACCCCTTGTTCTGGACTTCCCCAACATCGGGAATAATCTTCCTGCATCTAGCCTGTCCAACCCCTTAAGAATTTTATATGTTTCTATAAGATCCCCCCTCAATCTTCTAAATTCTAGCGAGTACAAGCCGAGTCTATCCAGTCTTTCTTCATATGAAAGTCCTGCCATCCCATGAATCAGTCTGGTGAATCTTCTCTGTACTCCCTCTATGGCAAGAATGTCTTTCCTCAGATTAGGAGACCAAAACTGTACGCAATACTCCAGGTGTGGTCTCACCAAGGCCCTGTACAACTGCAGTAGAACCTCCCTGCTCCTATACTCAAATCGATTATACTCAAACCACTGATTGGTTTATTTTCCATCAAAATCCTGCAAAATATAATGATCACGTTGCTAAAATCTAGCTGTGCCCCAACCAAATTCTAGTTTTTTTACACATGACCACTGACAAGCCTCACCCTACCCTTCTGCCGTTTGTCACACGTGTCCATCAATGTGATGCCCTGCCTTCCCACAACCTATGAGAATGCAACCAGTTTCTTGACTGCCCATTGGCTTTCTAGATGTATTAAGTCTTTAGCCCACTTCATTTTCTTTTGAGATTTCCCCAGTGACATAAGTAAGGTCACTGGTTGGGAGCTTTTGGGGGATTGAGTAATCCTCCCTCCCTCTGCTTTTCTGCCCACGCTCTCCCTCCACTGGGGGCTGGGCATGGAAATAGAACTTGAGCAGCTTACAACCCAGCGGTATGAATATTGATTTCTCTAACGTCAAGTAACCCTTGCATCCCCTCTCGCTCCGTCCCTCCCCACCCTAGGCGTTGTACTACTTTCACTGTCATCCTGTTGTTTCACTTTCTGCATAACTCGTTATCACCCAGCCCACAGCCAACAATCGACCATTGTGGGCTCCACCTTTCCTTGATCATCTTTACTTTTTGCATATATATCCTTCATTTGTTGCATATATCTCTCTATATCACTGTCTATATATCTCTCATTTCCCTTTCCCCGGCTCTCGGTCTGAAGAAGAGTCTCGACCCAAAGCGTCACCTATTCCATTTCTCCAAAGATACTGTTTGACCTGCTGAGTTACCCCAGCTCTTTGTGTCTAAGGGAATAGATGAAGTTGTTTCAGCCCCCAAGCTTGTTCATCCCACGAGTGAGGCCAAATGACCACTTTAGATGACCTCGGCACTAGGATTAACTGTTGGCCCAACCTGAGTCACTTGTTGTGAGGAAGCATTCCAAACCTCTCCCAACTTCTGTGTGTCTTTGTGCCTGACACCCTGGGTTTGGGGCTGGGACGAAACACTGGCCCACCTAATCAGTGGAAATACCTTCTCTCTGCCC